>NC_063342.1:73336832-73351329 GCF_021869965.1 Rhincodon typus
AAACGTCAGCCTTTCTGCTCCTATGATGCTGCTGGGCCTGCTGTGTTCATCCAGCCCTGCACCTTGTTGTCTCGGATTCTCCAGCATCTGCAGTTCCTACTATCTCTGGCAAATGTAACACTCCGGTTTAAGAAGGGAGGGAGGCAAAAGCTGGGAAATTATAGGCTGGTAAACCTGACCTCAGTCACTGGTAAGATCTTATAGTCTGTTATTAAGGATAAAATAGTGGTGTACTTGGAATTGTATGTTCGCACAGGGCTGACTCAACACTGCTTCGTTAAGGGAAGGTCAAGCCTAATAAATCTGTTTAGTTTCTTTGAGGAGGTAATGAGAAAGTCAGATAAAGGAGAACCAGTGGGTATGATCTCATAAAATCAGAGTTTTTCACAGAATCGCTATAGTGTAGAAGGAGGCCATTTGGTCCATTCCGACCCTTTGAAGAGCACCTCACCCAGACCCACCCATCCCTGTAACTCTGCATTTCCTGCAGCTAACCCACCCAACCTACACATCCTTGGACACGATGCATGGCTAATCCACCTAACCTACACATCTTCAGACTCCGGGACAATACTGGAGCACCCGGAGGAAACCCATGCTGACATGGGTAGAACATGCAAACACCACAAGACAGTCACCCGAGGGTGGAATCGCACTGTGCCGCAGCAGTGCTAATCACTGAGCCACCATGCCGCCCCTTACTTAGATTTCCAGGAAGCTGTTATATATGATTAGAGCCCATGGTGTTAGAAGCAAATGTACTGGCATGGTAAGAGGATTGGCTGACTGACAGAATGAAGAGAGTGGGGATAAAGAAGCCTTTTTCAGGATGGCAGCCAGTATCTAATGGGGTCAGTGACCACAGGGGTCGCCACAACTATTCACATTATACATTAACAATCCAGATGAAGAAACTGAGGGCATTGTTGCTCAGTCTGCAGATGACACAAAGATAGGTGGAGGGACAGGTAGCATTGAGGAAGTGGGGAGACTGCAGAAGGACCTGGAAAGGCTGGGAGAGTGGAAAAAGAAGTGACAGATGAAATACATTGTGAGAAAGTCTGAGGTTATGCACTTTGGTAGGAAGAGGAGGCATAGACTATTCTCTTGATAGTGAAAGGCTTTGGATATCTGAAACACAAAGGGACTCGGGAATCCTATTTCAAGATTTGCTTAAGGTTAACATGCAGGTTCAACTGATAGTTAGGAAAGCAAATGCAGTGTTGCCGTTCATTTCATGAGGGCTTGAATACAAACAGCAGGGATGTTTGGCTGAGGCTGTATAAGGTTCTGGTCAGACCGCATTTGGAATACGGAGAGTAGTTTTAGGCCCCATATCTAGGAAAAGATGCGCTGGCCTTCGAGGGCGGTCCAGAGGAGGTGTACAAGCACGGTCTGGGGAATCAAGAGCAGCAGTTGAGGACCCTGAGTCTGTGTTCAATAGATTTCAGAAGAATTATGGGGGGATCTCACTGAAACTTACAGAATACTGAGTGGCCTGGATAGAGTGAACGTGGAGAAGAATTTTCCACGAGTAGAAGGGAAGAGGGCACAACCTCAAAGTGAAGGTATGACCCTTTGGAACTGAGTCAAGGAGAAATTTTCTTAGTCAGAGAGTGGTGAATCCATGGACCACATGGCCTCCACAGCCTTCTGTGGCAAAGTCATTGAGTTTATACAAGACAGAGATAGGTTCTTGATTAGTAAGGGGATCAAAGGTTATTGAGAGAGAGCAGGAGAAGGGGATTAAGAAACATATCAGCCATGATTGAATGGCAAAGCAGACTCAATGGGCTGAATGGCTTAATTCTGCTCCTTTGGTTTATGGTTTTATTAAGCAGGGGAGTTCCAATGTTTTGAGCATGTAACTTTAAAGGAATGGCAATTATAATTCTAGATCAGGATGACGTGTGACTATATCTAACTCCTTAAAAACATTCAATGTTTTGGCCTTAGCCACTTTATGTGGTAGCGAATTCCATAGGCTCATCACCCTCTGGATGAAGATATTTCTCCTCCTCTCAGTCCTAAAAGGTCTACCCCATTTCCATAGACTATGACCCCCAGTCATTTAGAGTATCCTTCCTGTTTGTCCAGTCCTGTTGGAATTTCATAATTATTGTATGTGGAATTAATGCTGGCCTAGCCAGTGACACTCACATCTGTGAATTAATCAGTTAAAACAAAATGAAGCATAGATCTACTTAACAGGCGTAAAGGCCTCAACTAAAACCACACAGCTGGTGTTTTGCAAGATGTTGTCGACAGCTTATTTGACTCACCTCACATGACGACAATGGAGCTTCCAGGGGATTAAACCTCATGTTGACTGTTTCCCCTCTTGAGTTAATTAAAATACTGATCAGCAGGTAGGCCTCAGTGCCTTCCTTCTCACCCAGATTTCCAATCTTTTCTTCAGCGAACTAACAACATAAAAATGCATCGATCTCAACCCTCCCTCTGGTAAACAACGGGGTGGACGGAGCTGATATTCTCACCTGACATCAGCACATCCGCTCTGACTCTTTTAAATCAACACACAGTAAAAACTCATGTGGTTAAACAGAGGCTGGAACAACTGGGCAAGTGTAACACTATATCCAAACAGACTGGCCTTGGGATCCAATGTCGGTGGTGGGGGGTGGTGCTAATGTGTAAATATAGGAGCTCAGTGAGTGTGAGCTTCCGTTCAGCCAAATTTTAAACTGATCTAACAGAAGCTTCAAGCATTCGGGTAGTGTCCGGGGCCTTTTTTTGTTTCAGGGCCTCCACCTGGTTCAGCATTACTACTTCAAGTTGCTACATCATTTGCTTTTCTGTCACTAGCGTGGTCCACATGAGGCATCACTTTTCAAACAGTGGGTTCAGCAGGCTAGTTCAGGTTGGTGAGATGGACGCAGGGGCTGGGAGAATGCCCCTGCACATCAGAACTTGGACACAGTGGCACCAGGGACTCAGTAATGTGTAGAATTCTATAGCACCCCTCCCCTTTTCCGGGGTTCAGACTACCACATGAAAGACAGGCAGGAATTATGGACAGGAAGTAGGCACAACCTCCTTCAGATACAAACATCATTTACAGGAGAAACTCAGCAAGTCTGGCACTATCTATGGAAGAAGAGATGCTGTCAGCCCTGCTGAGTTTTGCCAACATTTTCTGTTATTATTTCAGACTTCCAGCATCCACAGTATTTTACATTTACAGCCTCCCTGCAATCCCAGTAATGCTGCTTCACTCCATCACATAGGGTGATTGACATTGGCTGGTGTGAGAAAACTGACCCTGTCCCACACACTCCCTCTGGGTCCAGTGACTCCACTGTAACTGCTCTGTCCACATGAGCCCTGATCACAGCCGAGTTGAGGGTTACAGGAATCCCAGGCTATGTGAGAATTATTTTATATGACACAATCAAATAGTGTGTTTTATATTACAACGGCCAACATTTATTTACAATATATATTAATGACCTGAATGCGGGAAATGAATGCACTATAGAGAAGTTTGCGGATGACAAAACAGGTGAAAGTGGCAAGGATGACACAAGGAATCTTTCTCTCTTCACAGATGCTGCCAGACCTCCTGAGTTTCTCAAGTATTCTCAGTGTTTCTTCAGATTTTCAGCATCTGCAGTATTTTGCTTTTATTCAAAGTAGGGGTTGCCCAGTTAGGACAGAGATGAGGAGAAATTTCTTCTCTCAGAACATAGTGAATCTGTGGAATTCTTTACGGGGGAGGGCTGTCAAGGCTGAGTTGTTAAGAAAATTCAAGGCTATGATAGACAGATTTTTATTCAGTAAGGGAACCTAGGGTTTTGGGGAAAATGCAGGAAAGCGGAGATGAGAACTATCAGATCAGCCATGGTCTCACTGAATGGTGGAGCAAGATTAAACAGAATGAATGACCTACTTCTGCACAAACATCCTACGGTCTCACATGTATAAGCACCACTCACATAATAAAATGTCCCACAGGAGCGTTTTAAAATGTGACACCCATCACTGCAAGGAGCTGTTAGGTTAGAGAAGTAGGCCTTAAGGAGTGTCTTAAGAGAGGGAAGTGGCATAGAGAGGAATTACAGAGATTGGGACCTAGTTAGTGGAAGACATGGACACCAATGGCAGAATGATTATAATCAGGGATGGTCAATGAGTCAAAATTAGAGGAATTCTGATAACTTAGAGTGTCATGGAATTGGAAGAGAAAACAGAAATAGGGAGGGGCAAGGCCATGGAGGGATTTGAAAAGCAGGATGAGAATTATTTTTAAACAATTGAGATGTCACGTGAGCAGGAGCTGGTGTAGGTTAGACAGCAGAGGGACAGATAAGGAAACAAACTGGCTGCAAATTAAGGCAAAGGAAATAGCATCTTGGATAATCAAGCTTCCAGAGGATTGTATGTCAGAAAGGAGCCAGGAGTGTGTGAGAATAGCTAAATCTGGAGTTGGATGAGAATTTCAGCAGCAAATGATCTGAGACAGGACAACATCATATATGTGGAAATTACTGGTTTCAGTGAGGAGATTGGAAACTCATCTTGGGATCAGATGTGACACTAAGTTTGTGAACAGATATGTAAATAAGTGATGTTTTGGAGACCATGGGGGAGTGGAGAGAGGTGGTGGTGATGAAATAGAGTCAAGTGCTGTCAATGTACGTGATACTATCGCTGCTGGAATTGGTGGTGGTGGGGAGACAAGAATAGATCCTTGGGGGCCACCAAATATAGCACACCAGGAGCAGGGAGAGAAGCCATGTTCTCTGATTCTGTAGCTATGATTAGATAAGGAGAATAGAAAGAGAGTGTAGTCCCAGCCAGATGACAGTGGAGAGGGATCGGAAGAAGATGATGTGGTCACTGTGTCAAAGACTGCAGACGGTCAAAAAGGATGAAGGGGAAAAGTTTACCACAGTCACATACCACAGTCACATAGAAGAGGACTTGTGATTTTGATAAGAGTTGTTTTGGTACTGTGACAGGAGAGAAACCTGATTGGAGGGGTTCAAACACTGAGTCCTGGGAAAGATGGGGATGGATTTGGAAGGGGATGTTACATTCAAGGACAAAAATAGAAATTGATGGAAAAGCTCAGCAGGTCGGGCAGCATCTGTGGAGAGAAATCAGAGTTAACGTTTTGGTTTGAGCAATCCATCCTCAGAACTGATGGTAGCTAGAAAAATGTCAGTTTATATACAGAAGAAAGGAGCGAGGGGAGGGGGTCAGGGGTAAATGATTAGTGGTAAATAGTTAGTGGAAGACATGGACACCAATGGCGGAATGATTATAATCAGGGATGGTCAATGAGTCAAAATTAGAGGAATTCTGATAACTTAATAGTGTCATGGAATTGGAGGAGAAAACAGAAATAGGGAGGGGCAAGGCCATGGAGGGATTTGAAAAGCAGGATGAGAATTATTTTTAAACAATTGAGATGTCGCGTGAGCAGGAGCTGGCGTGAGCCCAAAGAGAGGGAACAGCAGTTGGACTGACAAAGAAATGGTCTGGCTAGGAGTGTGAATAGCTGTTAATAGGGACTGTTAGTGGCTAATGATGGGTGGTGTACAATAGCAGATGAAGTGATAACAATAATGGAGGTTCTGGTATTAAGACTGGGGTGGACGAGGTTGGAAATCAGACAACACCAGGTTGTAATCCAACAGGTTTTATTTGAAATCACAATTTTTCAGAATGTAGCCCCTTCATCACACTTCACCCGATGAAGGGGCTACATTCTGAAAACTTGTGATTTCAAATAAAACGTGTTGGACTATAACCTGGTGTCGTATGATTTCTGACTTGTGATAACAAGACGCAATTGTGGACGTTGAAGTAAGGACCTTACAACCCCCCCTCCCCCCACCCTATCTTCTGCATATATCAATATAAAGTTCAATAACTTTAGGGTCTGAGTTCTCCCATGACCTTACTCCAACCCCCACAACCAGGCCTTGTTATCACAGTCTGCCATCACACACCACCAGCCACTAACAGCCCCCATTAACAGCTATTCACCCTCCTAGGCAGGTCATTATCCTCTCCTTTGTCTGTCCAACTGCTCTTACCTCTCTTTGGGCTCTATCCCCACCTATTGTTTATTCCTTACCCCCTCCCCCCACCCTATCTTCTGTATATAAATCAATATTTTCCTAGCTACCATCAGTTCTGAGGAAGGGTCACTCGACATATGCTGCCGGACCTGCTAAGCTTTTCCAGCAATTTCTATTTGTGCATCCGCAGTTTTTTTCAGTTATATTCAAGAAACGTGGAGGGTATGAGGCTGGAGATAGGATAGGAAGGTAGTTTGCAAGGATGGTAGCGTTGAGTTAATGTTTTTGAGGAGAGGGTAATGACAACAGATTTAAAAGGAGAGGGACAAAACTTGGAGATCCATTAACATTTTCAGCTGACCTGGGGATCAGGAGGGCAAGTAGGCTGATCAGCAGTTTAGTTTGAGGGAATGGGGTTGAGGGAGCAGGAGATGGGCCTCATGGTTAAGACAAGACAGAGAAAAGATAATGAGGCGAAAATGTTTAAAACATTGGTAATCACAGAACACCATCCTTACAGGTAGAATTCCAGATTCCCGCCACTCTGTGGATGAAAAATCTTTTCCTCATATCCCGTCTACATGTCCTACCCTTATCCCCAAGGGGAGGTGATGGCCTAGTGGTATTATCACTAGACTATTAATCCAGAGACCCAGGTAATGTTCTGGGGTGCTGGGTTCGAACCCCGCCACGGCAGATAGTGGAATTTGAATTCAATAAAATATCTGGAATTAAAAATCTAATGATGACCATGAATCCATCCCCAATTGTTGGGAAAAACCCATCTGGTTCACTAATGCCCTTTAGGGGAGGAAAACTGCCATCCTTACCTGGTCTGGCCTACATGTGACTCCAGACCCACAGCAATGTTGTTGACTCTTAACAATAGGGATGGGCAATAAATACTGCCTGGCTAGCGATGCCCTCATTGCATAAATAAAGGATCTCAAGTGTAAGAAAGTTACTTTCCATCTATTCTGTACTTATTCTTTTAAGGATGTAGTTGCCCATCCCTAGATCTCCTTGGGCTGAGTGGCTTGCTGAATAGATCGTTTCAGAGGGCAGTTTAGCGACAGTCCCATTGCTGAAGTCACATGGAGGCTAGAATAGATAAGGAGAGCAGATTTCCTTCCCTAAGGGACATCAGCAAACCAAAAGGGTTTGTACTATAATCGATGGTAGCTGTCATGGTTATCAGCACTAAGAATGGTTTTTATATTCTAGATTTAACACCTAAATTTAAATTCCATGAACTACTGCACTAGGATTCAAACCAGTATTCCTTGGGCATTAGCTTGGCAATGGTACCTGAACCCGCCAGATTCAAAAGGTGAGGAATATCAAACCTCTACCAATTCGTGACTCAACTGAACTAATAACTAATAAAAATGCAAGATGTTTCTCCTCAATTATAAACACTGAAACCAGGAGCAAAAGTGAGCCATTCAGCCCCTCGAGCCTGCTCTGCTATCTAATACCATGGCTAATTCTCCATCTCAATGCCATATTCCCACATTTTCCCCATATTCCTTGATGCCGTTAACATCTAAGTATCTATCTCTTTCTTGAATATGTTCAGTACTTAGCCTTTACAAGTTCACTATCCACTGAGTTCAGAAATGTTTCCTCATCTCAGTCCAAAATGTTCTACCCGATATTTCCACAACCCTTTCACAATTCCACACTTGCCCTTCTGGTTCTAGGCCCCCCAAAAGGGGAAATATTCTCCCTGCATCATTTCAATCAAATCCCCTCTTATCCTTCCTAACTCTAGTGAACACAGGCTCTGTTGAACATTCCTGCTATCAGCCTACTGAACCTCCACTGCACTCCCTCTGTGGCAAGTGTATCCCTCCTTTAGTAGGGAGACCAATTGAGCAATCTCAATGCAGATAATCTCGAGTCTCACATCCTTATGACTCTTCAAATTCATTGACTGATGAGGATCCCTCCAAAGTATTGAGAGTGCTCTTTTGCAAATGATTTTCAAAGAAATTTGAATGTCAATTCTTTTCGAAAGCAGGGACTGTTTCTTCCAAGAAAAGACTATTTGCCAAAGCCTTATTGAAAAAAAACATTTGACACAGAAGAGATTATTGACAGAGCAGACAGAAAGGAACAGACAGACAGGCAGAGACAGGCAGACAGAGGGATAGGAGCCGTTTCCATCACCCTGTACTTTATTTCTCTTTATTCGATTCATTCAAAAACAATTAAACAAGAGAATTATTTTCCCAGCACCAATCAAGAAACATCTGCGACACTGTGTCTGAGCAGATTCTTTCCAAATCCTCTCAGGCCCTAGAAACCCCACCACACTGTGCTTCAGAAAGAGAGGCTGAGCAGAACAATAGAGAGGCTGAGACAGGCTAGGAAAGAGAGAGAAAAAAAAATAACAATGGTGAGAATCAGTTATACTGAAATGTGGTGCATTTCTTATTGTGCTCACAAGATTAATGGAAACTGTCTATTTATCAAAATCCACTAGTTGAAGTTACAGTCTTATAAGTATAAGGTGTCTACAAGTATAGAACTTCAGTATAATATAATGTAAATGTTGCCCTTAAGCTAAAAAGATCAGAATAGCAGTAAGTACCTTAACAGCAGAAAATCTCACTCTCGGTGAGGCAGTAGACATGGTATTTTTCTCAGTGAAAATACTGGGAGAAATTTTAAAGCAGGATTCAGCAGCAACGCCCTTAGAGTGGTACATCAATAATTAGTCACTTCAGGATAATGTACACTCAACAAAACATGCGACTGAGGATCAATATTGCAATTTTAAAATAGATGCTGGAGAATGGAGAAGTCTATATTGAAATGAGAGGATAGCAGCAATCACCTATCCAACTGATTTATGAGGAAAAAAGCAAGCCCTAAGAAAATAGTAGAAATACTGGAAAAAGATTCTTGGAATTCTGATGTACATGAATATAACATGATATACAAATGTTTTGACATTTTGTACTCTTGTTTTTTATATTAATTTACTTGTAAAAATGAAAATTAATTACATCTAGTAGGGTCTGAGAGACATATTTGACACCAAATGGAATTAGGGAACAGGTTATGGTTTTGTGAATTAAAGGATAATTGGATGAGACCTTGCTAGGATGGGGATTGAACAAGTAATCATTGTACAAAAACAAAGTTGCTGGAAAAGCTCAGCAGGTCTGGCAGCATCTGTGGCGGAGAAAACAGAGATAACGTTTCGGGTCCGGTGAACCTTCCTCAGAACTGATGGTGGCTGGGAAAACGTCAGCTTATATGCAGAAAATAGGGAGGTGGGTGGGGTAGGGAGTAAACGATAGGATAGAGCCCAAAGAGAGAGAAAGACAGTTGGACAGACAAAGGAGTTGCTAACGATCAGGCTGGGAGGGTGAATAGTTGTTAATGGGGACTGTTAGTGACTAATAACAGTGGGGGTGTAGTGGCAGGCTATGTGGAAACAAGGCCTGGTGTGTGGGGTGGGGGGCTGGGATATGTCCAGCCCATGGGCTCCCATGTGCTGCCAGACCTGCTGAGCTTTTCCAGCAACTTTGTTTTTGTTCCTGATTTACAGCATCCGCAGTTCTTTTGGTTTTTTTTTAAGTAATCATTGTATTCTGGAATTTTACAATGTGTAAATTGGAATAAAACTCCAGCTGGAGAAGCGTATGAATGGACTCTGTCCATCTAAACTGATGCTCAACAGCCGTTGCTGCCTCAGAGCTCAGGACCTCAACGTTCGGCACTGGGGTCACCCGCTGCTCTCTAGAAAACGGGAACAGCTGAAGATATTGGTGTCTCCTGAACTCACAATGGAGCGGCCCATCAGCAGATTTATCAAAGCAAAAACCCAAGTCAATCTAAAAAGAAATGACGATGATGGAAATCTGAAACTAAACCAGAAATTGCTGTAGAAAATCAGCAGATCTGGCAGCACCCAGGAAAGAGAAAGTGTCAAGGTTTTGGGTCCAGCGACCCTGTTTTCTTTCCACAGATGCTGCCAGATCTGCCGTGTTTCTTCGGCAATTTCTCTTTTATTTTGAGATAGTAAGAACTGCCGATGCTGGAATCTGAGATAACACAGTGTGGAGCTGGAGGAACACAGCTGGCCAGGCAGCATCAGAGAGCAGGAAAGCTGACGTTTCGGGTCGGGACCCTTCAGAAAAAAATCTTTTATTTCGTTGCTCAAGTTAACCTCTGCTGGGTCTGTGCACTCACCAAGCGTTCCATTTCCTGTTCCCGGAGCCTCTCCTCCTTCTGCTGCTGGTGATAATCCAGGAGCTCCTCCTCGTTGCCCCCGATCGAGCTGATGCTGTTGGTGCGGCGGCGGAAGGCGGGGGGCGATGCTGATCGCGGGCCGGCGGCTGAGACCGCTGGCTTCCCCGCGTCGCCCTCTAGCACGCTGCCCCAGCCCCTGAATGTCTGGTCGAGGCTCTCGATGGGGAAGGCACCCCCTCCATTCTGGAGCTCCTTCCTCCCGGGGCTGTCGAAGGGACTGTCTGCCGCTCGGCCCCGGGGGGAATTGGGCGAAGCCAGGGCGATCCTCTGAGCCACCCTCGGGCTCCCCGAGACGCGGTGCTCCTCGAGTCCTTCGGTGGCAATACTGGCTTGGCCGGGGTGGGAATAAAAGGATTCCTTCATGGGCAGAGGGAAATACCTTGGAGCCAATTCCCTGGATTCATCAGCGGCGCTCCTTGCCTGAAGCCACTCGGCCTGCTGGATGGATGTGAAGGGGGTCAGTTGGCAGTCCCCTGCCCTGTGCAGCTTGGGCAGGGAGCGGCTGTGCGCCCCCGTGAGCCGAAGGGAAGTCCCGGAGCTCTCCCTCGCCCGGGTGCTGTACCCGAGAACCCCATCGCCGACGACCATCCTCTCCCGACCGGGGCCGTAGGAATCGACGGGGCTGCAGTGCAGGTAGAGCCTCCGGGCCAGCCGGGGGCTCGAAGGCACGCTGGCTGACTCCTTCCCACGGTCGGCGACGGCACGGAGGAGCCCGGCGCCATACCGGGCGCTTCCCGCCGATAGTGTCGAGTCGTCCCACGCGGCCCCCCGGGAGAGGCCTTCCCCGTAACCCAAGCCGGGAGACCTCGATCCGTTCCACAGCTCCGGCGGCCTCCTCCTCCTCGACCCCACTCCTCCCCGGTAGGCTTCAGAGTAAACGGAGCAAACCGTCGGTGATGGGGGGCTGTGCGGGGGAGGGGGGGAACCGGCCGAGTTCACCGGCGACCGGGAGGGGAAAAACCGTTGGAAGGCGCCGCCGGCCTGCCAGTCCGCCGAAGGGGGTGAATACGGCGGGTAAAGTGGCGGCATGGCGAGGCGGCTGGTGGTGGTGGTGGTAGTCCTGGTCGTGAATCGCCTCCCGTCAGCCGCTAGCTCGTCCGAGGAGCTCCTGGCCTGGCCCTCGGCGCGGGTCAACGTCGTCAGTCCCAGCGCCTCGTGAGGGGCGTCGTCGTCCTCCCCGCTACCACGGCAACCGCGTTCAAATCCCAACTGTCTGGAGAGCGGGCTCCGCGTCAACGCCTGGCGATCTCTGGCACTGGGAAAATCTGTCATGGTAAAACAATAAGCATCGTATTAGGACAAGATTTTTGGGGTGCATTTTTCTTAGATGTCTTATTATGGGGAGGGGAACGGTGTTGGGGCTGATGGTGTTGCTGGACCAGGGTAGCAGGAGTGGTGGTGGTGGTGGAGGCTGAATGCGAGGTGAGGGGTAGCGGGTGTTTGGGTGGGACATACTATAGGAACCCCAGTGAGAAGCCAAGGGAACTTTGGGAGGGTTGGCGAGGGGTCAGGTATCTTCAAGACAGCAGCTCACGGCTTGGGGTTGGGAGAGCAGGTGCAAAGTTTAACCCTTGAAATTTAAAGTTGCACATACTAAACCTACACATAAAATTAAGGACGAAATAGACCTTACCAGTTCAATGCAAATATTAAGGGATAATGGGTCCATTGCTCTTGTTTTTAAAAACGCTGACAAAGCACTGTATAATGGTTTTCCCACTCTGACCCTAGTTGAAGGCTCGAAAATTGTCACCTTTACCCTCGGCAAGGTTGTTTGTAAGCGTGATTGGGAATGGGGATGATGACTGGAGAGGGATGGGTTAGTCAGGGACCTGTGACATTGAGGAATGAGTGGGCTTGGGACCCCATGTGAGGGTCCTGAGCACTTCCACCCCATTCCCAACTCCTCACTTTAGGAATAGTAGGAACTGCAGATGCTGGAGAATCTGAGATAACAAGGTGTAGAGCTGGATGAACACAGCAGGCCAAGCAGCATCAGAGGAGCAGGAAGGCTGACATTTCTGGCCTAGACCCTTCTTCAGAAATGGGGGAGGGGAAGGGGGTTCTGAAATAAATAGGGAGAGGGGGGAGGTGGATAGAAGATGGATAGAGGAGAAGATAGGTGGAGAGGAGACAGACAGGTCAAAGAGGCGGGGATGGAGCCAGTAATGGTGAGTGTAGGTGGGGAGGTAGGGAGGAGATAGGTCAGTCCAGGGAGGACGGACAGGTCAAGGGGGCGGGATGAGGTTAGTGGGTAGGAGTTGGGTGTGGGGCTTGAGGTGGGAGGAGGGGATAGGTGGGAGGAAGGACAGGTTAGGGATGCGGGGACGAGCTGGGCTGGTTTTGGGATGCGGTAGGGGGAGGGGAGATTTTGAAGCTTGTGACCTCTACATCACCGAGGCCAGGCGCCAACTCTCCGACACCACCTCCTATCGCCTCCTTGATCATGACCCCACCCCCCCGACCACCAAACCATCATCTCCCAAACTATCCACAACCTCATCACCTCAGGTGACCTCCCACCCACAGCCTCCAACCTCATCGATCCCCAACCCCACACCGCCCGCTTCTATCTCCTTCCCAAAATCCACAAACCTGACTGCCCTGGTCGACACATTGTCTCCGCCTGCTCCTGCCCCACCAAACTTATCTCCACCTATCTGGACTCCATTTTCTCCCCCTTGGTCCAGGAACTCCCTACATACGTCCTTGACACCACCCACGCCCTCCACCTCCTCCAGAACTTCCAATTCCCCGGTCCCCAACACCTCATCTATACACCTGCATTCCCCATACAGATAGCCTAAAGGTCCTCCGCTTCTTCCTGTCCCGCAGGCCCAACCCGTCCCCCTCCACTGACACCCTCATCCGCTTAGCCGAACTCGTCCTCACCCTCAACAACTTCTCTTTCAATTCCTCTCACTTCCTACAGACAAAGGGAGTGGCCATGGGTACCCGCATGGGCCCAAGCTATGCCTGCCTCTTTGTAGGTTACGTGGAACAATCCCTCTTCCGTGCCTATACTGGCCCTAAACCCCACCTCTTCCTCCGTTACATTGATGACTGTATCGGCGCCGCCTCGTGCTGCCACAAAAGGCTCGAACAGTTCATCCACTTCACCAACACCTTCCACCCCAACCTTAAGTTCACCTGGACCATCTCTGATGCCTCTCTCTCCTTCCTGGACCTCTCTGTCTCCATCTCTGGCAACCACCTAGAAACCGATATCCATTTCAACTCCCACAGCTACCTAGAATACACCTCCTCCCACCCACCTTCCTACAAAAATGCCATCCCCTATTCCCAATTCCTTCGCCTCCACCGCATCTGCTCCCAGGATGAGGCATTCCACTCCCGTACATCTCAGATGTCCACGTTTTTCAAGGACCCCAACCTCCCCCCTCAGTGGTCGAGAAAGCCCTCGACCGTGTCTCCCGCATTTCCCGCAACTCGTCCCTCACACCCCGTCCCCGCAATAACAACCAGAACAGAATCCCCCTTGTCCTCACATACCACCCCACCAACCTCCGGATCCAACGCATCATCCTCCAACACTTCCGCCATCTGCAATCTGACCCCACCACCAAAGACATTTTTCCCTCCCCACCCTTATCTGCTTTCCGGAGGGACCACTCTCTCCGTGACTCCCTTGTCCGCTCCACACTCCCCTCCAGCCCCACCACACCCGGCACTTTTCCCTGCAACCGCAGGAAGTGCCCCTACACCTCCCCCCTCACCCTCATCCCAGGCCGCAAGAAGACTTTACACATCAAGCAGATGTTCACCTGCACATCTGCTCATGTGGTATACTGCATCTGCTGTTCCCATTGTGGCCTCCTCTACATCGGGGAAACCAAGCGGAGGCTTGGGGACCGCTTTGCAGAACACCTACGCTCGGTTCGCACTAAACAACTGTACCTCCCAGTCACGAACCATTTCAACTCCCCCTCCCATTCCTCAGACGACATGTCCATCCTGGGCCTCCTGCAGTGCCACAACTATGCTACCCAAAGGTTGCAGGAATAGCAACTCATATTCCGCTTGACAACCCTGCAGCCCAATGGTATCAATGTGGACTTCACAAGCTTCAAAATCTCCCCTCCCCCTACCGCATCCCAAAACCAGCCCAGCTTGTCCCCACCTCCCTAACCTGTCCTTCCTCCCACCTATCCCCTCCTCCC
>NC_063342.1:73351429-73371722 GCF_021869965.1 Rhincodon typus
CATCCCGCCTCCTTGACCTGTCCATCCTCCCTGGACTGACCTATCTCCTCCCTACCTCCCCACCTACACTCACCTTTACTGGCTCCATCCCCGCCTCTTTGACCTGTCTGTCTCCTCTCCACCTATCTTCTCCTCTATCCATCTTCTATCCGCCTCCCCCTCTGTCCCTATTTATTTCAGAAACCCTTTCCCCTCCCCCATTTCTGAAGGGTCTAGGTCGGAAATTTCAGCTTTCCTGCTCCTCTGACGCTGCTTGGCCTGCTGTGTTCATCCAACTCTACTCCTCACTTTAGGAAGCCTGGTTTGAAAGAATTACTTGACCATTAGTCAAAAATAAAAAATTGACAGTCTTCAGCTGGTCAGAGACAGCCAGTAAAAGGGTGAGTCAGGGTAAGCAAATCTGATTAACCCTTTTGCAGTACTGGCTAAAGTAATGGACAGTGTATATTTATTTCCTTTTTCATGGGATGCAGGTGTCACTGGCTAGGCTAGTATTTGTTGCCCTTTCTCAACTGTCCTTGAACTCAGTGGTTTACAGCCATTTCAGAGGGCGGTTAAGACTCATTGGTGTGGGTTTAGAGCCACACATATACACCAAACCAGGTGAGAATGACAGATTTCCTTCCCCAACGGGCATCATTGAACTCGATGGGTTTTACATCAACTGATGCTGGTTTTATGGTTACTATCATTAAGAGCAGTTTTGAATTCCAGATTTTATTAATTCATTTCAAAGTTCACCAGCTGTCATAATGAGGTTTGAATACATATTCCCCAAAAGGTTAGCCTGGATTTCTGATCCAGTGACGTTACCATTATGCCATTATCTCCTCCTCCCAATGTCTACTGATGTTATTTATATGGCCTTCCAAAAGCCCGATGTTCTTCTACTAAATTGTCAATCAGTTTATTTGTTAAAAATATTCAATGACCCTGTCCCCAACACTCTCTGGGAAGAAGGTTCAATAGACATACAACACCCTAATCTTGGTCTTAAAGGGGGCTCCTTATTTTTACACTGTGTCCCCTTGTTCTAGTCTCTGTGTCCTCACAGCTTCTTGCCCAGTTGAGTCCACTCAGGGTTAATCACCTCTCATTCTTCAAAACTCCAATGGATACAGACTCAGCCTGTCCAACAAGGATGTCCAGTGGACCAGATTCCCTGTTTTTCCCCTGCACTCCTGACAAAAAGCTCTTTCAGGTATGAATCAAAATCAATTGAAATGTATTGTTGAGTCTGCACCCAGTACTCTCTCAGGTAGAACACTCTGATCTTTGTGTAAAATAACTGCATCTCCCCTCTGACTGTTTTCCCAATCCTCTTAAGTCTGTCTCCTCCAGTTACTAACTGTCCAATCACAAGAAAGCAATTTTCCTTACTTTTTTTTGTACCGAAAGCAGAGTGAAAACAGGGACGTGAACCTAGGTAAATCTAATTGCAAAGCCATTGCTGAACCATCAGAGCTACCTTGGCTCTTCTAAATGGCTTTAAATTGTGTACTTTTTCTGGGCATTAAGCCTTCCTGTATTTCTGCTTTACCACTGCGTAGAGGCTTAAGTCAAACACTGAGCAGCAAAAAGCCAGTGTTAAAGGTTTAGTAAACTGGCCAGAGACTTTGGGGGAGTGTTGGTATTTGGGACTAGCTAACAACAGTAGGAATGGCTCTCAGTTTCTCAAAGATAAACATGAAAGCAAAAAGTATCACAGTGGGCAAAACTCCTTAGCTGAGCTTTTTTGAAATACTGAGGTGGTGAAGAATGCTGCAGATGTGGGTTGTCAAATATTGTTGGAAGTGGGAACTAGACTCTGGAATCTACTGCAAAAAGGCAGATTAAAATCATTTGAAAATAAGAGAGAGAACTGGAACAGTGCATGCTCAGCGTCTTGAAACACAAAAATAAGCAAAGCATTCCCTTGTTTTGATGGATAGAGCAGCCCACCACTGCCCCCTATGGGATTTGACACAGATAATCATGACTGGGCCTTAATATTGTTAACCTGCCTCTTACCTGGAATGAAGTTGGGTGAGGAGATTAAGATCTCATTGTCGGGCTTCATGTTCTTGATTCGTCTGGCTTCTATGGGATGGTTGAACCGAAAGTAATTTGACTGACCCAAGCACAGAATGCAACCTGCAGTAAATGAAGCCAGAAAACGTTTTATCAAACTTTCTGTTTCAGAGCTCCTTCTCCTTGGATATTTACATTTCCAGTTTGATGATTCATCCCGGATAAGCATATGATGAACAACAATTTGAATTGAGCCTGCACCAATCAGAATGCTGAGTAAGGAGCCAGCAAGTAGCCAGGACAGTTTGGAAAAAAAAACTTTGTATGATAAGTTAATAATTTGGATTGCAAAAACAAAGTTGCTGGAAAAGCTCAGCAGGTCTGGCAGCAACTGTGAAGGAAAAAACAGAGTTAACGTTTCAGGTCCGGTGACCCTTCCTCTGAACAGTGAAAAATTAAAGAAAAACGTTCTGAGGAAGGGTCACCGGACCCGAAACGTTAACTCTTTTTTCCTTCACAGATGCTGCCAGACCTGCTGAGCTTTTCCAGCAACTTTGTTTTCATAATCCAAATTATTAACTCAAAGGAAGGGTCACGAAACGTTAACTCTGTTCTTTCATTCATGGCTGAAGGAGTGGTTGGGCAGGATGGAGATGAACTGTTTCTTCTGGTACAGGAAGGGGAGCCAAGAAGAACATGAGGCCAGAAGCTTTACATTTGAGCCAGGTAATTTGGGTTGATGCCAGGAAGCACAGCTTCACTCATGGATAGTGGAGTGCTGGAATGCTCTGCCCAGAGCAACAGATATTAATATCTTCAAGACAGAGATTTTTGTGAGGTATGGACTCAAAACAATATGTAGCTGAGAGGGGTAAATGAACAAAGAGTAAAGTGCAATACAGCACAAGAACAGCTCCTATTGCTTACCAAGCCTGTGCCGACACATGACACCTTTCTAAAACAAAAACCTGCTGCCTATACGTGGTCCGTATCCCCCTATTCTCCACTTATTCATGTATCTGTCAAGATACCTTTTAAATCTTGCTATTGTTTCTGCTTCTATCACCTCATCTGGCCGCGCATTCCAGGCACTTACCACTCTATGTAAAAAAATTTGTCTCTCATCTCCTTTAAACTTTCTCCCTTTTACCTTAAACCTAAGTCCGTTAGTAATTGATATTTCTACCCTGGGGAAAAATACTCCAACTATCCATTCTATCCATGTCTCTGATAATTTTCTCATTTTGAAATTGAGATCTGATCTACAGAATAGTAGAACAGACTCAAGGGGCTGAGTTACCTTTTCCTTTATAACACTTGAGGGATTGAATGTCCTCCTCTAGACCTATCTAATGGGCTCAAAGCAGTGAATGGCCTACTGCTATCTTTATTTAATAGACTCAAGGTCTAAATGGCTTCCCCCTGTTCTTAAATAACCTCAAATTCAGAGTGTCCTCTCTCACTCCAATGTTTTAGGCTCTGGGAGCTAAATGGACTCCTCTTATTCCTGTGTAACAGGCTTAAAGGAGCGGAATGGTTGCTTCATGCTCCTGTGTAACAGGCCCAAAAGGATGAATGGCTTCTCCTGACCCTCTGTAAGAGGCTCAAAGAAATGAATGGCCTGCTCCTGTCTCCATGTAACAGGCTTGACAGGCTGAATGTCCCTCCTTTCCCTGAGTAACAGACTCGAGGGGCTGAAAAGCCTCCTCCAGTCTCAACATTTTCTAAGGAGCAGGTGGACTTTGATGACAGCTGCTTTGGGAGTTTGTTCCTGTTGCTAGGAACTCCCTGTCCAGTCTAAGACCCAGCCCCAATGTCTCTCATTTTCTCACCAGTAAACTACTCAATCCCCATCAAAATGTAGGATTACGTGAGGCTCTGTAACGATTAGCCACCATTAAAGGTGCTCATGGCAGTGGGCAGGGAGACTAGCCCTCAGAGTTAACACTTTTGGGACACAGCCAGACCTGGAATTCTTACTCTGTCCAGCTGGCGATAAGCAACAGACTGCTAAGTATGACTGGGGTTGCAGCTTGGGGGATACTGCCTTTGAGACCCTCCCCCACACCCCACAACCAAAGATCCTCCTGCCAAACACACTCTCATGTACATAATTATGTTTACCTTCTTGATCCAATTAAGTCCCAGGCTGCATAGGGTCCCGTCGGACAGATCTCCTAAAATGTTGCGACAGGGAAAGCTAATTCCTGCTGTGTTGAGGCTCAGTCGCAGAATCTGTGAGAAGTGTTTCTTACTTGTGCCCACAGCTTTAGACATCTGGAAAGCATTCAGCTTTCTTTCGACGTGCCAGATGTTCACTCATGGCTTTTGTTTGCCAACATTCCTTTTGAACTCCGGGGCTTTTTTTTTGGGTTTGCAGTACCATCTTCCACAATCTGTACAAAGCCACTGCAACAAGGCAGGCAAATTCCTAAGATGTTCCCTTCCCCACACACTTTCCCAAGCAGAATCAGAAGGGTTGGGAATCGTGGAATCCCATTCATCACCATATTTGGTCAGAGACAAAGGAAAACATTCCAAATGTAGCCCTGGAATGATTCCCTCCTGTAACTCTCCACTCACAATGCTGACTCTGCCTCAGAAACACCAGTCCAGCATTTGCTACCGGAATGACTGTGAGCCCAATGACTCTCGCTAATATTCATGTACAACCCAGGCAGTAGGTTGTGGGGGGCACTGTGATAAATTGCCCCAAGATGCTGGGTGATTAGTGTTTCTCTGCCATTTTCTTGGCGGAAATGGCCGCTCACCCTCCAAACTCCCTAACAGCAGTGTTCCCTATAAGCCACGTGCCCGTACAACTGCTCCAGTGTTCCGATCAAGGAAGTGTCTGCACTCGAGGGCCTTGAAAGCCTGTGCAGCCACTAAGAAAATTAGAGGGAATGCTACCTGCAAGTTCAAGAAATTGCTGCACCTACACAAGGATTAACCATTGATCATACAAATTAGGAACAGGAATTAACTCTTGGCCCCTTGAGACTGCTCCACCAGTTATGGCTGATCTGATTAATCCACATTCCTGCCTCCCCGTCTGCTGTGTTCTGCCTCATAATCAGGATACCTTTAAGAGACACGCTGATGATATCATCATTGCATTGTAGCATGTGACCTTAGGGTCTGAAAGTGTATATCTCCATCTTACCTCAGGATCACATGAAGCATGACATGCTACTCTGTGTAACTTAATAGCCTAATTTTAGCCCAGAATCTGATGTGCCTGTGAATGCGAAATTTCTATATATTAGCAATGTGCAATAAACTTTCATTGGATCTTTCAACATCATATTATCCACACTCTGTTCCTTATGTTATGGGGATAACATAAGCATTGCATATCAAGTAGATATCCTGCTGGAAGCAAAACCCAATAACCTTTCTGTTGTGTTCAAGACTCTTCCTACTTCTGCTTTAAAAATACACCAAGATGGTTTCAACTGCCTTTTGATGCCCCTTTATGAGAAACAAAATGCTGCTCATTTCTGGCGTCTTCATCACAGAAAGTTAAAACTGGTACTTAATTAATCACCACTATTAACATCCCAAGAGTTACCAATGACCAGGAAGTCAATTAGACTTGCCACATAAACACAATGGCTACAAGCAGCTCATAGGCTAGGCACACTACAGAATGTAATCCTGACTTTCCTAAGCCTCTCCACCAGCTACAAGGCACAAGAAAGGAGTGTGACGGAATACTGCCCACTTACCTCCATGAGTGCAGTTTCAACAACACTTAACACGCTTGACATCATATAGGACAAAGCAGCCCACTAGATTGGCATCACATCCTCAAGCATCCACTGCTTCCAACAACAAAACTCAGTAGCAGCAATATGTTCCATCTACAACATGCACTGCAGCAATTTGCGAAAAATCCTCAGATAGCACATTCTGAACACAACCACTTCCATCTAGAAGGTCAGTGGCAGCAGATACATGGAATACTATCACCTGCAAATTCCCTCCAAGCCATCCACCATCCTGACTTGGAAATATATCACTGTTCCTTCAGTATCACTGGGTCAAAATCCTGGAATTCCCTCCCTAAAGGCATGTGCGTCAACCTACAGCACATGGACTGTAGCAGCTCAAGAAGGTTGCTCACCACCACCTTCTCAAGGTCAACTAAGGTCAGGCAATAAATGCTGGCCCACCATGTCCCACAAGTGATTAATAAGAAAAAAAGCCCTTCTTAATAATATAATTAGATCAGACAATGGTGTAGTGATAATACCACTAGACTAGCATTCCACAGGCCTAGGCTAATGCTATGGGGATACTGGTTCAAATCCCACCACAGCAGATGGTGGAAATTAAATTGAGTTAATAAATCAGAATTGAAAACTAGTCTTAGCAATGGTGACAATAAATCTATCATCAATTGTTGTAAAGATCTGTCACATTCACAAGTGTCCTTTTGGGAAAGAAATCTGCCATCTTTACCTGGTTTGGCCTTCATGTGACTCCAGACCCTCAGCAATGTGGTTTATCTTAAGTGCCTCTGAAATGGCCTGGCAAACCACTCATTTTAAGGGTGATTAGAAATGAGTAACAAATTCTGGCATCACCAATAATACCCATGTCCCATCAGAGAACAAAATAAAATAAAAAACTAGGTTTATGATCCTGCAACCTAACTCTCAAGTAAAAACAACAATTTAAAAATTGTGGTGTATTCTTCTTATAGGTGGCAAATAGTTAAGAATTCTTCTCGTCTACATTTAAGAATACTTCGTTTTTCTCTTGTGTCATTTGCCAAGTGTGGTGGACCATTAGTCTGAGGTTCCAGATGGCACATTATCTGAACTTTGCCATTCTTCACCTCCCCTTATAAAGCAACAACATACAAGCTGCAGTGATAAAATCTAACACGTGGAGCACTCCACAAAGTGGCGTCACTCAGGCAAATTGTGGGTCCACCACATACGGCAAATGATGCAAAAAAGAAACAAATTATTCTTAATTGTAGACGAGAAGAATGCTTAACATCCAGTACCAGTTGAAAGGAAACATTTGCATCTGGACAGGAGGAGTGATGATTAGATCTTAAGGATCTACACTCTCCAGAAGTTCAGCTTTCAGAAACCAGAGTAACAAGAGGTACGAGCAAAGGTGGCACTAGCTTCCCCCAAATCAAGGGTGACCCACGGTCAACTCTATCCTCACTTCTCCCAACCACCCCTCTCCTGGCTGAAGGTGCCAAGTCAAAGGTAATCTTCTTTATTCATTCAAGGGATGACTGGGCCAGCATTTAATACCCATCACTGATTGCCCTCAAGAAGGAAGTGGAGAGTTTCCCCCTTGCACTGCTGCATTCCTTGGGGTAAAGGAACAGCCACAATGCTGTTAGGGGAAAGAGGTCCAGGATTTTGATCCAAAGACGCTGAAGGAATGGTGATATATTTCCATTTCAGGATGGTGAGTGGCTTGGAGGAGAACTTGCAGGTGGTAGTGTTCACATGTACCTCCTGCTCATGTCCTTCTATTTGGAAGTGGTCGAGAATTTGGAAGGTGCTGTCAAAGGAGCTTTGATGAATTTCTGCAGTGCATCTTGTAGACAGTACACACTGTTGTTGTTGAAAGTCAGTGATGGAAAGTGTGAATGCCTGTGGACAGGGTGCTAATCAAGTGAGCTGCTTTGTACTAGATGGCGTCAAGCTTCTTCAGTGTTGTTGGAGCTGCACTCATCCAGGCAAGTGGGCAGTATTCCATCGCACTCCTGACTTGTGCCTTGTAGATGGTACAAGCTTTGGGGAGTCAGGTGGTGAGTTACTCGCTGCAGGATTCCTAGCCTCTGATCTGCTCCTGTAGCCACTGTGTTTCTATATCGAGTCCAGTTCAGTTTCTGGTCAGTGGTAACCCCCAGGATTCATTGGAAGATTCATTGAATGTGAAGGGGAGATGGTTAGATTTTCTCTTGTCGTAGATGGTCAATGCCTGGCATTTGTGCAACATGAGTGCTACTTACTACTTGTCAGCCCAAGTCTGAATGTAGACATTAATTGAACCTTTTTAAAATGTACAGGCTTAAGTAATGGAGTGTTGTAGGAATCAGTGCTGGGGTTTAAGCTAATTGC
The DNA here is from genome assembly GCF_021869965.1 of Rhincodon typus. NCBI lineage: Eukaryota > Metazoa > Chordata > Chondrichthyes > Orectolobiformes > Rhincodontidae > Rhincodon > Rhincodon typus. Next base: position 73,359,538 of record NC_063342.1, read on the forward strand.
AAACTATATTTTGGACTTTGATGAAGACACTTTGTGCATTATACCCAGTTTTGCTGATGAGACAAAGCCAGGTAGGAATGCAAGCTGCAAGAATGGCACAAAGGGACTGCAAGAGCTTAAATGAGTGAACAAAACAAAAAAAAAAGATAGACTACAACGTCGGCAAGTTTGAGCTGATTTACATCGATGGGAAGAATGGATACATAAAGTTTAAAAGGCAAGAAGCAATTAAATTTTGGGGTACCAAGGGACCTGAGAGTACTTGCACATAAATCATAAAACTAACACACAGTATGGCAAGCAATGCAGACGGTAAATGCCATGTTGGTTTGTATATTAATGGGATTGGAGTGGAGCAATAGTCTTTTTACAAATGTACAGGTCGGGGGTGAGACCACACTGCAATGCTAAATGCAGATCTTGTCCCCATATCTTGGGAATGATATACATACCCTTGAAGGGATGTAATGAAGATTCACTGGACTGATTCGTGGGATGGCATGGTTGTTTTACAAGGAGTGATTGATAGAATGAAGCTATATGCTCTTGAGTTTTGAAGAATGAGGGGTAGTCGTACAAAATTCTCAGCAACTGTGATAGGGTGGATGTCAAGAGGCTGTTCACTGGACTGGGGAGTCTAGAACTGAGGGATATGGGGAGTGAACACATCAGCAGAAATGACAAATGATTTGAAAAATAAATTAGAAGGGCACTTGAAAAACTAAACTTGCAGGTCAGTGTGACTGACTGAATTGTTCCATGGAGAACCAAGATAAACTCAATGTGCCAAATGGGTTCCTTTGTACAGTCAATCACTATGACTATGTACATTGATTTTGCATTTAGGAATGTGCAGTCTTTGGAGAGGGAGGGGACAGTGAGAAAAGATCTTGTTGAAGTTGATACACCGTACAAACTCAAATCCAGAGTTAAACTAAAAGTAGTCCTTATCTTAGTTTGAGTCCACACAAGAACAATGAAAATGACCTTCGATTAAGTCAATGTGAAGTCAAAGATTCAATAAACACTGTTGGAAGGTGGGGAGAGAAATTCTCATTTTCTGCCCTCCCCCAGTGCACTGGTCAATATTTATCCCTCAAACACTTAGTACATTGCAGAGGGTTAAATTAAATTCAGTACAGTGCCCAATGCCAAAAACAGGTTCCAGTCCAACTGCAGATAGCCAGAACTGCAGATGCTCGAGTCAGAGATAACAAAGTGTGGAGCTGGAGGAACACAGCAGACCAGGTAGCATCAGAGGAGCAGGAAAGCTAACGTTTCGGATCGACAAAGGGCTAGGCCCGAAACGTCAGCCTCTCTACTCCTATGATGCTGCTTGGCCTGCTGTGTTCATCCAGCCCTGCACCTTGTTGTTTCGGATCGAGACTCTTCTTCAGAAATGAGAAGGGGGAGGGAGGAGGATAACTTCTCCAAGGTGGGCATCCTTGGAAGAGGCTTCGCAGTAGGGTTATAAATCACTGAGATAGCAAGAACTACTGATGCTGGAGTCAGAGATAACAAAGTGTGGAGCTGGAGGAACACAGCAGGCCAGGCAGCATTAGAGGAACAGGAAAGCTGACATAGCCCAGCTGTAGCCTGTTTGATGTGCTGACTACTTTGTTAGCTACTTTTGGGAAAGGCAAACCCACAGGTAAACTCCTGGTGACGCTCTGAGAGATCCCTGCGAACAATAAGCTAAGTGTCTACAAACCGAACTGTGGAGCAACCCCACAGCTGACTCGAAGACCTCTGGGCCTTTGATCATTTAACATACTGCTGCTCATGAGACTGTGTACAAGCTGGTTGCCATGTCTCCCAGGTTACACTGACCACATTTCTAAAGTGCATCACTGGCTGTGAAGTGCTTTGGAAATGCAAATCCTTTCTTCTTCCAACAGTTTGGCCAAGGCCTCCATTTGTAAGGACACAAGTATTTAATTCTAGTCTCCTTACATTTGTTGGGGGTGTTAGAGTTTCAGAAAAATCACCAAGTTGAGCCGGTAGATTAACATGTCTGAGATAGACTTAGAGCTAGAACTGCATACCTTAAAGAAGTATACTTATGAGGGTCGGGGTGATCTGACTGACGTTTAGAATATGAAGATAACAATAAATTGTGTTTGTGTACTTACGCTGTTCTGACTAAATAGCTTTGAAATGATCTGGGGCGATAATCTCAAAATGTCAAAGTTTAGGTTAAAATTCTTGAGGTGCTTCCATTTCCCAAGAAGAATGGGTTTCTCAAACCGATTGCCGGCCATCTCCTACATTAACAGCCTGGTTTGGCCATACCCACAGAGTATTACAGCCAGTTTTGGTCACCACACTGCAGGTGCAGGGGAGATTTATCAGAACAGTTCAGGGGATGACGAAATTTAGCGACAAAGTTAGTTTGATGAAGTTAGGGCTGTTTCTTTATTTATAGAATCCCCATGATGTGGAAACAGGTCATTCGGCCCAACAAGTCCACACCAATCCTTCGAAAAGCATTCCACCCAGACCATTCCCCTATTCTATCTCTGTAACCCTGCACTTCCCATGACTAATGCACATAACCCACACATCCCTGAACACGATGGGTAATTTAGTATGGCCAATCCACATCTTTGGACTGTGGGAGGAAACCAGAGCACCCAGCGAAAATCCACACAGACAGTTGCCCGAGGCTAGAATCAAACTTGGTCCCTGGAGCTGTGAGGCAGCAGTGCTAACCACTAAGCCACCATGTTGCCTTGGAGCAACGGAGATTGAAAGATTTGACAGAGGGGTAAAAGATGATGACAGGTTGGGATAGGTAGACGCAGAAAAACAATTCCCATTAACAAATGGTACAGGACTAGGGGAAGACTTTTTTTAAAAACTGCTCATTCACAGAATGATGGAGTCTTTGACCAGGTCAGCATTTATTACCTATCCCTAATTGCCCAGAGGGCAGGTAAGAGTTAAATACATTGCTGTCAGTCTAGAGTCATATGTAGGCCAGACCAGGTAAGAATGGCAGATTTCCCCTTCCCTAATGGACTAGATAGTTTTCTTTTTGAAACAACAATTGACAGTGGTCACTATTAGACTAGCGTGCTACTGTTAATGTTTATTCAATTCAAATTTCACCATCTGCCTTGGTGGAATTCAAATCCACATCCCCAGAACATTAGCCTGGGTATCTGACTTTAGCACTAAACAATCCCCTTTTCTATAAGGTCTTTGGCAAGAGATTCAGGGGAGTTTGTGAGCAAAACCTTTGCTTATGCAACCAGATCCAACAACCTGAAACTCAATGCCAACTGGGTTGGTGGAAGCAGAGATGATAAATGATTTTAAAAAGGAAATTGGACAGGGTCTGGAGTTTAATAACCTTGCAGGGGTATGGGGAGAGTAGGGCAATGGGGCTGACGGGATTGTTCTGCATAGAGCCAGAATGAACTCAATGGGCCAAACAGCTAAATTTCGCCATGCTAAAGTGCCCTGTAGTATCCAGGGACATGCAGGCAATGTGAGTTAGCCAAGATTAATGTGGGGTTACATGGATAAGGTGGGGGTTGAGGGGGTGCTGGGGCTGGGTGGGATGCTGTTTGGAGGGTCAGTGCAGACTTGATAGGCCAAATGGCCTCTTTTGTATTGTAGGGTTTCTATGATTCTATGAATTATGTAGACTTCATTTAAATGCAGGGTGAATCTTTTCCCTGACTGGGGAGTCTCGAACCAGGGGGACAGTCTCAGAATGCAGGGTAGACCATTTAGGACCGAGATGAGGAAACATCAAAGAATAGTGAACCTGTGAAGTTCTCAACCACAGAAGGCTGTTATGGCCAAGTCAGTGAATATATTCAAAAATGAGATTGATACAATTTTAGATTTTAAAGGCATCAATGTAAATGGGGAGTAAGCAGGAATATGGTATTGGAACAGTGGATTGTCAATTAAATTAAAAGAAGGAGCAGGCTTGAAGGACTAAATGGCCTACTCCTGATCCTGGTTTCTATGGTTCTATTTGGCTGAGGAGTGTATGGATTGCGCTGCACAAGGCATTTTCAGTTGTGGGGGCAGGCTACACAGACTTGCCATTGGATTTCTCTGTCGCAGTGCTCACAAATCTGTAACACTCAGCAACTTAAAGTGACCTTTCAGAGCAAGGTGAGGGGGAGGACTGCTCTAACTGGTCATGTGCTCACCGTCCTACAAAGGGGACAAACCTAAAGTGATGTGATTGACAAAAGCCCCTGGAAAGAAACTACCCACGAGAATGGGAGAGTGAACGGGAGAGAACAACGAAAGACTGGGGAAAGACAGTAACCACTGCTGTAATTACACATATGTGGCAGTCAATTTGCACACAGCCAGCTCCCAAAAATGCTAATGTTTCAGGCCAGTGCTTACCAGACATTTTCCCTGTCAACCCAAATAAGAGCAGGACTTATACAATTAGAAGTAGGACCTTGGGTGGTGTTGTAAAACAGAGAGACCTGGGAGTTCAGGTACATAATTCTTTGAAGTTTGTGTCACATGTAGACAGGGCGGTTGAGAAGGCTGATAGCATGCTTGCCTTCATTGCTCAATCCTTTGAGTATAGGTTGAGGTTGTACAGGACATTGGTGAGGCCTCTTCTGGAGTACTGGGTCCATTTCTGGTCGCCCTGTTATAGGAAGGATATTATTAAGCTGGAGAGGGTTCAGAAAAGATTTACCAGGATATTGCCAGGAATGGAGGGTTTGCGTTATGAGGAGAGGCTGGATAGGCTGGGACATGTTTTCACTGGAGCACAGGAGGTTGAGGGGTGACCTTATAGAGGTTTATAAAATCATGAGGGGCATAGGTTAGGTGAATGGCAGGTTTATTTTCCCTAGGGTGGGGGATTTCAAGACTAGGAGGCATATTTTTACAGCAAGAGGAGAAAGATTTAAAAATGACGTGGGCAACTTTTTTATACAGAGTGTAGTTTGTATATGGAATGAACTGCCAGAAGAAGTGGTAGATGCAAGTACAGTTACAACGTTTAAAAGACTTTTGAATAAGAAATGTTTGGAGGGATATGGGCCAAGCGCAGACAGGTGGAACCAGTTTAGTTTGGGATTATGGTCGGCATGGACCAAAGGGTCTGTTTCTGTGCTGTATGACTGTATCATACCTGTGAAAACTGGGCAGTGGACAGTCAAAGGGAATTCCATGGGTGGGGGTTACATTTTACTCGACAGGGTTTTGAAGTAAAAGGAACGTACATTCCCGTGGGAGTTTATTTTCAGGACATGATTCATGTCTATAACACCAGGCAGTTAAAGCCATGTACTACCACAGCAGCCCATGCTGCACAGCAAACCCCGTTGGGGTCATGAGCCAGAGTTCAGGAAGTCATGTTTCGGGCACTGAGTGAAGGATAAATATTGATGAAGACGAGAGAAAATCCATCTCCTGGGATGGAGAAGGGCAGGAGCTGGGCGGAGAGGTGGGGGGAGACTAGATAGAATGGATGGGGGCAACCTGGATAGAGAAGGGGGGGGGAAGGGTACCTGGGTGGAGAGGGGGTCCTGGTTTCAGGGGGTGTGGGGGGGGGGGTGGGGGAGAGGGTAGACCAAAGGGGGCCTGGGTGGAGATGGTCCTGGTAGAGAGGGGAAATGGGTCCTCGGCAGGCGGGCTCCTGGGCAGAGAGGGGGAAGAGGGTTCTTGGTGAAGAGGGGGAGAGGGCCTAGGGGGAGGGTGTCCTGGGTGGAGACAAGGAGGAGGCCTGGGTGGAAGGGGGTTGCTAGCTGGGGTCTGGCTGGAGTCAGGGTGGGTGGGGGCAGGGTTGTGCCTGGTTACAGAATATTAGAGCCTGCGCTGAGCTGAGGAAACTGAGACTGGGGGTAGTCATCTGAGACTATGCCGTGGTCCTAGTTTTACAGCTGACCGTCTGCTGCATTGCAGACCCTTAGTTTGACCCATTAACTCGGAACCTGCAAAGATGACAGTACTTCACAGAAAGAGAGAGAGAGAGAGCCCCTCCCAGTGAAACACCCTGGTGTCAGGTAGTTACATTTACACACACCCCCTTTGGTAGTGAGGACAGACGATTCTACACCGTCTCAATGCACAGCAGCTAGAGTATGTGGCTATAAATGTTCTTCAGGTCCTGACTCTGCTGGTCTGATCCTTAGCCATCGCCGAACCAAGTTACACCCTTTCTCCCTCTTCACTCATCCAGCCTCTCCCTGGGGTCTGAAGCTGGGGCTGAGCAATGTTCAAAAAGCCCTGGGAATGCTGTCCACACCTCCTTCCCGCCGGAGAGAGGTCTCCTGCTGGTTAACGTCACTCTCCTAGTCAGACAAACAAACAAGAGCAGGCAAAATACTTACACAGTGGCTCAGCAGTCTACAGCTAGACAGACTGGGTCTGAATCACCAGGATACAAGCCTGTTTGAAAGGAAGCTCACGGCCAGCAACTCAGTCTAAAGCAGTGTCCGACATAAATTCCCATCCTCCTTTCAGCAGGATTTGAACAGGACCACCCCACTTTCCCCTTCCACACTCACATACACAGACAGACCACCCTCCCAATAGCAAGCAAATCTGACTGCCACAAAACTTGCAGAGGTACATTACATTCATAGCACTCGATTAAATCTGAGCCAAGCATAAACCTGAGTGAGTGTCCTTCTAACTGTCTAAAAGCACTGACCTTTATAATCCTAGCCTGCCACAGGAGTCTGGGCAGACTGTCTGCTGTGCCTTGCTGTTACCTCCAGGCACTTTCAGTCTGGGAAGCAAGTCTGGAACAGGCTTGCCTCCTGCACACGCCTCTTCCTCACCGTCACTTGGGGGAGGACCCCCTTAAAATCCTCTCCAAACTTCTCCCGCCCTCTTCTCGTCTCCGTCACAGGATTTGAGAGTGAAGAATTTCCTTCCAAGAAGGGGAAATCAATTCCAGTGCGGAAAGAGGAGAGAGTGAGAGAGAGAGAGAAGACTGCGTTGGTTGTGAACTGTCTGCTAATGGCTCTGTCCCAGAGTGAGAGACAGAAAACCATATGTTTATCTGACCCCGTCTGCTCATCTTCAAAAGAACTCTTTTACTGTACAGGAAAGAATGTAAGGAATCCAATAATTAATAGATGCCGCTGTCTTTAGGTATTTTGTATTTCCCAGGAGAAAATGTTGAGTTTGCAACTCCCCAGGGTCTGTCTTGACACTACAGACTCCTTCACAAGGCCAGCCTCCAAATGAGTCCCAGCCAAGCCCCTGCCCCACTGACAAAAACAGGAATTGCTTGAAAGGCTCAGCAAGTCTGTCAGGATCTGTGGACAGAAATCAGAAGTTAATTTTTCAGATCCAGTGACCCTCAGAACCCTTCCTCTGTCCCACTGACACCGCCTCTCCCGTCGGAAATGTAAACACCCTAAGGATGGACTCCTCTGTGTCCAAGGTGCTACTCAAATGAAGGTTGTACTCTTGGGCACGACTGGCAGTTAATTCGCTGTTTCCACCGTGCAAGGGAGCCAGACTTGATCCATCACAGTTTCTGACCGCCACTGCATTCTCTCTCTCTCTCTGTCACTAACTGTCATTCACACACACACACACAACACACACATCCATAGCGCACCCCTCATTGTGTTCTCTCTGCCTCCCACAGTCCCTGGCAAACCAGTGGTGGCCAGCCACTAATTGCAAGGTTCTACAGTCACTGCACATGGGGATGGCTGGCAAGCTCACAATTATTGGGCATTCCTCATGACAGCATCAGCAGAGCACCACTCAATGTCCACACACACAGATCTCAGCTTCCAATGACATGTCAGGTAACTGACAAACACTTGGATGTCGGTTTGGACCCGACACAAAACGTTGTGCGTGTCTGTGTGGTGGGAGATGGTTTGGGAGAGAGGAGGAGAGTTCACAACCTCAAAATTCACAGTACATTGAAATGATGTACATTGAAAGTACTTCTTACACTGAGGTAATGTAGGAAAACAGCAAGGTCAAATTGCACACAGGAAGCTCCTGCAAAGGGAGAGTGATACATGATCGGTTTAGTAATGTTAATTGGAAGATAAATAATAGCTGATGCACTCAGAGGTCTCCCCGACCTCTTCCTCAAATTTCTGCCACAGGATATTTTACCAGAGAGGGAAGATGGGGACTCATTTTGTCTCATTCACCAAAGATCCTCAGTCAGCACCTTCCAAACTCATGACCACTTTGATCTGGAAGCACAGGGACAGCAGATACATGGGAACACCACCCCCTGCAGGTTCCGTTCCAAGCCACTCACCATCCTGACTTGGAAATATATTGCTGTCCCTTCACTGTCGCTGGGTAAAAATCCCAGAATTCCCTCCCTAAGGGCATTGCGGGTCAACCCATAGCACATGGACTGCAGCGGTTCAAGAAGGCAGCTCACCACCACCTTCTCAAGGGGGCAACTAGGGACTTGCAATAAATGCTGGCCCAGCCAGCAATGCTCACATCCTACAACTGAATATTAAAAAGAAGCTTAAGGATGAAACCTCCAACAGTGCAGCATCGAAGTATCAGACTGGATTCAAGGTTCACAGCCCCTGAACCTTCTGGCTCAGAAAGGAGTGTCACTGAGTCACGCTGCTGACGTTGTAAGCCCTGACTGAATAGGTGTGGCAAGTTCCCGTCCCTAAGGACATTTGTGAATTGGTGGTGCAAGCAGAGGGTGATGGTCAAAGGGTGTTTTTGTGACTGGAAGCCTGTTCCAGCAGCATATCACATGGTTAGGTGCTGGGTCCCTTGTTGTTTGTGCATACATCAATAATCTAAACATGAACGTAGGAGGTATTATCAATAAGTTCTCACAAGACCCAAAAACTGGTGGCATGATAAATTGCAAGGAAGAATACAACAGGCAGCTGGATGAATAGATGGGCTGGTCTGATGGGCTGCGCAGTGGCAAATGGAATTATATGCTGAAGAGTGTGAGGTGACACATTTTGAAGGGACTAACAAGGCAAGGGAGTACTCATTGAATGGTAGGACTCTAGGATATACAGAGGATCAGAGGGACCTTGTTGTGAATGTCCATATATCCTTGAAGACAGCAGGATCTGGGATGGAGTGATTCAACTATAAAGAGAGATTAGATAGACTGTGTTTTCCTTAGAGCAGGGAAGGCTGAAGGGGAATCTAATTGAGCTGCACAAATTTCTAAGCTACATAGACAGGGTAGTTAGGGAGAAAACTTTCCTCTTAGTAGAATAGTCAATAACCAGGGCACAAGTTTAAGGTAAGGAGCAGGAGGTTTAGAGAAATTCAAGAAGTATTTTCTCACCCAGAAGGTGAAAGGAAGGTGGAGGCAGGAACCCTCTATTTACTTGAATACTTGAAACATCATAGTGCTCAAGGTTATGGGCCAAGTGCCTGGAAATTGGGGTTAATATAAATAGATGTTCGATGACCGATGTGGATATGATGGGCCAAAGGGACACTTTCTTCTCTGTAAAAACTCGAGGACTCTATAACTGACACTTCTCAACACTGGCACCATTCTGGTAAAATTCTTCTTTGTTTTGAATCCAATTAACCACACATTGGGCTTTTACCTTTCTCACCAGTCTAGCATGTGAGATTTTATCAAAAGCCATGTAGACTGTATCAAACTGTGCAGCTCGTGTTTGACCGTTCTAGTTAACCTCCTCAACAAAAAAATTCCTTCGGGTTCGTTATACATCACTTTTCCTTAACAAAGCTCTCCACTCCTGCATAATCAATCAGTGTCTTTCTTAATGTGGTTTAATACTTTGCCTCACAATTCTTCCCAGTAATTTTCCCACCACTGAGGTTAGGCTGACTGGTCTTTCATTATACTGCTCCCACGCCTTTTTAAACAACGGCACAGTTTTAGCCGTTGTTTAATCCTCTTCTCTAAATGTTGGTGTCAGTTATTGGATGGAATAGCTGAGGTCCAATAAAACTTTGCCACAACCTCCTTGTTCTTATTCTGGGTGCCTCAATTCGTAACGCTAAGGATCCCAAATGCTTACTGACACTGTCTCAACTTGTCCTGAGATGTTCAAAGACTTGTGAATTTAAACTGCCCCCCAACCCCCTTTAAATCTATCTATTCCTGTAATGCTACTAAAATGCATGAAGTACTGTGTAGGCTGAGGATTAAGGGTTAATTCTACCTTTACTCTGAGGACATTGACTGAACCAATGTTTAAAGAGCTGTGATGTGGAGGTGCCGGTGTTGGACAGGGGTGGACAAGGTCAGAAATCACACGACACCAAGGGTTTACTTGAAAACATAAGTTTTCGGAGTGTAGCCTGATGCCAAATCACTTGTAGCTGGTTCAGAGATAGAAGAAGGGTCTAGGCCCGAAACGTCAGCCTTCCTGCTCCTCTGATGCTGCTTGGCCTGCTGTGTTCATCCAGCTCTACACCTTGTTATCACTTGTAGCTGGTATCTGAGTGTGTGCAGTTCCAGAAACATCATCCTTTACCATTGGTTGTGTTCAGTTATGCCCAACATATCTGTTGGGAACAGCATAATGAAAGGCCAGTCAGCTAACCTCAGTGGTGGGAAAATTACTAGGAAGAATTCTGAGGCAAAGATTAAACCACATTCAGAAAGACACTGATTGAACAAGGGCAGAGAGTTTTGATACCATATCTGGAACACTGTCAGCAGATTAGGTCCCCTTATCTAAGGAAAGATATTATTTCATGGGAGGCAATTCAGAGAAGAATGACCCTTGGAACGGAGGGATTGTCTTTTGATCAAAGATTAAGCAGCTTGGGACTCCACTCACTGGAATTTAGAAGAATGAAAAGTGATCTCATTGAGACGTACAGGGTCCTTAAGTGGCTTGACTGAGTAAATGCTAAGAGGATGTTTCCCCTAATGGGAGAGTCTAGGACCAAAGGGCAGAGTCCTTCTGTATATTTAAGGCTGTGTTAGATAGAATCATGATCAGTTGAAGAATCAATGGTTATGGGGAAAGGGCTGGAAAGTGAACGAGGAATATCGGAAACAAAATCAGAAATTACTGGAAAAGCTCAGCAGGTCTGGCAGCATTTGTGGAGACAAATCAGAGTTAACATTTCAGGTCCAGTGACCCTTTCTCATAATTCTTTCGGCTTTTAGGAGAAATATCAGATCAGCCATGATCCTATCGAATGGTGGAGAAGACTTGAGGGGCCAAATGGCCCACTCCTTCTCCTATTTCCAATGGTCATATGTTCTTAATGCACATGACTGATGTTCATTCAGATGGATATGGGCTATCATCCATCAACAACCCAGGCCTGATCATCCTACACAAGCTGGGAATCACCGGAATGATCTACACTGGAGTGAGATCACACATTGAGGGAAGACCTCAGTGAATTGATCACGAAATACAGTGGTTGCATGTATTGTACCAGAATGCATGTTTCTGCGCAGAAGATTCCTACTCATCGTGTTTTTGAAAGAAACAAGCCTGAGATTTATTGCTGCCTGCCCGACAGGCTTTAACTCTGCAGAAATCCAACTTTGGAAAAACAGCCATGCTTTTATGTTCCCCACCTCTACTTCATGACATCTTCTCTGCAGTTCCATGCAACAATCTTTTAAAACCACTCAGGAGGAAAGTGGTGTGATTGATTGTTCAGTGTTCCCGTCTTCCTACAGGGAAGTATTGCTGCCAGAACTCCTGGTCACTGAATGTACTCTCCATCAGACTGACAAGCTAGCACATTGGAAACTGGAGCAAAACGAGGCCATTCAGCCCCTCAAGCCTGTCCCGACATTAAAACAGATCATAGCTGACCATCGACCTCTACTTGATTTTCCCACACCCCTAACGCTTGATGTAACTAATATCCAGGAGTTCCATGTAGGTTCAGATTTTGAAGATGATAGGTAATAGAAAAAGCTAGCCAGGAATCTGTTTGCTGTCAAACAACACTTTCATTCTTGCTCTCATCAGGGCCATTTACAAGAATATCAAACATAAAGGGAAACATTTTCTGTCATACCGTGCTGATTAGTTGGCAAGTGGACTGAATGGTAAAGGCATTGTCATGGGGAATTCACTGGTTAGATGATAATTAGCAGTTAACTGCCAAGAAAGATAGTAGGAACTGCCGATGCTGGAGTCTGAGATAACAAGGTGTGGAGCTGGATGGACACAGCAGGCCAGGCAGCATCAGAGGAGCAGGAAAGCTGACGTTTCAGGTCTGGACCCTTTTTCTGAAGAAGAGTCCAGACC
>NC_063342.1:73372122-73438365 GCF_021869965.1 Rhincodon typus
GGTCTGGACTCTTCTTCAGAAAAAGGGTCCAGACCTGAAACGTCAGCTTTCCTGCTCCTCTGATGCTGCCTGGCCTGCTGTGTCCATCCAGCTCCACACCTTGTTATCTCAGTTAACTGCCAAGTTTTGTTTCAATTTAAACCAGGCAAATTCACTCTGATTGGTCAGTGTAATAGTATAAGAAGTATACTGTATAAAAAAGTTGTTACCCCTTTCACATTTGTATTTCTTGTGAACATCCTGATGAATGCAAGTTGACAACCTTCAATAAAATGTCTTTTCTTCAGCATTACTCTAGGTTATAGCCCATTGGTCGGGAGGTTAGTAAAAGAAAAAAGACTATAAACACTTAGTAAGCCAGACAATGTCTGTGGAGAGAAAAGGAAATAATGTTTAAGGTCAATTATCTTCCATCTTTCTTCAGTTCTAATGGAAGTGAAAGAACTTTTAGCCCAGTGATGGTCAGGGGAGGAGAATATGAATTACAAAGAAGGTCTGTGATAAACTGGAGGCCAGAAGAGATCAGTAACAAAAGATCTAATGATGCGACAGCCTAAAGGTGTGGCAACGGATCTCGTGAACAGAAAAAGGTTGTGCCGCCATTAAGTGAGATTTCTGTACCTACATCATCCGTCTCTACAGTGAATAGTATTGCAAAGTACTGAGTTCAAGCCTCAGGTATGTCTTCAGGTTCCACAGACATATCACCACTTTGGTCCAACCGGGCCGTATGCTTTCCCTGGTTATTCTCATCCCCCAAAATGTTTATAAAATGCCTTTACATTTTCTTTAATATTACCCATTTTTCATGTCCCATCTTTGCTCTCCTAATTTGTTTTTTTTAAACCAATCCCCTGCTCTTTCTTCTACCTTCAGCATCTACCACAAGTGTCCTTTTCTTCCCTTAATCAATTTTGTACATCCCTTGACATCCAGGGTTCTCTGGACTTGTTGGTCCCACCCTTCACCTTGACAGGAACGTGTTGGCCCTGCACTCTCACTATTACCCTTTCGAATGTCTCCCCCTGCTCTGATGTGGACTTTCCTGCATGTAGCTGCTCCAATTCCATGAACTTGGTCTGAGCTTCCTGTCAACCTGGGTCTGAAACTCAGGTAAATTGGAGAATTCTGTGTGCTTTTAGAAATCCTTGATAGTGGGGCTTGATTTCCAACACAATACTTCAGTGAGGTATCACAACTTTATGAATTAACTGAATTTGAATCACAAATGTCACACAGCGATTTGAACTCATATCTTCAGTAGTAACACAGCCACTGCAGTCTATTTACAATTTCCAGTGCCTTCAGCCATTTTTTAAATACCCCAAGGAATGTGAAGGAGGTACACAATGCAACACTAGGAAGAGGTCTATTAAAACTATGCACTGAGCAGACAGTGCAAGTTCAAAATACAAATACAGGGGTCCCCAATTTACAAACATCCAACTTACGAACACAATCACATACATGATTATAATTTTAAAGACCATTTCCTATATTTACAAACCACTGCTTTCCGTTGTCCTGCGTTGTGTTCCAACTTGCATACAAATCGACTTGTGAATGGACTCCAGAACAGAGCCTATTCACAACCCAGGGAATGCCTCCACTGAGACACCAACAAAACTTATGCAACCAGCCCAGGTCATATGAAGTCATGACTGACCATGGTGCTACATTGCAAAGGAACAGAATCCATTTCAAACCATTGTACAGCACATCAATCATGCACATGGATAATGAGGAAGAACATTCCAATGATGACAATTGTGCAACGATATTAAGGGGCAGCAACCAGCAGCAATACAACTAGTAATCAAACAAGCACAACTGTGAACAACATGTAATTCAGCAGGCAGCGTATGATTACCACCTAAACATGTTGTCAAACCTCCAAAGTGTTACACTGAAGTCTAAAATGTTAGTCTTATTAACTCTATTGTACCTGTTTACATAATCATCAAATTGATAACAAGTGCCTATGCACAACCATATACGTCTGCTCAGGAGAAACTTTTTTCTTCACTAAAAGCAGGATGGTTGTGTTATGTCTCCTGGTCAGTATACCCATATATATCTATGCAACCAGAAGGGATGAAGGTCTCATATTCCATCTTACCACAGATTGCTTGAAGCATGACATGCTCCTGGAAGCAAAATGTTCTCTTGTAACCTGCTGGCTTAACATTAGCCCAGACATTTACGGGGCTAAGGAATGTAATATTCATGCATAATATTTAATTGTGATAAAAATCTGTTGACTTCTTCAATACCACAATTCTAATGTTGCAGGAGATAACATGAGCATTGCAGCATCAGGTAAAAATATCAGGTGGAGGGTTATGCTCACCCTCTGGTATCTGATACCCTTCAAACTGTCCCTCTTCAATGTCTAAAGGATGTGAATGAAGCTACACTGGGACATTCCTCCATGTCCACTGATGCACTTAAATATTGAACTTTCCAACAAACGTAAGCACCAACTCTGCTGGCAATCTCATCTATTCTTACTAAGTGCAACAACTGAATGACCACTACTGCCAACTGACTTTCACGATCAATTAATTGAATTGTTCATGGAATTTAAATTTCACCAGCTCCGTGGTGGGATTTGAACCTGTGCTCCCCAGCGCATTACTAGTCCAGTGACATACACGCTGTGCCAATGTCTCCCTGCAAAGAGTATATCCATCCCAACATCTGTGATACAACTGAAGCTGCTTGCTGTATGCCCTATATGCTGTATGCTTGCTGTATCAATATGCTCACCAGGCTGACGCATGGCACACACAGACCCACCCACACCTCATCTTTCCAAACGACAGGCAACAACAATGAGATTGTGCAACCAAAACCACACCTACCCTGTGTTAGTTGAGTGGGTTCTTTTACTGGAAGTCCATCCATCGTGCAGCAGTTTCCACACGGGTACAGCTTGATCATCCCCTTTTGGTTTTCAATGTAGCAGTGTTCAGCTGCTACGTCCTCTCCTTGTAATATAATATCCTGAGGTACGGGGGCGTCTTCAGTGCCGATTCTAGTTGTACCTGAGGATCAGACACAAACGCATTACCTTCAGCATAGTGTGTCTGAAATTGACTGTAATCCTCATTGCCAGTACAGTAGCTACATTGATGGTGCTGAGGTGGTTTCTCAGCTGATGATTCCTGTCTCAAACACATCCAGTCGACATGTTCCAACTTGCATTCCACGGCACTGTTCCCTCAGTTTACGAAAGAAAATAGAATCATAAAGTGTAGAAAGGGCCCTTCGACCCATCGAGTCTGCACTGACAGATGACACAGCAACAGGCCATTCAGCCCAACTAGTCTATGCTGGGAGTTGTCGTGAACTCAAGCCTTCTCTCAACTTACTTCATCTCATCCTATTTCATCCTATCTCACCCTATCTCCAGATGCTTCTATAAACTTTGCCTCCATCTATTCACCCAGCTATCCCAACTGTTCTATTGTTATGAAGTGTGATCCAAATATTAATTTGTAATACACTGACTAGACCCATACATGTACACATATATTGAATTTTTAATGAATGACACTTAGCAAAGGGAAAATGCACTGGGGTCAACAGCAACAATGTTGTATCTGCAAGGGTCAGAGGTTCAGACAGAAATATCTAAACAAGCCCTTCAGAGAGAGGTCACACGGCACAGCTTAGAAGTGGAAGAGGGTTAATCTTGAAGCCAGTTGGAGAGGATTGTGAGGAATCTTGTCGAAAGAGCAACAGGCCTTTGTTCGCTCCCTCTTTCTTTGCAAACCCACCTTGCAAAGTGCAGGAACTGAAAATGCACTAGTGGTCATTTTTACCATTCACAGAGGGTTCCTGAAGTGGACTTCAGAACCTAACTCACCATCTCTAGCCAAAGGGAATTTAGCCAGTTACAACTGTCCTAGTGTGACACCCCTGTGCCACGGGTTCACATTTACAGAATAACTTTGGATATAGCTCACCATACAGGATAATCTGTGACTTAACCCTTTCTTCTCAGTGTAATTTTCATTTGGCCAAAGTACCTTTAAGTTAACACTCAGCAGAGTTTTCCTTTATCTTTGTTTTTCCTCAGGCCTGCGCGTGTGTTTTTTTAAAGACAGTTAATTATTTATATATTTGCATTGTCCAACCTGTCAATAATCTTCGCAACTGCGTTGATTCAGTTGTATTTATAATAGAGTTAACTAATGAAATCTGGCTGACTTGCTTCTAATATTAAACCTGATAGATTTACATAATGTGCCCAAATTACCATCCTGGTTAAATTAAAACTTTATCATGACCAGTAGAGGAGTGGAACTGGGAAAGGATTCAGTGCAGCACTCCAACTTCTTTCATAATATTATTTATCTCATCTACCTTGCCATGCAGTAGTAAGCTCGACCAGCTCACCACTTTTGACTGGTGAAACTGGGACAAATTAAGATGGATATCAAAACTCAACTGCCTTGTCAACAATTCCAAAGTGAAGAAGAACTAAGGGTCATGAGTGGTTCATTATGGGAGAGCACTGTAACAATTTGCTTATACTTATAGCAGCTTTAACCTGGAGGAATGTAATGTAGTGTAATGAGAAAGAAATGGAAGCCAAGTATTATGACTGAGGTCGCTGTTTCCTTTTCTAATCCCATTCCTCGACAGGTCACAACAACTCCGGCACTTCCGCCATCTGCAATCTGACCCCACTACCAAAGACATTTTTCCCTCCCCACCCTTATCTGCTTTCCGGAGGGACCACTCTCTCCGTGACTCCTTCGTCTGCTCCACACTCCCCTCCAGCCCCACCACCCCCAGCACTTTTCCCTGCAACCGCAGCAAGTGCTACACCTGCCCCTACACCTTCCCCCTCACCCCCATATCAGGCCCCAAGAAGACATTCCACATCAAACAGATGTTCACCTGCACATCTGCTAATATGGTATACTGTATCCGCTGTTCCCGATGTGGCCTCCTCTACATCGGGGAAACCAAGTGGAGGCTTGCGGACCGCTTTGTGAAACACCTACGCTCAGTTCGCGACAAACGACTGCACCTCCCAGTCGCGAACCATTTCAACTCCCCCTCCCACTCCTTGGACGACATGTCCATCCTGGGCCTCCTTCAGTGCCACAACGATGCCACCTGAAGGTTGCAGGAACAGCACCTCATATTCCGCTTGGGAACCCTGCAGCCCAATGGTATCAATGTGGACTTCACAAGCTTCAAAATCTCCCCTCCCCTGACCACGTCCCAAAACCAGCCCAGCTCATCCCCGCCTCCCTAACCTGTCCTTCCTTCCACCTATCCACTCCTCCCACCTCAAGCCCCACCCCCATCTCCTACCTACCAGCCTCATCCCACCTCCTTGACCTGTCCGTCCTCCCTGGACTGACCTATCCCCTCCCTAACTCCCCACCTACACTCACCTTTACTGGCTCCAACCCTGCCTCTTTGACCTGGCTAACTCCTCTCCACCTATCTTCTCCTTTATCGATCTTCTATCTGCCTCCTCCTCTCTCCCTATTTATTTCAGAATCCCTTCCCCTCTCCCATTTCTGAAGAAGGGTCTAGACCCAAAATGTTAGCTTTCCTGCTCCTCTGATGCTGCTTGGCCTGCTGTGTTCACCAAGCTCTACACCTTGTTATCTCAGATTCTCCAGCATTGGCAGTTCCCACTATCTTTAAATTTAACCAGCGTGGTGATATTGCCAAATATATAGGTCTCAGACTGAGGGCTTTTGTGCCCTCAGAAAGCCTGGGTTCAAGTCTCACTGCTCCAGAAGTCTGTAGTGACATCTTTAAACAGTTTGATTAGAATATATCTACACGTCTCAGATTGTATCAAGTTCCACAGTAAGAACCAGTTTCTTTATTCAACAACAAATACCTACTCTCTCAAAGATGCAAAAAATACTGACAAACAGTTGTGCAAATAAATATCTACCCTTTAAAAAACATTACACAATCATATAAAAAATGTAAACTCTGCAGAATGCTAACTTTAAACTACATTGGCCAAGTAATAGTTTAACTCATGGAAAAGAAAAAGACATGATTTGTTCCAAATGGTGCCTTCTGAACTTATTGTGCACACGCAAAAGCTGCTAACATTGGTGTGTCTTTCTGGGGATTAGTCATAGTAAAATGCAGGAATAGAGTAAGGGGGGGGCGGGTTGTTGTGGACCTGATGGGCCGAATGGCCTGCTTCCACACTGTAGGGACTCTATGATTGCCAGTGATGCCAACAGCCCATGAAAGAATGAAGGAAGTAAAGTTTCAAATGTGATAGATCCAGCTCGCTGCAGATGTTCCAGCACCAGCAATGCCTCAATGTAAACAGAGAGCTCACTCAGACATCTGAGTAATCCATCAAAACAAGGACTCATGCAAACTGGCTTCCCTCCCAAACTTTTATGTTGAATACTGAATACAGTTTGTGTATTTACCCAGCTCGAGAGAGACGGAATCGGGGTCTGCTACAGAGCTTCATATAACCCATCCACTCTTAAGTCAGGGAACAAAATTGACAATATAAGAGCCCCACAATATCCTCAGTTTCAGTTGGACTCGTTATTTTTTACATTTAAACGTGTGAGCACCATGCAAGGTTAAAAAGACTACAAGTATGTTTATTTTCTCAATTAATAAGCATTTAAAATGCATCTGAACATACTTCTCTATGAAATTAACATCAATCTATTTTCAGTCATTACCTCCTACCTTCAGTCCTGAAGTCGCTGATTTAGGTCAAATCAGGATTGAGTTTGGATGCTGCACAAGTCCTCAGTGTTCTCAACTCTGATAGTGACTGAGGCTGACTGTCATAATGAAAGACTCAAACAGGGGTGAGAAAGAAAGGGATACACGACTACTTTTGCTGCAATCTCTACTGGAATCTCACAGTCCGGAGCTGCCAGAGCCCACAGCTGGTCAACAGCATTTGTAAAGCCCCACCTACCTCGCGTTGTCACTCCCCTCCCTAACTCAGGGGACCTGACCTTCACTGTAGCACACACCCCCTCTACTCTGACTGCAAGTGAGATGCTTCAGGACCAGAGATCCAATCCATCAGCCTGTTGAGCTTGTTTACAGGTTTCAGCTGATCGCCTCATCCAGGAATTGAACCAAATATCCGGCTCCAGCTGGGGCCATGTTTGAGCGGGGATTTCTTGTGAACAAATGGCATGTTGCAATAGTCTAGTGGTCACTGCCCTTGGACAGTTCACTCTCTCATGCTTTTACTGTGGACTGACCACATCTTGTGTAACTCCCCTTTCAGCTTCCACTTCGTCATCGATGAAATGATCATTGGACATTAGTACACATTGATAAATCACAGGGAAGGGTGAGTGCGTGTGTGTCTGGCTGTGCGTCTCTGTGTCTGTGCTTCTGCATGTGTGTGTATGTTTGTGCCTGTCTGTGTGTGCTTGCGTCTGCACCTGTCTGTGTGCACCTGTGTCGGTGTGTGTGCGCCTGCGTCTGTCTGCACCTGTGCTTGTCTGTGTGTGCGCATCTGTCTGTGCACTTGCGCATGTGCACCTGCACCTGTCTGGGTGTGTCTACATCCGTGCCTGTATCTGTCTGTGTGCGTGTGCATGTGCGTCTGTGCCTGTGCCTGAATGTGTGCGCAAGTCTGCCTGTGCCTGAATGTGTGTGCATGTCTGCCTGGACCTGTCTGTGTGTGCCCATCTGCCTGTGTCTATGTACACATCTACTTGCGTCTGTGTATCTTCCTGTGTGCACGTCTCTCTGTGCATATGTGTATGTGTATGTGTGTAGACCGTGGTATCGTGGTAATGCCACTGGCCTAATAAATCAGGAGGGCTCAGGCTAAAGCTCTGTGGGAAACAAAAACAGAAGTTGCTGAAAAAGCTCAGCAGGTCTGTCAGCATCTGTGAAGAAAAATCAGAGTTAACGTTTTGGATCTGGTTACCCTTCTCCAAGAACACAAAGCTCTGTGGGTCCACGCATTCAAATCTCAACTCAGCAGCTGGTGGAAATAAATTCTGACAATAATAATAGATTTTTATATGTTAAAAGGGACAAACGAAGTAGAGATAGTGCAGGAAAACAGGCTGAAGTGGAAGATCAGCAACAGACTCATTGATGGGCTGAATGGCCAGCACCTGGTTCTCATGTTGGTAATAAATCTGGGATCGCAAGCTGGTCTCAGTGGATGGTGACCATGACAACAGCAGTCAATTGTTGTCAAAACCCATCTGGTTCATGAGCATCTTTTAGGGAAGGAAATCTGCCGTCCTTACCCGGTTCAACCTACACATGAGTCTAGGCCCACAGCAATGTGGCTGACTCAGAAATGACTCTCGAAAGTCACTCAGTTCAACGTTAAAGATGGGCAACAAGTGGCCAATGCCCACATCTCATGAAAGAAAAAAGGAAAATAAACAAATAAATAAATGTAGTTGTATGCTTGAGAGGACAACTTTGTATCGAGCAGATGGACCATGAACTTAAGCAGAATGCCTGTTTCTTACCCTCATTTATTGGCAGCAGTGTAATAGCAATGCTCAGGCGGCCACGACCCAGACTCACTAAGTGGGGTTTCTCCGACTGCATCTTCAAACCTTTCCCAATGTCAATGATATCCAGCGGTGTGCTCTGCAAATAAACCCAAATCCAACGTCACTTCCCACACCATGCAAAGTCTGCATTTATATTGTGCCTTTCACCGCCTCGGGGACATCCCCCGAAAGCTTTGCAGCCAATAAAGCACTTTTGAAGCGAGACATGCTGTTGAAGCTTTTTCTCTGGCACTCGTCAGGACATATGCAAGAATGCCAAATTTCAAACAATCACAACAACTTACATCACAGAAGACAAACAGTGCTGATTGGTTGTTCAGTGTTGATATATTCATAAAGTGCTGACAGGTCAAAGAGGCCAAGAAATTATTTCCTCTGATGGGACAGTCCAGAACGTGGAGGCTGAGTGGGAGAGCATATCGGAATAATAGCATTGAGGTGGAAGATCAGCCATGATCTAGCAGAGCAGACTTGAGGGGCTGAGTGTCCAACTCCTGCTCTTGTTTCATGTATTTCAAATTCAGGCATTGAAGCCCTCAACTAGAGGTGAATGGCTTCCTCACTCTCCCTGGGCCCTGCTCTCTCAGCCCCAAACCCCAGCATGCAGTCACTGTGCATATGGACAGGGCATCAGCCCATGAGGTTGGACTGGAAGTGGTTTGATAGGAACCTCGTGGAAGTGATCACTCAATTTCTGAATGTGCCCCTGGGACAACAGGCGTCCAATCACACCCCATCAACCTGATCCTAGTACACAACAATGAACAACAACAATAACTTACATTCATCTGACACCGCTGACATTGTAAAACCTCCCATGGTGCTTCACAGGAGTGACAAGCAGATAAGATTGGACCCTGAGTCATATATAGAGACACTTGGAAGAGGGCCTAGAGACTTAGCTGCGGAAATTAATACAAACTAGCTTCTTAAAACAGGGGAGAAAGGTTGACAGCATCAGCGAGGCCTAAGAGACCGAAGAAATGAGATGAAGGACATCAGGGGATGCATGGGAGGTTGGAATTGGAGTGATGTAGACACCTCAGAGGGTTTATAAGTTGAAGTTATAGAAGTTGTCATGAAGCTAGGGGACGAGCAAGAGCATGGAGGATTAGCACTAGAAGACAAAATTTTTAAAACTGGCAAATAGGAACATTGGAGCAGGAGTAGGCCATTTGGCCCCTTAAGTTTGTTCTGTTTTCTAAATCATTACCAATATCTACTTCAATGCCATTTTCCTGCACTATCCCCATATCCCTGATGCCTTAATATCTAAAAAAAGTCTATGAATCTCTGCCAATTCTGTCAATGACTGAACCTCCACAGTCTTCTGGAGTACAGCATTTCCAAGAATTCATTCCCCTTCCCGAGTGAAGAAATTCCTCCCCGTCTCAGTCTCAATGGACCTGCTCCTTATTCTGAGGCTAGTTCTGAACAACGCTCACTCCAGTCAGAGGGAGACATCCTTCCTGCAGCTACTCTACAACTACAGCCCCTTGACTCCATGACAGCCCCGAAAGTTCTTAAAAACCACAGAACATTACTGATGAAACAAGAGGAGCAGAAACCTCCCATACCCCACCATATCCTGAAAAATTTTGCTTCCAATCCTTTGGACCTCTGTTGCTGACTGGAGCAGACTAACAATTCATGAACAAGGCCTGTGGCCCAGCCGCAGGTAAGGCCCGAACTCCCTTGCTTCGGAGCTGCAGCATTGCAGGCCCCAAAATAGGCTAAAGGCATCTCCACCACAACCAGCCAGGAATCTCAAAACGTAAACTTCCTATTCAACCAGATTACTACAGCAACGGATTTCCATGGAAATAACTGGCCATTCAGCACTTAAAAGGATATTTAAGAATGAAATACCAATTAAACTTAGCCATGTGACTCCATGGATAGATCACTCAGCAGATCAGGGGAAATGTTAAGGTAACATCTCTCTAACACCAACTCTCTTTGGCCTAAACCCCAGGATTGGTTCCCAATTTCTGGTCACAGTGGACTTGGTTTTCAGAAACACCCAATGTGGATTCCCCAACTCTGTCACCTAAAATGTAGGATCACAAGACAGGAGGCCATTCAGCCCACTGTGTTCCCAGCAGGTCTTTGTAACAGCCATGCAGCTAGTCACCTGCCATTCTCCCCTCCACCCCCAGCCTTCCCTGTCGCCTTGCAAATCTTTCTATTCTGAACAATGATCCCATTCCCTTTTGAAAGGCAGGGTTTAGTCTGCCTCTACCATAGTCCAGACTCACTGCAGAAAGAGAGATTTTCCTCATGTCACCATTGTTTCTTTTGCCACTCAGCTTAAATCCATGGGTCACAGCGCTCCTGCCGAGAGAGAACAGTTTCTCACTGTCTACTCTGTCCAGACCTCTGACCCACCTCTCCGCTCAACTTCCAGTCCCAATTTCCCTCACCCACCCAACGAATTGAAGTCTCTCATCATCAAAAACCGTGGCTGTAAATCTTTTCTGCACCTTTTCCAAAAACTTTGCATCTTTCCCAAATGGGATCACCAGTACAGTGATTCAGAGCACGGCAGCTCCAATAAGCCAGATCTCGAGGTAGTGCTTCAGCCTGGACTTATTGAGAAGGTGGACATGACGACCAGGCAGTCTGTGCCCTAAGCTAGTCATCATTTTAGCAGAGTCTCTCTTGCAATGACCACCGCGATCACTGCATGTGAACATACAAAGTCGGGGCAGAGAGGAAGAGAGGTGTTTTCCCCGTGGATTTGTGTGAAATGAGGACTCTCTGCCTCAGAAGGCAATGGGAGTCAGCACCATTGAGTGGCACCAGGCCACCCCAGGGTGACACTCAACAGCAGACTCACTTGCAGCACCTCCGTCGTCGATGCCTCCTTTTCTTCCGGCGCAGTTTTGAGCTCGGACTTTCTCGTCTCCTGTAAGTCATCAAAAAGAATGAATATTTGAGGTTTAGTCACAGGCGCAGGCAACGGAACAATTTAGAAAAAGAGCATTATACACGGCAAAAGGAGGCCATTCAGCCCTTCTTGCTTGTATTGCCTCTCTGTAAGAGATTCCAATCAGTCGTTCTCTTTCTCCGAAACCCTCTATCATAGGAGGCACTGCAACATTCACCAATCAGACACAGGCACCAAACCTGTAACATGTTTGTATCTGAATTGCGTTTAGGCAATTGTTGATAGCAGTTAAACCGACAGTTAGCCAAGCTTACTGATTAAAATCCAACAAGACATCATCCTGGCAGTCAGCATTTTGAAGCATACTCACAAAGCCTTTCAGATACCAACTTTATTTTCTGCAACTTCAGGACAGAACTCTGCAGCAAGGCTTTCAGTATATAACCCAGTTGAGCCAAAACAGGACATGTCAAGAGTCCCCAGGCTTTACAACCCTCGTAAACATTTTTTTCCAAAGAAGGAAGGCAGACAAATTCTCTACAATATAGTTTGTTTGGACTTGATTCAGAGGCTTCCAAAATGATGCCATATGACAGAGCTATACTGCAACAAGAGGACTACATATGCTTTTGGTCTCCTTACTTGAGGGATAGACTTGACTGTTCAATGGGACACAGTTCCTCTTGCTAAAGAGCCAGTAGTTACAACTAACGCTTACACGGAAGGCTGAACAAATAACAGGAGAGAGAAAAGTGGAGGCAGGATGACGACAGAATTTCTGAGTTAGAACACTCAGAACCTGGCTTTTGGTGGTAAGCCAGAGGAAACTGTTTTGTATTTTACAGTCAGAATCACTTCAAGAAACACATTCACAAAATCACCACTATTTGTGACCTGAGAATAAAAATGTGCTCCATCTTCCCCAGGGATCACATGAAGCATTGTCAATATAACATGGAGCTGGAGGAACACAGCAGGTCAGGCAGCATCAGAGGAGGAGGAGAGTGGATGTTTCGGGTTTACACCCTTCAGCATGGCATGCTGCTACGTAACTGAATAGTTCAAGGTTAACCCAGACACTTGTGTATCTGTGAATGCAATGTCTCTTTATAATAGTTGGCTGCGAGAAATGTCTATTAAATTCTTCAATATCGCAATATCCCCCACCCAGATGCTTACAATCACACCAAGGAAAATTAAAACAAAAAATGAAACAGCCTGCAGTTTTGAGCACATTGTAGAGAATTACAGAGAGCTGGAAGCTTTGTTCACGAAAGTTGACACAAAAGTAAAAATCGCTTGACAGCTGCAGAGTCTGGCTATTGAAGGTGGAGAATTTCTAATTTCCAGAGACACGTGGCTTAAAGATGCAGTCCAACAGTTTCCAAGCTGAATCATGGATAATGGAAACATTATGGATTGAACTTCCAATGACACCTTTCTAAGCTACAGATGTTCAAAAAAAATATGAAGTTGTATGGTACAGACCAAGTGGTAAATGATCCTGAGAAAAGAGCTCTAAAATACCTTGTTTACCATTGTGTCAGGAAAGACTTCGCACAGAATTTCCACGACAGGGAATCAGCATCCACCTAATAAGCTTTCCTGCAGATCATAGACATGTCAATAAGATTGCCTCTCATTCTTCTAAACTCCAAGGCCCAGCCTATCCAACCTTTCTTCTATAGGTAATTCCCCCAACCTTAGCTATCAGTCAGGTGAATCTCTTGATTCTCTGCAATTCCCTCCATAAACCTCCCTCTCATCTTTTAAGAATCCCCTTAAAACCAACCCCTTTGAAGAATTGTCTAAGATTACAAAGAAACCTTCATCAGTTGGGTCAATGGGCTGGAGTGGCAGATGGAGTTTAATCTAGATAAATGCGAGGTATTGCATCTTGGTTAAACAAACAAAGGCAGGACTTATACAATTAGAAGTAGGGCCTTGGGTAATGTCGTAGAACAGACAGACCTAGGGTTTCAGGTACATAATTCTTTGAAGTTTGCGTCACATGTAGACAGGGTAGTTAAAAAGGCATTTGGCACACTTGCCTTCATTGCTCAGACCTTTGAGTGTAGGAGTTGGGACGTTATGTTGAGGTTGTACAGGACATTGGTGAGGCCTCTTCTGGAGTACTGTGTCCAGTTCTGGTCGCCCTGTTATAGGAAGGATATTATTAAGCTGGAGAGGGTTCAGAAGAGATTTACCAGGATGTACTGGGAATGGAGGGTTTGGGTTATATGGATAGGCTGGGATTTTTTTTTACTGGAGCATAGGAGGTCAAGCAGTGACCTTATAGAGGTTTATAAAATCATGACGGGTATAGATAAGTTGAATGGCGGGTGTCTTTTCCTTAGGAGGGGGATTCAAAGAGTAGTAGGCACATTTTTAAGGTGAGAGGAGAAAGATTTAAAGAGGAGATGAGGGGATTTTTTTTATACAAAGAGTGGTGTGTGTATGAAATGAACTTTCAGAGGAAGTGGTGGATGTGGATACAATTACAATATTTAAAAGACAATTGGATAAGTGCGTGAATAAGAAAGGTTTGGAGGGATATGGGCAAGCGCAGGCAGGTGGGACTAGTTTAGTTTGGGATTATGGCCAGCATTGACTGGTTGGACCGAAAGGTCTGTTTCCATGCTGTATGACTCTGTGACTGAGCTTTCACTGCGTGTGCCTTATTACCTTTTCCTTGGGTGTCACTAGGCTTCTTCATGATCAATCAGAGTCACTGTGCTACATAAATGCAGGTTGTTGTTGGTTTGAATGTCGACACACTGCTGTCTGATCACTCTGAAGTGGAGCTTCATAAACAGTCAGGTTGTAAAACAGTTAAGGATTTCCACTCTCAAGTTTCCGAAACCGCCCTTCCAACCGGGGCCAAAGCAAGAAGTTTCAACCTTAATTGATTCTGCAGACTCTGCCTTTGATTGGCATGGAATTAAATCATTCGGCAGGCTGCCTATAATTCAGGCAGTGCTGGCTGGGGCTGCCTGCTGAAAATCACTTTGTGAAACAAGGTCACCGTCTTGGCAAGTACTACCAGAGGGACTGGCTCTGATTCCTCATGTCCTCCAGCCTCTGGAATCCTGCCCCCCTGCAGCTGGGTCTCACTCAGAATGAGCTGCACACCATGACACAATAGCACACGCCTTTCATCAGGAAGCCAGCAATGCAAGGACTACACCTCAACCCAGCTCAGCCAGGCTGGGGACCTCCCAAGCCCAGAACAGTGTTGGGGAGGCTAACACATTTTGGCCAAGAGGGTAACTCTCTACTGGAAGCTACCCTGTCAGGGGCTAAAGCATCAGAATCTGACACAACGCTCCTGGTGATGCAGTCTCACAGTCCAGGGTAGACAATTCACAAACAATGTTCCCACAACAGTCACCGCTATCAAACCGCTGGTAACTGATGAATGAAATTCACAATTCCTTTAGAATCACATCATAGACACAGAGACATTGTATCTGTCCTCATTCATGGCTGTATCAATCCCAAATTAATCCCACTCCCCCGGAACTCTTCTCCATAGCCCTGTATCAATCCCAGAATAATCCCACTGCCTCACTCACCCTCATAGCCCTGTACCGAAACAATACAATTCAATACAGCACAGGAACAGGCCCTTCTGCCCACCAAGCCGGTGTTGATTCCTAATCGTTATTTAGACCTGCTACTTATTGCCCACCTGTGGTATCTATCCCTCTGTTCACCTCCCGTTCATGTGTATCAAGATCTGCCTTAACTGTTGCTAACATGCCTGCTTTCACCACCTCCAATGGCAGTGCTTTCCGTACACCCACCACCCTCTGTGTGAAAAATCTTCCCCGCACTTCTCCCCTAAACTTTCCCCCTCTCACCTTTAACCTGTGCCTTCTTGTAATTGACCTTTCCACCCTGGGAGAAAGTCTCTGACTATCCCAAACTGATCATAATCTCTCCTCATAGTTCTATAACTTCTGATTGATAGGCTTAATCTATTTTCTTGAAAGGATGTTAGACTCTCCGTCTCAACCAGTCTGACTCACTCTCAGACATTATGTTCAGCAATCTCCAGGTACAGACATTTACCACCTCCCGTCATCCACTCGAACAGAATGCTAAACTGGAGAACCATCATCCATGGCTATCCAACAGAAAGGAAATGTCTTTCACCTGCTTTCTCCATCAAAACCTTTGCACCATTGCAAAACCCAATGAAATCTGCTCCTCACATTGTTGGATCCAGTGGATATAGTCCCAGTATCTGGGATTAGGCCTGGAACGTTGACTTCCCTGCTCCTCGGATACTGTCTGACCAGCTGTGCATTTCCAGCTCCACATTTATTGATTCTAGCTGCCAGCATCAGCAGTCCTTACTGTCTCCCAGTATCTCTGCCATCTCTTCAAAAATAGATGCATCCTCCCTCTCATTAGCCTGGTACACTCTCCATCATGTTTACAAAGGTTTGACAATTACAGGTTCAAAACCTCACACAGCATGAAATTGATCCGTCTCATGGGAGTAGACTTACCTGTCCATCCTCTGCTTTTGTCTCCATGCTTTGTCTGTTCAGCTCCATTGGGCCTGTGGTACTTGCTGGGTTCTGCACTTTAAGCTGGGAGTTCTCCAACTCACAAGTTTCCACTCTCTGTTGACAAAGGGAGATTGAGAACACTGAGCCAGATCTAAGCACATCTAAGCAGGACAGAAACAGGGACAAAACATCATGCAGCAAAGGCAGAGGGCGCTGGCTTGGTGCTTCAGTAATGTTACCGGGTTCAGTAATCCAGGGAACTCCAGGCCAATGTGCCGGGGATATGAGTCTGAATCCCACCATGGCCAATAGTGAAATTGAAACTCAATAAAAATCTGGAATGAACAGTCGAATGATTGCCAATCTTTGGGAGAAAATGCCATCTGGTTCACTAATGTCCTTTAAGGAAGGAAATCTGCCACCCTTACCTGGTCTGGCCTACATGTAACTCCAGACTCTCAGCAATGTGACCTCTGGGCAATTGGGGATTGTGCCCTACCCTGAACAGATCTTAAAAATGGCAAAGAGCAGGGCTTACTGCTTCATTCCCCCTGGGAGTGGCATGGTGGCTCAGCGGTTAGCACTGCTGCCTCACTGCACCAGGGACCTGGGTTCGATTCCACCCTCAGGTGACTGTCTGTGTGGAGTTTGCACATTCTCCCCGTGTCTGCGTGGGTTTCCTCGTGAGTTGGGTCTGGGTGAGATGCTCCTCGGAGGATCGGTGTAGACTCGATGGGCCAAATGGCCTGCTTCCATACTGTAGGGTTTCTGAGATTCTATATCCTGCCCGATCGCTTGAATATATCCAAAAGGGTCAATGAGTGAACTTGCCTCCAGGTGGTGGCTATTTCAAATCAACCTGTTCAGAGATGGTATTGCACACCTCTGGAGCACATGGGTCTTGAACCTGGGTTTGCTGGCTCAGAAGTAAGGACATTATCACTGCGCCACAACAGCCCTGTCTCCAGCACTGTATGTTTGTGCTAACAGCCTCCATTTGCCAGTTTTAACCTTGTCCTCCCTACTCCGCCCCAGTCAGCAGTACTGTATGTAAACCCTTCTAGGCTCCCTCTCAACTAAGTCCAGTCCTGGGCTAAAGCCACACAGTGGCGCCCAATTCAGGCTGATTACTGAAGTGCTGTGCTGAGGGAGCACTGCACTGTCAGAGGCACCATTTTTCTGACAAAGCATTAAACCATAGGCCCTTCTGCCCCAACAGGTCAATATGAATGATCTAGTGACACTGTTTAACGCAGAGTAGCAGAGTTAACCCTGGTGCCCTGGCCAACAGTTATCCTTCAGTAAACATTACTACCGTTACTGTCAGTAAGTTTGCCGGCGGTTTCCAATATTCCAAAGTATTGAGTTTTGGGAGGTTGAGGCATCATGTAAATGCAAATTCTTTCTTCGAATACCCAATAGGGAGGAGGGGTAAGAAATTGAAAGTCATTCTTCTCAGTTCGGGCTGCAAATTCCATTGCCTAGGCACTGACTCCATCCTTCTCCATGGAAACAGTCTGGGATGAAGCCGGTCTGTTCACAAACTTGGTGTCACATTTGACCTCAAGATGAGCTTCCGATCTCTTCACTGAAACCAGTAATTTCCACCTATATGATGTCGTCCTGTCTCAGATCATTTGCTGCTGAAATTCTCATCCAACTCCAGACTCAGCTATTCTCACACACTCCCGGCTCCTCTCTGACATACAATCCTCTGGAAGCTTGATTATCCAAGATGCTGTTTCCTCTGCCTTAATTTGCAGCCAGTCTGTTTCCTTATCTGTCCCTCTGCTGTCTGACCTACACCAGCTCCTGCTCAAGCAACATCTCAATTGTTTAAAAAAAATTCTCATCCTGCTTTTCAAGTCCCTCCATGGCCTTGACTCTCCCTATCTCTGTATTCTCCTCCAATTCCACGGCCGTCTCGAGATATCAGCACCCCTCTAACCCTTTCCCCTTGCTGCATTCCCAGTTTTAATTACACATTGTTGGTTACCGAAGCATCAGTCTCTCCAATTCCCTGTCGACACTCTCTTCCACTTTTAAACCTCTTTTAAATCAATCTCTTTAATTAAGCTTTTACATTCAAACCTAATACCCCAACCCCACATGTCAACAATGTTGTCAAACGTTGCTAAATAAGGCTCCTATGTAGCACATTGGAATGTTCGATTACATTAAAGACACCTTGTAAATACAGGTTGTTGTTGTGTTGAGCAAGTGAGAGGGAGAGTGGGATTAGACTGGTTGGGATATTAAAGTGTGTGGGGAGTGAGGGGGGAGAGTGGGATTTGACTGGGTGGGATATTACAGAGTGTGGGGAGTGATGGGGAGAGTGGGATTAGACTGGGTGGAATATTCAACCAACAGAGTGACAGATCAATCCCTCCACGGCTCCAATCTCCTCTGGCCCTCTAAATTTCGCTGTCTCTCTGGAGTTCAGCCCTTTTGCACATCCCTGATTTTCAAGTCCCACCATCGTCTCCTCAGATGCCTTGGTCCTGAATTCTGGAATATCCTCCCTAAACTTCTCCACCCATCTCTCTCTCCCTCTCTCGCTTTCAAATTGAGCTTCGGTAGCTCCATCTTTGCTAAGCTGTCAGTCAGCCATCCCAGTGCTGCCAGAATACCTCAGTCTGGCTTAATGTGATCTGAAGGAGCAGCATGGTGGCTCAGTGGTTAGCATGGCTGCCTCACAGCGCCAGGGACCCAGGTTCGATTCCACCCTCAGGTGAGCATCCATGTGGAGTTTGCACATTCTCCCCGTGTCTGTGTGGGTTTCCTCCCACAATCTAAATGGTTTAGGTGGGTTAGCCATGCCACATTGTCCATGATGTGCAGGTTAGGTGGATTAGCCATGGGAAATGCAAGGTTACAGGGATGGGACAGAGGGGGTGGGATGCTCTTGGGAGGGTTAGTGTGAATTTGATGGGCTGAATGGTCTGCTTCCACACTGTAGAGATTCTATGTAAAGGCAAAATCCTGCAGAAGCTGGGAACCTGGAATAAAAACAGGGGATTGTGGAAAGACTCAGGCAGAGTCTATGGAGACAGAGTCAGGAGATCAGGCCAGTGACCATTTATCAGAACTGAGAAAAGGTCAGAATGTAGCGGGGGCTGAGTCTGTGAAAGGGCAGTGGGGGAGTGAAGAGAACAAAAAAGGACAGTCTGGGATAGGGTGGAGGACAAGCAGGATGCAAGGGTAAAGGGTTTTGAAATAATACAGCAAAGGGAACTGTGCCCTGATGGGAATTGAATGGATTGACTGGTATATAGAACCTCACTGTTGTTGGGTTTTCCCCCGTACGGAGGCGGTGGTGGTGAAGTGGTTCATGGGGATGAGCAGACTGCGATGATATTCACCTGGTCTTGGGCCTAGCCCCTGCCAGAACCTCTCAAAGGCTTATCTGTCTTGGCTGCTGAACTGTTGACATCCATCCAAGCTTTAACTCCACACTGCATACCCAGGTCTCGTTTATCACCATGGAGGTCTCCAGGCGCTGTCTGGTCTCAGTACAGTTGTGTCGGGCTGTTGGTTTGCTCCATCGCCTACGCTCAGCATCGATAAAGGGGTGGATGGTCCAATGCAACTCTGCAAGATCACGCACCAGAACGAACGAGGTCAGTTTAATGCGGTGAGACCAGAATCCCTGCATGCTGTTTCACACACGACTGACCGCAAAGTTACAGCATGATGACAGATCCATTCCTGTCCCCAGTCTGCACTGAAAGGACAGAGAGACTGCATCATATCCGACTTCATTACTGACATCCCTTCAAAATCAGAACCAGGTTTTTGGGTTGTGTACTCTCCTAGTCCTTCAAAGGCAGCTTTCGTCACACTGACAGAGCAACAACTATATCTGCGATCAGGAACACAAACAGAAGTTGGTGGAAAAGCTCAGCAGGTTTGGCAGCAACTGTGAAGAAAAAAAATCAGAATTAACATTTCGGGCCGGTGATCCTTCCTCAGAACTCTAATCACCAGAACTGTGATCGGGTTCAGTTGGTGCGATGGGTGCGAGTGATCTTGTGGAATAATACAAAATGATAACATGAAAGTAACAAAACGCACAACATTTCCTCACATCAGCCTCTTAAACAAAGCAAGTGTGCATAACCCTCCGTCACGTATTGGCCTGAAAGGGTTAAAACAGGACGGCGTGCTGCATGTACCACCTATGGAGATGATGCGACCTGGGTCAGAGGAGAGAAGAATCCGATGGGAGACAGTCCTGGGTGAGCGGGAGGTCTTGGATGTCATGTTGCAGTTGTACAGGACATTGGTGAGGCCACTTTTACAATACTGCATTCAATTCTGGTCACCCTGGACAGATGTTGTGAAACTTGAAAGGGTTCAGAAAAGATTTATAAGGATTGGTTGTAAAAGTTTGAGCTATAGGGAGGGGCTGAATAGGCTGGGGCTATTTTCCCTGGAGCGTCCGAGGCTGAAGGGGAGACCTTGTAGAGGTTTATAAAATCATGAGGGACATGGATGGGGTGAATAGTCAAGGTATTTTTCCCCAGGGCAGGTGAATCCAAAACTAGAGGACATAGGTTCAAGTTAGGAGGGAAAGATTTAAAAGGGACCTGAGGGGCAACTCTTTCATGCAGAAGGTGGTGCATGTTTGGAATGAGCTGCCAGAGGAGGTGGTGGTGGAGGCTGATACAATTACAAAATTTAAAATGTATCCGAATGGGTATATGAATAGGAAGGGTTTAAGGGATACTGGCCAAATGTTGCAAATGGGACTAGATTAATTTCAGATATCTGGTCGGCACAGATGTGTTGGGCCGAAGGGTCTGTTTCCATGCTGTACATCTCTATGACACTGAGAATTTTCCTCACAGTCTCTGCATCATATAGTCATATACATGTTACCTGCAGCAAAATATATATATATTTTTTTAAACCACAACAAGATTCTTTTAGTTAGACCAGAGAGGTAGCTGTCCTCATGCACACAACAGCACGTGGGCTTAAAGACACCATGCACTCATGACACTGGGCTTGTGTGATGTGGTGAACACTGTATCAGTTCTAACACCGCACCATTCATTTCAAACTCGCTACAAGCCATCCCCAGGAGATATGAACTCGGATACAGATGGTTTTCCCCCTGACACTGAGAAGCCAATTCCTTTCAGGCTAGCTGTACTGACACAACACGTGGAATATCTCCCCCTGTATGGTGACCTGCTGCTAACCCCACAGATCAGGAATAGGAACACCAATCCCTGCCAAATATCAAACTGAAGCATAGAGCAGGGGATGCTGGAGATCAGAAACAAAGGGACAAAGTGGTGGAGAAACTCAGCAGGTCTGGCAGCAGTTGTGGAGAGAGTTAACATTTCAAGTCCTTTCTTAGTTTGTCTCCTGGAGGTCACTATCCAATCTGACTCGCCTCTTTGGACTGAAAGTTGAGGATCAGGAGTCAACATAAAGTTCTGGAAGCCTGCAGCCCGTCCATCAATGTTAAGATATCCGCTTTAATCTGAGCTCTGTTTTTGCAAAACTCATGCCTGAAAACCATGACCCATACCAAGTAGTAACCTGGTTTGAACTGCCCTGACCTGGAATAAAAGTGGTCACAGGTTGGAATCCCCATCCTTTTATTTAAGTGAGGCTCCACTGTGACGATTAGCAGGACCCATCACTTCTTGAGGGCTTTCTCCTCACACCCCCATCTTAGGTTCACTATAAATGCTGGCAACATCCCCTGTTCAAAATGACAGAACCCATCCACATGACCCAATAGCAACAACAGCTCTGCTGAGTCAGAGGTGGTGGGTTCAAGTCCCACTCCAGAAATTTAACGACAAGGCTCCAAGACTCCCCACTGCAGGACTTAAGCAGTGCTACATGGTCAGGGGTGCCATAATTTGGACGACCTTTTAAATTGAAGCCATGTCTGGCCTGTAAAAGATGCAAGGGCACTATTTTAAAGAAGGGTAAAAAGAGGGTTTGCCCTGGTCTCCTGAAAGCTTAAAAACAAATCATGTGATCATCGACATGTTGCTGGCCCATTATCAGTGTTAACCTGCCTGGTCTAAGTTTAAACAAAGCTTAGCAGTTGACTGTCAGTCATTATCTACATGGAGCATTCTCCATGGCCATCTCTCCACCAATCAGAAACCACTCGCCAAACATTCAACACATTCTTCTCAAACAGTATTAAAACAAAACGTTTCTCCCTTGGTATTCTTGCGAATTATCCTGATGAAAAGCTTTGACAAAATGCAATGCATTGCCACCCGTGGGATCTTATTGTGCAACCGGGTTGCCATGTTTCTGACACTTCAAATATCTGTCCCTGGCAGTAAAGGGCTTCAGAATGTCTCCAGATGATGAACTGCACTGTCTAAATATAAGCTCCCACTTTCTAAATGTATCGAGTTTGAAGCCCATCCATGCTGTATCCCCTATTTTACAATAATCCTGTAGTGGGGCACTGAATACTAATGGTTCTGCAGCTCTAGGATTGAATCCATGAGCAGCTACAGTGACCCAACCACAACAGGGGCTGTGAGGCTCATTACACAACTCTTCCAAAGTAATCTCCAATTCTAAAAATCCAATGTTTGTAAACCTCGAGAACTAGCATCTGGGAAAATCACATCGTGGGATGATAGATTTTGGCGCTGAGGAATTTCAAGGCTTCTCCATCTCTGTCAAGCTGCCCAGTTGCGATTAAGGATTTGTTTTTTTATACACTCGAATGGACTAGTGTCCCTTTCAAGACAATGTCTCTTTAAGCATTAGTACCCTTCCGGCTGTAACCGACAGTTGCCAGCAAGAATTTTCCACACTCCAGCGTCAGCTCAATGGGATTCAACTTTTGCAATATGAGATTGAAGACATTGGAAAAGGAGTTGCTTGCAATCATTAATCGGGGACAGAAACCCGGTGATCAATATTGATCCTAAACAGATGCTGCTGTCTTCCAAATTGCATTAATAGCTGTGAAAATTTAATAGTGGACCGCATATGGAAATTGTCTTCAAGACAGATAATTTATGAGGTTAACACTGACGGAGATGGAAAAGCCTTGAAATTCCTCAGCACCAAAACCCACTATGTGATTTTCCCAGATGCTGGTTCTCAAGTTTACAGACACTGGATTTTTAGAATCGGAAATTGCTTTGGAAGAGCCTCACAGCTGCTGACCATTTCACTCCAGCATCGCCATTCTGTTTTTCCACTCAAACATTTTTCCCATGCCCTTACTGCATCTGCTTCCACTGGCCAGTCATGCATCACACCCCAGAAGATGAAGGAAGGACATGTCTCCTCCGTAGTGCTCCCTATTCCCTCTAGTCCCTCCATGGGTGACTGAGCCCTGATAAGGGCATGTCAAGCTCACCTAGAGGGGGCTCAGATCTCAGTACTGGACAGTGCCCTCTTTACCTCTATGGCCCAGATTGGAGTTAGCCCTAGGGTGAGGTGCTTCAGCTAGAAAGCTGCAGATAGCTCTTGGCTCTGCCAGGCTCCTCAGGGGCAAAGGTCATTCCACGTTCAGGAGTACATGCCAGGAGCAGCGTCAGGCATACTTGAAGAGGAGGTGTTAACCTGGTGATGCACACCAAACAGTACAAGCAGCAAGTGTTTGACAGAGCTATCACTTGTACAATGATCCCACAGCCAACGGATCAGGTCTAAGCTCTGCAGTCCAGCCACATCCAGTCGTGAATGATGGTGGACAATTAAACAACTCACTGAAGGAAGCGGCTCCACAAATATCCCCATCCTCAATGATGGAAGAGCCCAGCACATCAGTGCAAAAGATGAGGCTGAAGCATTCGCAGCAATCTTCAGCCAGAAGTGCCGAGTGGATAATCCATCTCAGCCTCCTCCAGTGGTCCCCAGCATTACAGACACCAGTCTTCAGCTAATTCAGTTCACTCCACGTGATATCAAGAAACAGTTGGGAGCACTGAATACTGCAAACGCTACAGGGCCTGACAACATTCCGGCAATAGTACTGAAGGTTTGTGCTCCAGAACTTGCCGCTCCCCTCGCCAAGCTGCTCCAGTACAGCTACAACACTGATATCTACCCGACAACGTGGAAAATTGCCCAAGTATGTCCTGTACACAAAAAAATAGGATGAACCCAACCCAGCCAATTACCGCCCCATCAGTCAACTCTCAATCATCAGTAAAGTGATGGAAGGTCTCATCAACAGTGCTATCAAGCAGCACCTGCTCAGCAATAACCTGCTCAGTGACGCCCAGTTTGGGTTCTGCCAGGGCCACTCAGCTCCTGACCTCATTACAACCTTGGTTCAAACATGGACAAAAGAGCTGAATTCCAGGTAAGAGTGACAGACCTTGGCATCAAGGCCATGTTTGACTAAGTATGGTATCAAGAGCCTGAGCAAAACTAGAATCAATGGGTGTCATGGGACAAACTCTCTGATGGTTGGAGTCATACTTGGCACATAGGAAGATGGTTGTGTTTGTGGGAGGTCAATCATCTCAGCTCCAGGACATCTCTGCAGGAGTTCCTCAGGGTAATGTCCTCGGCCCAACCATCTTCAGCTGCTTCATCAATGACCTTCCCTCCATCATAAGGTCAGAAGTGGGGATGTTCGCCACTGATTGCACAATGTTCAGCACCATTTGCGACTCCTTAGATACTGAAGCAGTCCATGTTCAAATACACCCAGACCAGGACAATATTCAGGCCTGAGTTG
The DNA here is from genome assembly GCF_021869965.1 of Rhincodon typus. Lineage (NCBI taxonomy): Eukaryota > Metazoa > Chordata > Chondrichthyes > Orectolobiformes > Rhincodontidae > Rhincodon > Rhincodon typus. The sequence goes on from NC_063342.1 coordinate 73,396,762, forward strand.
ATAACTGGCATGTTACATTTTGCATCATACAGGTGGCAGGCAATAACCATCTCTAACAAAAGAGAATCTAACCATCACCCCTTGATATTCAATGGTGTTCAATGAGTCTCCCACCATCAACACCCTTGGCAGGATTATCATTGACCAGCAACTCAACTGGACTCACCACATAAACAAAGTGGCAACAAGAGCAGGCCAGAAGCTAGGAATACTGCAGCAAGTAACTCACCTCCTGACTCCGCAAAGCCTGTCCACCGTCTACAAGGCACAAGCCAGGAGTGTGATGGAACACTCCCCACTTGCCTGGATGGGTGCAGCTCCAACAACAATCAAAAAAGCTCAACATCATCCAGGTCAAAGCAGCCCACTTGATTGGCACTACATCCACAAGCATCCACTCCCTCCACCACCAGCGCTCAGTAGCAGCAGTGTGTACTATCAGCAAGATGCACTGCAGAAATTCACCAAAGATCCTCAGACAGCACCTTTGAAACACATGACCACTCCCATCTAGAAGGACTAGGGCAGCAGATATCTAGGAACACCACCACCTTCAAGTTCCTCTCCAAGCTACTCACCATCCTGACTTGGAATATATTGCCATTCCTTCAGTATCACCGAGCGAATGACAGGAACATGAGGTCAGGTTGCTAGAACTCTATAGGTCAAGGAAGACATGCAATGTCGTCACGATTTGGGAAAATTCAGGACAAAAGCAGTTTTCATGAAAGGACTGTGGAGAGAATTACATTCCAGCTTTGAGGCTAGATGGAGAGGGGAAAGTTCTGATGCCAGGCACCATTGTGCAGATGCACAATAGGCATCCAATTGTGAAAGCCAGGGAGCAGTGAGAACGTTCAGTGCCTGCCAAATTGATAACTGCTCCTGGTAGAAGGTGACCCAGACTGCCCCACAGCCCTGCACATGGCAAGGTCTTTGTTTTAAAAGAAACAGAATTTATTGAACCCACGTAACCTCAAGACCATTGAACTTCATTGTCAGTAAAGCAATTTTGGAAGAGCAGTCACATGTAATGTTGAAAAACACAGCAACCGATTTACACACAGTGCGCCACTCCCTCAGCGCTGACCCTCTGACAGTGCGCCGCTCCCTCAGCGCTGACCCTCCGACAGTACGCCGTTCCCTCAGCGCTGACCCTCCGACAGTGCGCCGCTCCCTCAGCACTGACCCTCCAACAGTGCGTTGCTCCCTCAGCACTGACCCTGCGACAGTGCGACGCTCCCTCAGTACTGACCCTCCGACAGTGCGGTGCTCCCTCAGCACTGGCTCTCTGTCAGTAACAAGTTTAAGTCCATTGTGGCAGACAAGGTTGTTACCACTGAACCTTGACTGTCCCGGGCTTTTGTAAAGACCCATGAAATGACTCTGACTGTCTCCTCTATAACGTTCCGTGCTCATGAGCAGACAGTACTGCAACCTACTGTTGATGTGAAGATTAAACAGCAGTATTCTGATCCAATATAATGTGGTGAAGCCAAAAGACAGAACTGACCCATCTTCCTGCAGTGAGGCAGGGTGAGGTGCACATGGTTATGTGCAGGGTTTGAAAACTGACGCCAGATCAGGATCCATTGTCACCTACATCATTGTGAGCTTTCAAGTCCTACATTATGTCTGGGGGAAAATAATCGAGAGGCAGGGAAGAGTCATAAAGCTATACAGCACAGAAACAGACCTTTCGGTCCAACTCATCCAAGCTGACCAGATATCCTAATTTAATCTAGTCCCATTTGCCAGTAATTGGCCCATAAGCCTCTAAACCCTTCCTATTCATGTACCCATCCAGATGCCTTTTAAATATAGTAAATGTACCAGCTTTTACCCACCTGGCAGGGGCAATAGTTTAATTTAATTTGGGATGGACAGTACAACGAGGCAGTTCCATCATCGCAGCAGGAATTACAATGAATTAAGCACTGGCAAACACCTTGTACTACTTCAACTAATGTCACTGTTCCCAGTGAGAACCAATAGAGTTTGACACAAGAATACTGTCTACAAATCCCCATTTTTTAATGAAGTGTTATATTTACATTGGAAGCGGATCAGGGAGGGTTCCCTCAGCTGATTCCTGGGATCAAAGGGCTTCTCCGAAGAGGAAAGGTTGGGCATGTATTCACTGCACTATCAAAGAATGAGCTGATCATATTGAAACACATACAGTTCTGAGGGGTCTTGACAGGGTCGATGCTGGGAGGATGTTTCCCCTTTCGGGGTGAACTCTAAAACAGAGGGGCACAGGTTCAAACATAAAGATCCCCCGTTTAAGCCTGACATGAGGAGGAATTTCTTCTCTCCGAGGCTCATTAGTCTCAGAAATTCGCTTTCCTGAGCAGCAGAGGCTGACTCACTGAGTATATTCAGGTTGGAGTGAGACAGACTTCTGATCCAGAAGGGAGCTTGAGTTGAGTGGCAGACAGGAAAATGTAGTTGGGGAGGCAATAAGCAAGTGGTATTGTCACTGGCCTGTTAATCCAGAGACCCAGGTAATGTTCTGGGGACCTGGGTTCAAATCCTACCATGGCAGATAGTAGAATTTGAATTCAATAAAAAATCTTAAATTAAGAGTCTAATGATGTCAATTGTCAGGGAAAGCCCATCTGGTTCACTAATGTCCTTTAGGGGAGGAAACTGCCATCCTTACCTGGTCTGGCATACATGTGACTCCAGGCCCACAGCAATGTGGTTGACTCTAAACTGCCCTCTGGGCAATTAGGGATGGACAATGAATGCCTCTGTCAGTAGGAATGGCCCTGGCCTCCCGGTTGTTTTACCATTTCAATAACCCACCTTGGTCTCACACTAACATTCCTGTACTGGACCTGCTCCAACGTCCCAATGAAACAACGCATGCTTGAGGAACAAGATCTCATTTTCCACGTGGGCACCTTACAGCCTCCAGTGCAGAATATCAAGTTCAATGACTTCAGAGCATGATGTCTGGTCTCTATTTTTATTTTTACATTCCCTATCCTCTGTGTCTAGTTTGCCTCTTGTTGGCTTTGCCCTTAGCAAAGTGGACCTGATTTCTCCTTGGCACAGCAAACATTGACACCTATTTTGTACCTCAAACCCTCCTTTACCCCATTCACACTACCTGTGCCTTTGGCTCAGGGCAGCCTTACCATCTGTTCCACTCACTCACTCCTCCCCTGCTTCTGTCAACAGCGTTAGAAAAAAAGGACTCATCATTTTCCTACTCTGAAGAAGAGTCGAAATGTTAATTCTGTTTCACTCTCCACAGTTGCTGCCAGACCTTCTGTGGTTCCCCAGGAATTTCTCTGTGTTTATTTATCATGAATTCCTTCCCTCATGCCATTCGCTGCCGGAAATGAGGACTAGTATCAAGCCTGCAGGCAGCTTGCCAGGCAAAAGAAAGCTCCACAAAAACAGACTTGACAATGCGTTCTCTCCTCTCCCACTAAGTTAATCAGATCAACACCGGGAAGGAAGTGCTATGTCTCAAGCACTGCTGAATCAACGTTGATTTCATTGCGTCTAAAGGCCTCAGAAAGGTGGACGGACATGAGGCAATCTGTGAATGTTCGCTTTTTGTTTAGATTGGAGCGCATCCCTGCATAAGGGTACACAAATCGCTGACTTCTGTTTAATGTCTCAGTCCAAATACTGGTCAAAGTCAACAATCCCGCACAGAGGTATTTAAACAGGAGCTGATAAAGATCATACCACACAGCAAGGTGACACTGAGCTCCAGGCATACTGTGTTTTTTGAGGAGTGGGGGGGGGGTTTGGTGAGGAAGGATCCCCATCAGTTACATTCTTTCGTGTCAAGAGGCACACGGCTCAAATCTATTCACTCATCATCTCGCCTGCAGTCGGCCAACGCACAGAAAGATCCCAGTCATCAGGATGTAGGAGACTCTGGCAACCCTTTACAGAATCCCGCCCAACCCCTCTGATCCAGGAATCCCACCACAACAACATCGCTTTGCCCGCTGTGTGAAAGCTGCTTTCAATTCTCAGCCAATGGCTCAGTCCCTTTGATCCAAACCCATTTGTGATATGTTATCGCCAGGCCATTTATCTATGTCTGTGAGGCTCTGCGCAAAGAGATGGAAAACTTTTGCCTGCTGTAAATAAATCAGATTGCTGCATTCCATCCAGTCAGACAGCATCTCCTGTGCAGGTTCCAACAAGCACGCTTATCCATTGTGGTGGAGATGGTCGCAGATATTCAGACAACATGTATACCATCCAATAACAGTCCCCAGGTACAGCCTGACTCTGTCATTTGCCTTGGTGCAGCTGCCATCAACTCAGTCCCAAACCTACCCTGACCCTAGCCCAAACACAGGTCCAACAACGAATTGGCAAATTTACTCAGCCAGCACCAGAAGTGGAAAACAGGGACCCCTCATCACAGCAGTAATCAACAAATACACCCACTGCCCTGTCTCAATCCCAAACTAATCCCACTCTCCCCACAGCCCTGAATCAATCCCCAAACTAATCCCACTGTCCCACTCTCTCCCCATAGCCCTGTATCTTCCCCGATTTAAATTCAATTTGTGTGATTGAATGAATGCTCCAACAACCCCTTCTAAATAAATTTCTGGTAATAAATCTTCAAGGGTTGGAGGTCAGGAGGAAGTTGGTGGAGTTGGGAGGAGACAGTGGTGGACTCAAGGGAATTCAGGGGTGGGTGGCAATGTCAGAACTTTGAGGCGGGGATGTCAGGGGAAACTGGCTGGGGAGAGTTGTTGGGTCTGGAAGGAATTGGGGGAAGGGGGAAGAATGTAGAGAAGGGGGTGGAGAAAAGGTTAGGGAGGGGATTAGAGATGAAGGTAGGGAAGGGGGTAGGGATGGAGGTAGGGCTGGAAGTAGGGAAAGGAGGTTAGGGAAAGGGAACGGGGGTTAGGGAATGGGGGTTAGGAAACGGGGGTTAGGGAACGGGGGTTAGGGAACGGGGTAGAGATGTGGGTTGAGAAGGGGTTGGAGATGTCGGTTGGGAAGGGGGTAGAGATGTGGGTTGGGAAGAGGGTAGAGATGTGGGTTGGGAAGGGGGTAGAGATGTGGGTTGGGAAGGGGGTAGAGATGGGACTAGGGAATGGAAGGGAAGGGGTTGGAGATGGGGGTAGAGATGGGGGTAGAGATGGGGGTAGGGAAGGGGTTGGAGATGGGGGTAGAGATAGGGGTAGGGAAGGGGACAGGGAAGATCCAGTTGATGCCTGACTGAAAGCAAACCCCAAAGGATCCAGACGCCCCGGACCCTGGAGGTCTCAGCCTGAGGCCATTCACAAGACTATGGGGTTCCAGTCCCATCCGGGGTCTGTCTGGCTTCAAACCAGCCCCCACCAGCAAGTACCTCCACATCCCCAACCAGATTCCCCCGCTTTGTGGGAGCTTGCTGTGCACAACCCAGGTGCCACGTTCTCCACACTCGGACAGTGAGGCACTTCAAAAGCAAAATGCCTTCGATCGGCGCTACAGGAATGCAGGATCTCTCTGTGTGAATGGACGAGCTCCCCCCCCCCCCCCGCAGTGAGTGCTCGCGGCCATTCAGCCTTCTCAATGCAAACTGTACTCACAGGGAATGGGGAGCAGGTTCAGCAGAGTGTCCCCGGTAAGAGCTCGGAAAGGCGCCTGGAGCCCCGCAGCCGCAGCGCCGTCTCGCTCTCTGTCTCCGGCCACGTAGCGCTGGAAGGCGGAGGCTGGGCGGACTGAGGGCTGCAGAGTGCGCGCACGCTCGGCCCCAGCCACTGTCACTCAGTGAGAATTACCGAAACAAGTGGGTAAATCACCACACCAGCCTCTAAACCGGACTGGAACTCACTAAATCAGTGTCAACTTCATGAAATCAGCCTGTGAACCGGGCTGAAACTCACTAAATCAGTGTCAACATCACTAAATCAGCCTCTGAACCGGACTGGATCTCAGTAAATCAGTGTCAACATCACTAAATCAGCCTCTAAACTGGGCTGGAACTCACTAAATCAGTGTCAACATCACTAAATCAGACTGTGAACCGGACTGGAACTCACTAAATCAGTGTCAACATCACTAAATCAGCCTCTAAACCAGGGTGAAAGTCACCACAGTGAAAATCACCAAATCAGTGTCTCAACGGGTGCAAAAGTCACTAAATCAGTGTGAAAATCACTAAATCCCCTTTGAATCAGAGAGAATGTCACTGACACAGGGGAAAATGCATCAAATTAGCCCCTAGACTGGTGCAAAAGTCACTGACATGGGGCAAATCAATAAATCAGCCTCTGAACCAGTGTGAACATCACCAAATGAGTGTGGAAATCACCAAATCCGCCTCTAGACTACGGTGAAAGTCACTGAGGGGGAAAATTGCCTAGCTGTAGACATACTAATATGGACATTGCCAAATCAGCTTTGAAATCACCAAAGCATCCACTAAGCCAGTGCAAAAGTCACCAAACCAGCGTTAAAATCACTAAATCACTGATTGATCCAGTGTGAACATCACCAAATCAGTGTGGGAATCAGCAAATCAGCCTCTACACTGGTGTGAAATCACCAAATCAGTGTTACAATCACTAAATTACTGTGCAAACCAGTGTGAACATTGCCAACCCTGTGTGGAAATCACTAAATCAGCCTCTAAACCAGTGTGAAAGTCAGCAACTCAGTGTGAATATTACCAAATCACCAGCATAAACATCACCAATTCAGTGTGGAAATCACCAAATCAGCCTCTACACTGGTGTGAAAACCACAAATTCATTTTTCAAATTCCCGAATCAACCTCTAAACTGATGTGATGCAAATCACCAAATCAACATGTATCAATTTATCCTGTCTACAACTTCATCAGAACAGTTTGAAAAGAGGCAAATCAAAGTGAGATTCACCGAATCAGTGTGAAATTCACAAGCTTAGTGTAAAATTGCAAAGTAGGTGTTAACTTCACCTAACCAGTGCAAAATTCACCAAACCAGTGTGAAAGTCAGCAAACAAGTCTGAAATTCACTAAATCAATAGAAAGCTTGGTTTGAAAAGATTGTGTAGAATTCCCAAAACCAGGCTGAAAATCACCAAATCAGTGCAAAAATCACCAAAACAAATGAAATCTAGAAATCCATGTAAAATTCATCAAATCAGTGCATTCCCAAAATCAACATGAACATACACCAAATATGCATGGAATATTCGAGTGAGTGTGAGGAAGTTCAGATACCACTTGTGGAGTGCGGCAGATCATTGGCCACTTTCCTACACTGCTAGATACTTTGAATAGGCAAGTGGGCCATGTTGGGACATCCATCATGAAACTTCCTTAAAAAGAAACATGTTGTCAGAAAACAGGAAAATTTGGCCCTAATCCTTTGTTGGAAGATTTGAAACTACTCTCTCCTCTTTTCAGCCACACTGCCTGCCCCCTTTCTCCTGTCCTTTAGCCATCCCTCTCTCTCATTAAGTAATAGAATCCCTACAGTGTGGAAGCAGGCCATTTGGCCCATCTAGTGCACACTAACCCTCCAATGAGCATCCCACACAGACCGATCCCACCCCCCACGCACATCCCCACCCCCACCCCCACCCCCGTAACCCTGCATTTCCCATGGGTAATCTACCTAGCCTGCACATCCCTGGACACTATGGGCAATGTAGCATGGTCAATCCACCCTAATCTGCATATCTTTGGACTGTGGGAGGAAACTGGAGCACCCGGAGGAAACCCACGCAGACATGGGGAGAATGTGCAAACTCCACACAGACAGTTGCCCGAGCATGGAATCGAACCCGATCCTTGACGCTGTGAGGCAGGAATGCTAACCACTGAGCCACCGTGCCACCCTTTCCCCTTGTTGTCCCTTTCTCCCCATTTGCAGCTCCTCCCCCCTCTCTTTGCTTCCCATCCTTCTCCCCTCCCACCCTTTTTAAACTCAATTTGCACCATGGTAACCATTCCCCCCAACCTGGCCTTGGTCCCTGGACTTTGCTAATCTTAATTCCCTCTACCTCAAACTTCAGAGGTCCTGCATTGTCTGCTCTTGGCCCTCTTGCTTTGGTCTCACTTGCTCTAGCCTTGTTCCTCACTGCCTCTTACATTTTCCCTTCATCCTCATTTACAGGCTGCTTCTCTGTCGCATTTGTTGCTGGCAGCTTGGAGTGAATGATTCCGACTGCTACAGCGGAACCTGTCTCCAATTGGATGCTCCTGTGAGTGAACTGTCCTGGACATTTGCAGGCCATTTGGAGGTGGATGCATCAGCTGCCCCCATACTGTTGAGTGTTATAAACATGGCTGATAATCCATTGCGTGAAGAGGTTTACACTGACTAAAGTTCATCCCTTCAGATAAATGTTAATCCAAAGGCCTGCTCAGGCAGATTGGACAATATTTGAAGAAGTGCAGCTTTCATTTAACCTTCAGCTGACATCACAGAAACACATCATCTGGCCCTTGAGCTCATTGCTGTCGGTTAAGATCCGAATGAGAGCAAATTGACTGCTTTGTTTTCTGATGTTACCACAGTAGCAATATTCAAGAAGCTAAACACCTGCTTCGAGATTTCCTATGGCTATCAAAAGTGCGTTGTATATGTTTAAATAGAAACTACTATAGACAAATTTGCTGTTGACACTATAATGGGTGGGAAAATATGTTGCAATAAAGAAATAAAAAATTTACACATGGATATGAATTGGTTAGGTGAATGGGTCAAAATTTGGCCAGTGAGGTTTAACGTGGATAAGGGTGAGGTTATCCATTTTGGTCAGAGGAGGAGAAAGGCAACTTATTATTTAAATGGAGAGAAACTTCGGAGTGTTTCAGTGAAGAGGGATCTGGGTGTCTTCATGCATGAATTGCAGAAAACTAGTATGCTGGTACAGCAGGTAATAAGGAAGGCAAATGGAATTTTGGCATTTATTGCTAAAGGAATAGATTATAAAAGTAGGGAGGTGTTGCTTCAACAAGGCATTACTGAGACCACACCTGGAGTATTGCGTACAATTTTGGTCCTCCTCCTTGAGGAGGTATGTCGTTGAGTTGGAGGTTGTTCAGAGGAGTTCACTAGATTGATTCCAGAGATGAGGGAGTTGTTTTACAGAGATTGAACAGTTTATGTCTATACTCTCAGAGGTTTAGAACAATGAGAGGAATTCTAATTGAGGTACATAAGATGCTAAAGGGAATTGACGGAGTAGATGTAGAAAGAATGTTTCCTCATGTGCGGCAATCAGAAATGATTATATATTAGACATTAAATTATATTACATGAGGTCATAGTTTTAGGATAAGGGGTAATAGATTTAAAACAAAGATGAGAAATTATTTCTATCAAAGGATTGTGAATCTCAAATTCACTACCTCAGGGTGCAGTGGATTCTGGGACTTTGAGTGTATTTAAGGAGGAGATAGATCTGTAATTAGTAATGGATTGAAGGGTTATGGAGAGTGAGCAGTGGCAAATAAGGTAGATGAGGTCGTTGTCTTTTTAATAGGGCACAGGAGAAGAGGGGTTCTCTTAGACTTGTATAAAAATGGTATTCCAGACTGAAATGGAATATTGGAAAATGTGGCATAATTAGACAGACAGCAGAAAGTTTCACAAGAGTAGCTCCATGGATGAGCAATTTCAGTTACCAAGATAGAATGGTGAAATTGGGATTTGATCAAAGTGTTCAATATAATGATGTGCCTGGAAAGAGTAGATAGGGAGAAAATGTTCCCACTGGGGAAATGATCAGGGACAGGAGCGCACTGATTTAACAAAATTGACAAAAGAAGCAATGATGACACATTGAAAAACATCTTCACCCAGGAAGTGGTTAGGGTCTGGAATGTACTATCTGAGAGTGTGGGGGAGGCAGGTTCACTCGAGTGGTTAGGGTCTGGAATGTACTATCTGAGAGTGTGGGAGAGGCAGGTTCACTCGAGTGGTTAGGGTTTGGAATGTTAGAATATGTGTCCACATTTCTCAAAATATTAATAGGCACTTGTAGATTTTCACAGGGACATCTAAAACCTTTTCAAAACAAGATGAAAGAGTGGGCAAATAAACATGCGACAATCAGAAATTTTAAACAGAAGATGAACTTTTGGCACAGTTGCCTTTGCAATGTGAACCATTAAAAGCAATATTCAGTGATCTCTTCAAAGTTATTGAAGGGGTTAGTCAGATAACATTTTAATTGATAGTCCTGATTGTAGGAAAAAGACTCAATTGTGTCACTGGGAACATTTTGAAGCAATACTATTGTAGAGAAGGTGATGAGAAGGTGTGTGAAGTTGTAAATTGTAGTAGAGGTCGACTTAATAATAAATCAGAGCCAAAGAGAATTTGACAATTCCCAAAGTGAACTTCCTACTATTAGGTTAACAAATTTGGAGATATTGGAAAATTCAGACACGATATATTCACACCTGGAGAAAGATCAACAGAGAGATATAGTGAGATTGCTCAGAAAACACAAAGAAATTTGTAACAATACACTTGGATGCACCACATTAACCGAACATGACGTGGATGTTGGCAATTTGGACCTGATAAAACAAAACCCATATCAGTTAAACCCAGAGAAATGGGTCAGAGTAACAAAGATAACTCAATACATGTTGGAGAATCAACTGATTGAACCAAGTCAGAGTTACTGGAGTTTTCTTGTAGTATTGGTTCTTAAACTAGATGGTTCAATTTGATTATGTGTAACCTGTAGGAAAGTGAATTCAGTCACAAAGACAGATTCATATCCTAAACCCATACTAAAAGATTGCAGTTCTGAGGAAAGGTCACTGGACCCGAAACATTAACTCTGATTTCTCTTCACAGATGCTGCCAACATCTGCTGAGCTTTTCCAACAACTTCTGTTTTTGTAATAAAAACCAAAAGGACTGCGGATGCTGTGAATCAGGAACAAAAACAGAAGTTGCTGGAAAAGCTCAGCCGGTCTGGCAGCATCTGTGAAGTAAAATCGGAGTTAACGTTTCGGGTCCAGTGACCCTTCCTCAGAACTTCTGTTTTTGTTTCTGATTTACAGCATTCGCAGTCCTTTTGGTTTTTTCAGTTCTTTCAGTTTTTAAAAGATCGCATTACTAGAGTTGGTAGTACATCATTATTATTTAAAATTTATTTGTTCAAAGGATATTGACAAGTCACACTACAGCGTTGGAGACTGAGGGGTGACCTGTAGAAGCTTATAAAATCATGAGGAAATTTCCACATTTGTCACACTGAATGGATTGTACCTACATTGAGTTATACCATTTGGATTTAAGAACATGGATAGTCACATTTCAATGATGAAAGAATAGAGTTATAGCTCATATGCCTAACTATGTGGTTTGCCTAGATGACATCGTAGGACACGGAAGGAACAGTTAGTAAACTTGTTTACAGTCAGCTGTAATGGTGCTAAATCTGTTAAAAAGTGAAATTGTAAAAGCCAATGTGATATACTTAGGACATGTTGTGGGATAAGGACAGGTGTCATCCAGAGCAAAAACAGAAGCTATCATTAGCTTTCCCACCACCAAAGCAAAATGGGCGATAATGAGGGTCTTGGGAATGTGTGGATTTTATTAAAAGTTTGTATTTAATTTTGGTCTAGTAGTCTTGCCTTTGACTAATATGCTACATTATAAGTTAAGGTGGAATGGTCTACAGAATGCCAAGCAGTCCTTGACCTGCTAAAAGCAATTGTAATGAACGAACCTGTACTAACTATCCCTAACTTTAACAAACTATTCAAATTAGCAGGAGATACTAGTGACCCTGAAATTGGAGCTGTACTGTTATAAGTTGACAAGGCTGGAATGGAGAAGCCTATGGCTTTTTTTATTTGATGAAATTGAACAGACATCATAGAGAAACAGAGGCGTCCTGGGGTAATTATTCACAGATCCCTGAAATCGGCAGAGCATGTGAATAGGACTGTTAGGAAGGCATATGGGACACTTGCATTCATCAGTCATGGCATAGAGTATGAAAACAAGGAGGTAACATTGGAGTTGTACAGAGCGTTGGTTAGGAAACATCTGGAACACTGTTTGCAGTTCTGGTTACCTGACCACAGGAAAGATGCGATAGCACCTGAAGAGGTTGACCAGGATGTTGCTTGGGATGGAGAAATTGAGCTTTAAGGAGAGACTAGATAGGCTTGGATTGTTTTCTTTAGAACAGAGAGGAGTGAGGGAGTACATGATTGAGGTGTGTAAGATTATGAGGGGCGTGGACAGGATGAACACAGAGCTGCTGTTCCCCTTGGTTGAGGGGTCAGTCACGAGACGGAATAGTTTTAGGGTAAGGAGCAAGAGATTCAGAGGGGATTTGGGAAAAAACTTTTTCACTCGCCAGATGGTGGGAAACTGGAATGTACTGCCTTGGATGTTTGTGGAGGCTGGAAACCTTACAATCTTTAAAAAATATTTGGATAAACACGACATATCATAACATTCAAAGATATGGGACAAATGCAGGAAATTGGAATTAATGCACTTTTAATGGATAGTTATGTGTGCACAGACTCGATGGGCTGAAGGGCTTTTTCCGCACTGTATGAATCTGTGAATCAGTGAATCAACAAAGATACTCTGTGACTCAAAAAGTGGCAGTGTTAACAGCTCTTCAACACTCCGATGTTTATGTTAGAAGTGGATACATTGAAACCATCGTTTTCACGGCCCCTGACAGTTGTGGAATAATTAAGGTGAGAGGGGAAAGATTTAAAAGGGACCAGAGGGGCAACTTTTTTACACAGAGGGTGGTGTATGTATGCAATGAGCTGCCAGAGGAAGCAGTGGAATGTGGTACAATTACAACATTTAAAAGGCATCTGGATGGGTACATTGGCTTTCATTGGCAGGGGAATTGAGTTTAAGAGCCGTGAGGTTATGCTGCAACTCTAAAAAACTCTGGTTAGACCACATTTGGAATATTGTGTTCAGTTCTGGTCACCTCATTACAGGAAAGATGTGGAAGCTTCAGAGAGGGTGCAGACGAGATTTACCAGGATGCTGCCTGGACTGGAGGGCAGGTCTTATGAGGAAAGGTTGAGGGACCTAGGGCTTTTTTCATTGGAGCAAAGAAGGACGAGAGGTGACTTGATAGAGGTTTACAAGATGATGAGAGGCATAGATACAGTGGATAGTCAGAGACTTTTTCCTAGGGCAGAAATGACTATTACGAGGGTGCATAATTTTAAGGTGATTGGAGGAAGGTATAGGGGAGATGTCAGAGGTAGGTTCTTCACACAGAGAGTGATGGGTGTGTGGAATGCGCTGCCGGCAGTGGTAGTGGAGTCAGATACTTTAGAGACTTTTAAGCGACTCTTGGATAGGCACATGGAGGATAGTAAAATGTAGGGTATGCAGGGTGGATTGGTCTTAGTAGGATAATAGGTCAGCACAACATCGTGGGCCGAAGGGCCTGTACTGTGATGTACTGTTCTATGTTCTATGGGTACGTGATTAGGAAGGGTTTAAAGGGATAGGGGCCAAATGCTGGCAAAAGGGAGTAGATTAATTTAGGATATCTGGTTAGCATGGACGAGTTGGATCGAAGGGTCTGTTTCTGCGCTGTACAACTCTATGACTCTATGTTTTGAGGGTGGGGGCATGTTAGAACCTCACTTAATTTTTTTTGTTATTTTTAATTCTGTTATCGATTTTGGCTTGGAGCTGTGAACTGGGAATTGTGAGCTGAAGATGACTAGCAGACTTTGTGAAATAGCTTGTGGTAAAAGTAAAAGAACAGACCAAGTCAGCTTTTGTTTGTTTGTGAAGCCAGGCCTGGAGGGTAATTGCAGGCTGCATCTCAATCAAAAGGCTTCCTACAGAGACAGTGACCCCAAGGAGAGCATTGTGTATAAACAGATAGCAGAAGTTTGTGTGTTTAAACAGATAGCAGAAGTTGAGTATTAGTGAGGTCAGTACCTGGGAATTGGTTCTGACAGGTCTGGAAGAGACTGTGTATTCAAGCAGATAGCAGTTGTTGAATGGTAATTGAGGCCTTGCGAAAAGACAATCCATCTATCAGGGCGCAACCAGAGTGAAGTTGTTTTTCTGAACTATGTTTTCTGGGGAAATGAACTTGATGCTGACAACACAGTATGAAGATTTAAAGCTCATTGCCTAGTCTGCCACACCAAGTTCTGGAAGCCCAGAGAATCAAAAGCTGAGTTAGAAATATTGCTGCCTTTGCCTGGGTGAAGGAGAAGGTGAGCTGATCCATGCTTCAGGAAAAATGATGAAGTAGTCCACATGCATGCCTGTGAAATGCATCATCAGAACCATTTATGTAATCCAGTCAGTATTTTCATTTATTTATCCCTCAACTGTGTTTACTTGTCTGTCTTTTCTGTGAATGGGGCTGTAAACAAATGTTTTGGGTTTAAAGCAGAGACATTAATCAGTTTATTGCGTTGTTTAACTTTTGCTCTGCAAAATTTATTGTGTATTTTGCAAATAGTGAAGCTTTTTGTTTGTAATGCAAAACCGGTGCCTGGAATTAATTATTCACCAAGTCTGGGATTGATCGTTTGAAAGTCTGGTTAGGAACCATTGGAGTAACAGTGAGGGTCTTCTATGATTTAATTTCACTGCATTGCGAATACAGAGGTAGAAGGGCTGGTTGGGTCTGCCTCTGTGTTGTAACAGGAGTCAAATGAGGTGACTCGCTCTCACAGAGAGCTGGCAAAGACATGTCAGGATGAAAGACCTCCTTCTGCACTGCTATGATTATGTCTGTAAAAATCGCAGAATGTGTGAACGTGACAGAGAGCGTGTCCAATCCATCAAATCTGTGTAAATCACTCTGATCTGTGCACGCAAGGGATCCCCCAGACTCAGTGATCACTGATGTGGTGTGTGTCTGCAACAAATGAGGCCATTGTGCAAATTGTCAGCTCAGTGAGCACCATACACCACACACTATCTATCAGAAGGTCCAATCGATGTGTATAAATCCAGCGTAAGGAACCATGAGGTACACAGAGGCGCAGATGACACTCGGCAGCCACCTTGACCAATGGTTTGCATTGGAAACACATGCTCCAATTTCCCAAAGCGCTTTACAGATGATGAGGTGCTTTTCCAGTGTGGTTACTATTGTAATGTAGGAAACACAGTGACCAATTGGTACACAGCAATCTCCCATTCACAGCAGTGTGATGATTATCAACTCAGCCAATCTTGTGATGTTAATCAGGGTTTAAACACTGGTCACTGGACGATGTTCTTCGAAGCAGTGCCTGGGGCTCTTATAGCATCACTGGACAGGACAGGCAAGACCTCAGTTTCACACTACCTCCGGTAGACGGTACCTCCAACAGGGCAACACCCTCGCAGTGCTGCGCATGAGTGTGCAAGCGAACACGTGCAACCATCGCTGAGTTTGCATGTGGAAGCCAGTCATCTCGTACAACAACAGTGTGCAAACCAGCAGACTGACGTGCAAAAGTCCATAGTGAACATGTGTGAAAGCTGCCAGTTCAGCAGTATCCAATTTATGAACTGCACCCCCTGCCCAGTGTCTTTGCAAGCAGGGGCTCACCATTGACCATTTAGCCCAGTGGTAGCATCCTTGTATCTCTGTCTGAAGACCCACAACAGTGACAGGTGGATACTGCAAATGCAAGTCTTTCCTTTGCCCAGCTAAATCTTTCAGCCTATTGGCAAACGTGTTACCACCACTGAGGAAGTCACACTTCTCAGGTGGGCAAGAGCCTGAGCCCATTTCTGGAAAATTGATAACCTGCCCTTGAATTTTTAAAACGCAAACCAATAGGTCAGCTCTTCCTCAAGGTCAGCTCAGGAACAATGGCTGAATGGCTTTCTGTTGTGCTTTAAGCTCTTAAGGGGATATAATTTTGAAAGCGTCCCTGACGTAACGATGATAAATTTATCAGGGCAATGGCCAAACCCTAATCTGTACAGATTTTCAGTCAATGATTGATCAGTTAGGCCTCTTCATAGGTGTCCAGGCTGCTGCCTGAAGTGAGTGTAAAGCTTCACCTCCTCAGTGAAATGAGAATCCTGTCAGGGCTTCCAACCTAAAGGCCAAAATCCACCTTGATTTGTGGCAGTTGCTGCTTCCTGCTCTATCCAACTGGTAGCTCCAGCTCCTCCTCAAAGCTTCCTGAAGTTGTCTTCCTGCCCTTGTCGTCAAATTCACTGGAGCGGGGAAGAGTGAGAGGCAAGATGGCTGCAATGGGCAACATTCTGACAAAGCTTGGCGCATGAGATTTGCAAAGTCTATTTACCGTTGGCCTCCCTGTCCAAAAAAATGAACTCACAGTTTCAGGGTAAGGGGTTGCAAATTTAGGATTGCAATGTGCATAAATTTCTTCACGCAAGGGGTGTGAATCTTTAGGAACTTGTGATGCTGTGGATGCCTGGTTGACTATATAGAAGACTGAGCTTGAAAGATTGGTCAACACTAATGAAGTGAAGATATCTGTCACAGAGTGGGAAGGACATGGATGTCAAAGTTCGGACATGTTCATATTAAATGGCTGGGTAGGCCCAGAGCACGCTTAGTGTCTGCTCTAGCCCCCAAACCCCTCAGTTCCAGTCCAACCTGGTTTCCTGAGCAGGAGATTGAATAGAGCACTCCATGTCTAAGACAGAAAGTGAATAAGCACCTTAAGGTGTATACTAGATTTTCCAGTTTATTTCCACAAGGCTGTTGTTTTGACATCCCTTGGCAACGCTGTGATTAGACAGCGAGCAGAAACAACTGTCTGTGTGCGTGTGAGTGTGTGTTTGGGTCACACCTCTTCCATGTGAAAATGTCCTGAGGCACTCCACGGCAGTATCTCATGAATCGACTAAAAACAGGGCACCGAGAGGCAGGAAGGAACTTTAAGACTGGCGACTAGAAGCAAAGTGAAAGTGGGAGGTTTTGAGGAGCTTCCTGAAGGAGAGGCAGTGAGATTTAGGGAGGGAATTTTAGAGTTTAGGGACTAGGCAACTGAAGGACAGGCACTGAAATTGAAGCGATGATAGTCAGGGAACATTCACAGCCTCTATTGGAGGGCCAGATATTTCCTCTGCTGGCCCCTGGCCTGTGTTTGGTTCATATCCCTCTAAACATTTCTTATTCATGTACTTATCTAAATGTCTTTTAAATGTTGTAACTATACCTGCATCCACCACCTCCCCTAGCAGTTCATTCCACACAGAAACCACTCTTTGTGTAAAAAAAAATGCCCCTCATGTCTTTTTTAGATCTTTCTCCTCTCACCTTCAAAATATGCCCCCTAGCCACCCTTTGGAAAAGATACCTTCCATTAAATAAACCTCTATAAGGTCACCTCCCAACCTCCTGGGATCCAGTGAAAAAAGTCCCAGCCTATCCAGCCTCTCCTTATAACGCAAACCCTCCATTCCCGGGAAGATCCTGGTAAATCTTTTTCTGAACCCTCTCCAGCTTAATAATATCCTTCCTATAACAGGGAGGCCAGAGCTGTACACAGTGCTCCAGAAGAGGCCTCACCAACGTCCTGTACAATCTCAACATAACGTCCCAACCCTTACACTCAAAGGACTGAGCACTGAAGGCAAGAGTCCTAAAAACCTTTGTAAACTTCTATCCTTGCCCCTTCCCCTCCCTTATCCAGCACCCCCATTCCTTATTCACATGCTGCCCTTTGGAACATCATCCAGAAGCACAGTGATAGTTATCACATGTACACTGCCAGCTCCTGGCTCTCTCTCATCATCACCACCCTCTCTCCACTCCCCCACAGTCTGTACATCATCACCACCCTCTCTCCACTCCCCCACAGTCTGTACATCATCAGACTGTGTATCCGAGATCTAGTACTGGAAAGGCAGAGATTTCCTCCTGAAGGAAGACTGAATCCATTGTTCTCATTCCAAACTCTGTTCTCTAACAACTGACCCCCTCCATGGGACTGCTCTGAAATTAAATCAATCTATCCACAATCTCAGTGTCACACTTCACTGTGAGATGCCTGTCTGACCTCATATTCAAACCATCACCTGTTTCCACCTCGTCCTGTCTCAGCTCATCAGCCTCATCCTTGTCTGTGTTTCCTCCAGACTCCGACAATTCCAACACACTCTGGACTGCTCTTCCAGTTTTGATTCTCCATAAGCCTGTGCCCATCCAGGTCTCTGCTGCCTGTTTTGTTTTCCTCACACAAAGCTCTCGTCCGCTCCGTGCTGTTGAATGCTCTGAATTCAACAGCTTCATAGAAGCCCTACAGTGTGGAAGCAGGCTATTCGTCCACATCATCTGACTGAACAGCATCCCCCCCAGACCCAACCCCGCTACCTTATCCCTGTGACCCTGCATTTCCCATGTCTAACCCACCCAGCCTGCACATCCCTGGACACTACGGGGCAATTCAGCATGGCCCATTCACCCTAACCTGCACATCTTTGGACTGTGGCAGCAAACCCACACAGACACGGGGAGAATGTGCAAACTCCGCACAGACAGTCGCCCAAGGGTGGAATTGAACGCGGGTCCCTGGTGCTTTGTGGGGCAGCAGTGCTAACCACTGAGCCATCATTCCGTCCTAAAATTAAAATTTAAAATTCTCATCCTTGCTTTCAAATTGCTGCATGAGCTTTGCTCTTTCTTACCTGTGTAACCTTCAAGCCCACCATCCTCTGATATACCTACCCTCCCTGAACTCACGACCCCCCATTATCATGTGCTCCACCATCGGTGTGTACATTCAGCTGTGTGGGTTCTTACCTTTCTTCCTTCAAGTATCTTTGGGGCGTTTTAATCCAGTAAAGGTGTTTTATAAATAAACATCCTTCTTGTTGTTGCTTGTAGGACATTACAGTGTTACAAAATAAAGAGTATAAAAAAAAGCATTCCTAATCGTTGTAGCATCTGCTTTTCTGATAAAACATTGACTGGAAAGCCGGCTGCAATTCCAACCTGGAAAGCCGACTTGGAACTTGTAACAGTGAATGATGAACTGAAAGACAAATGAATCTAACAACTTCTCTCACTGCCCATTAAAACATTTAATGGATCGACACAGAAAGCAACTTACTGTATATGAAAATCTAAACTTGCTTCACATTCACAGAAGTCACAATCAACAATACTCCAGAAAAACATTTACTCCTGACACTGATCCGAGGGTCCTCATTGGAGGGTCCTCAAACACGCTGGTGAGTTTATGAATGACTGACCTCCGGTTCCAGAGGT
The DNA here is from genome assembly GCF_021869965.1 of Rhincodon typus. Taxonomy (NCBI): domain Eukaryota; kingdom Metazoa; phylum Chordata; class Chondrichthyes; order Orectolobiformes; family Rhincodontidae; genus Rhincodon; species Rhincodon typus. The sequence continues at coordinate 73,415,917 of NC_063342.1, forward strand.
CACTGCCACTTACAGATCTGGGCAGGTCCACACTGCATCAGGAATAAAATACTGGCAATGTAGGGTGGGGGTGGGGGTGGGGAATGGGATAGGGGTTGTGGGGGGTTGTCGGGAAAGTCCTCCTTTCTCACACTCAAGGCACATCCAATCGTTTCTGTTCTGCTGGAAAGTGATTCCTCAGAGGAAAAACACCATTTCAGACAGCTCTGTATAACCGACTGTCGTATTGTTAAAAGTTGAAAGTGAATATTCCAACCACAACCGGATTAAATTAGACAGTACAAATAACAAAAACAGACCGACTTTCCTCTCAGCTCCTCCTATGCAACCCTGAGTAACATCCAAGAAAGCTGTCCCTAATTCCGTCCTGGAATGTGGGTGCCATTGGAAAGTCCTGCAGTTTTTTTGCCCGTTCCTAATATTTAACTTTAGATTTCAAAGTTCACCACCTGCCGTGAAGCTCTAGAATGCCAGGTCAATGCCTACAGCACTGTTTCACCAGCTTCCCCAATCTGCACCACAGTATAGACCTTGACCATCAGTGCACTGAGAATACAGACTAACAACAGAGGCGTCCTGATCTGATCAGACTTGAGATGGCACTGGCCAATCTAATCCCTTTTGAAGCAAATTTTACTGCTTTGCGCCACACCAACCTGACAATCATTTTATCTGTGCATCTTTGAATTAAAGCGGCTAAATAATAGTACCTGAGGTGAGGCATTCAGGCATATTGTTCCCTGTTCAGTTCTTTAGCCTTTAACTCTTGATTGTTAAAAACAACATTTTTTAACAACTTGTTTGAACATGTTATAACATACCTCCATGGCAAGCAGAGTTTGAACTAGGATCTGAACTAGGTAGGGATTTTACCACTGTCCTATCAGAACCTCATAACGTGGCTGCATATAGGTAGAAACTATAGTTAATTACAAAAAATTTTAGTCTATTTTTCACTGTAATCACAAAATACAATTTTTAAAAATACTAATTTTAAAAAGCACATTTAAAAAACAGCCTATACCTTTAATTGTTAATAATCACTGTCATTTCTAATTATAAATGTATATTAAAATCATTACATCCAAAGCCTTTTCTGTGATACATTTCTACAGCAGCCGATGGGCCTTGTCTGTATAAAGTTGTCATCCTCCAACTGTGGAGGTGCTACAGTCCTTCTGATGGAGTGCAGATATGAGATGTTTGGTCGTTCCTGTAGTAAGTGGAGATTTCAGATTTTTTTAACCTGAAATATAAAGCCAAAGGCAGTCACTAAGATGGATTTCGGAGCGGACCGAATGAGCCTAATATTGATGCATATGGTAACTAAACTCCCTGCGAGCAATTACACAAAATGATACCCTGCCCAGAATAAGAAAGTGCACTAAATTTGTTCACGTTTGCTCCTGTCATGTAGCAGCAAGTCGTTTAAGTTGATCACAGTCGTAGCAAAATCAACAAGTTCCACAAAGTCTGAGGTAATGATGTTGACACCATTGACACCAGGCTTCTGAGACTTCACCCAGTTCATTATTGTCGGCAGGTTTCTAGCAGAGAAATTAAATAGAACAGGTGAATGTTAATCATTATTGACAAACAATTAATTAACACAATTATATCTCTGAATCATACTGTCCTTGACTAACTTGGGTGATTCGCATCTGATTTTTCTTCGGTCCCTGCTCGGAATATTTCCTGAAGTTGCCTTAGAGCTCAGCTACATCTTGAAAATAGCCATCCTCAGAATCACAGGGAACAATAATCTTTGGATCTCACATAGTAATGTTGATTTGTGATTGGGGGTAGTTGTCTTTGGGATTCGAGAAGGGAGTAGTTTCGAGATTTGAGATGGCTTTTTTTGGGATTTCAGACCGTAGGGTTTTTGGGAATTGAGGTGGTCATTTGCTGGACCCTGTTATTTGTATTGTGATATTCGTTTGTTACACTTTTCTTATTTCCATTTTATTTTATTAACATATGGCACCACCTTGTGAACGGGCTCAGAACTGACAGGCTGGGATTTAAAGGTTCAATGCACGCAAGTAGCAAATCTCTCTCTCAAGGCTATACTCACCAGAGGGCTCCTGCTCATTGTATTCCTTTCACATGGACACTGTCTGAATTAAGGGTACACAATTATTTTGTTTTTCAGTATGTAATGTGGGGACTTCATTATGGTGTTCAACCTGGTGTTGATTCTCTATTAGACCCATCTGTTACGGGCTGGACCAGACTCCTCCCTCAAATATAGTAAGGAGATAGCCTAGACCCTAACTTTTATAATTATTTAAAGGTAAGGGTAAGCTGCTGTGTTCCAGATGTTATTCAATTGGTCCACCCACTGCGCTTTAAGCAAAACACACTTTATTCTTTCATCACATTTAAAATACAAACAAAAATAAAAACTGGCATAACTTTAGCTCTATTGAAATACTTAACAAGATAATATATGATTTAACCACTAATCATCAACCTGTCCAATGTAGGCAACATTCCATAACCACACCCTCAGGCAAAGGCAACTCAGCAGAACAGTTTATTCTCACGTGCTGTCTTTCTCCAATCCAGCTGAAATAAATACCAGAAAAAAAACAATCTGCCTCTTTTATTTCTAAGAGGAAAAACTGTCTAAGTCTTCACTAGCAGCATAGAGAGAGAGAGGTCTGCCTATTAACTCCAGCAGACACCTAACTCAAAATCAAACTGAAAGCAAAACCCAAAGTCCCTTGGTTCTATATGAGCCTGACTCTGCCCACTCATGCTTCTTTTGCCTATTTTTAAAAAAATCCCATTGCAGACACTTTGGTACCAGGGTGACAACACCCCTCTGCAACAGAAACAGGGCAGAACACATCTCTTCAAGGCACAGTCTCGTCACACATCTGTGTTGAGTTTATCCTGCATTCCCGACTCTTCCAGTAAAAACTGAAAGAACTGCAGATGCTGTAAATCAGGAGCATAAACTGGAAAAGCTCAGCAGGTCTTCCTTCCTCAAGGGTCACCGGACCTGAAATGTTAGCTCTGATTTTTTTCTTCACAGATGCCGCCAGACCTGCTGAGCTTTTCCAGCAACTTCTGTTTTTGTTCCAACTCTCCCAGTATTGTCCTGGTTGACTTCACACACTGAACCCCCAGAAACTCGACGTCAGCCACATTAGCAAACATTAGCACTCCTTTTGTGTTTTGCTCTGAGCACCCTCACTGTCTGTTCCACTTGCTTCTCCCCCTTTGTCAGCTGCATTATGTCCCAGCCCCTTGCAGTTCTGGAGAACAGTCATACCAGACTCAAAAGTTAATTCTGTTTCTCTTTCAACAGAAGCTGCCAGACCTGCCGAGTTTCTCCAATGTCCGCTGCTTTTAATTTTGTTTCTGGTCGTCGTCTCACCTGTGCTGCAAGTAAGGCAACTTCTCAAATTCACCTGCCTCATCTTTCGATTTCAAACCACTCTGGCCTCTCCCTAGCTGTGTAATCTCCTCCAGTCCCCCAACCCTCCGAGATCACTGTGCTCCTCCAATCCCAGCATTCCACCCCCCTCTCCGATTCCCATCACTCTGCCATTAGCGGGCCCTCTCATCACCTACCTGGGGTTGCCTTAAACTCTGGAATTCCCTTTCTCAACCTCTCCGCCTCACCTTAAAAATCGACTGCTTTGACCAACCGTTTGGTCATCTAACTGCACATCACCTCGTGAGGTGCAGCGTCAGGGTTTAGTTAACCAGCCTTTTGGCACTTTTCTCTCATATCAAAAGGTGCTAGATGAATGTAACTTGTTGTTGTGGTCAGAGATTTAATCCTATGTTTGACCAGGAGTCACCCACCTTCACCCCTCTCTGAAAAATGATGCCCCAGAGCGAAGGTTTGTAACTAAATAACAAATGGACACCAGATTTTAACTCCTCGCAAATAACGGGGAGCATGTACCCTGATTTCCACCTCAGTACGACGCCTTTCCTTGGAACACAAAACAAAGGCTATCTACCTTACTTAAGACAGTTCAGAAAAAGAATAAGGGCCTCAGAATGGAAGCAGACTGCAAACTAACCTAGCGACGAGAAAGTCGCGTAGTCCAACGATGAGCCCGCGAATCACCGTCTTGGTCTGAGGGGTGAGGATGGCCTGGGACACGTGGAAAGTCCCCCTTTTTGCCCGCTCGTTCAGGGTGGTCTCCAGAAACTGCACCAACTTCCGTGCGTCAATGGTGTTTGCCCAGGGCGCTGGCATCTGATTACCCGGCCACAGAAAGGGAAAGTCGTGGGCCATGGGATGGTGATAGAACACAAGCACCTGGTTTTGTTGCAAGCGAAGAGAATGAGAGCGTTAGGAAAACAGAGTCCCTGGCATCAAACTGGTCAGGGCATCACTCAGCTCTAACTAACTATACCAGAGCAGTAAAACACAATTCTCAGTCTGAATCTGGAAAACCAGTTGATAAAGGTTAAGGCTAGAGTCAATTTTGCACGTAATTCAACATACTGGGCATTCAATCCAGAGGCACACCTTGTTTTACAAAAAGTCAGAGAGTCGTAAAGCATGCAAACAGACTCTTCAGGCTAACCAGTCCACACCAACTATGTTCCAAAATAAACTAGTCCCACTTTGTCTGCGTTTGGCCCATATTCCTCCAAACCTTTCCTATTCTGAAATATCAAATACTTGTTAATAACCCTCTAAACGATTGCATAAACTGGCAATTCTGTGAGATCTCTATGATGTATAACTCTATGACTCTGTAAGTAATGGAGGTGGGTACAATTACAACATTTAAAAGGTATCTGGAAGGGTATATGAATAGGAAGAGTTTAGGGAGATATGGGCCAATTGCTGGCAAATGGAAGTAGATCAGTTTAAGATACCTGGTCGGTGTGGAAGAGTTGGACCAAAGGGTCTGTTTTTGTGCTGTACAATTCTATGACTTTTAATGTACCCATCGAAACTTCTTTTAAACGTTGTAACTGTACCTGCATCGAACACTTTCTCTGGCAGCTCATTCCACATACAAACCACTCTCTGTGTAAAAAAAAATTGTCCCTCACGTCTTTTTTAAATCTTTCTCCTCTCACCTTAAAAATATGCTCCCTAGTTTTGAACTCCCCCACTTTAGGGAAAGGACCTTTGCTATTTACCTGATCTATGGTCCTCATGATTTTATAAACCTCTATAAGGCTACCCCTCAACCTCCAAAGTTCCAGTGAAAAAGGTGCCAGCCTTTCCAGCCTATTTTTATATCTCAAACCCTCTATTCCTGGCAATATCATAATAATTTTTTTCTGAACCCTCTCCAATATCCTTCCCATAACAGGGTGACCAAAACTGCATACAATACTCCAGAAGAGGCCTCACTAACATCCTGTATAATCTAAACATGTCGTCCCAACTCCTATACTCAAAGGTCTGAGCAATGAAGGCAAATGTGCTAAACACCTTCTTAACCACCCTGTGTACACGTGGCACAAATTTCAAAGAATGATGTACCTGAACCCCTAGGTCTCTCTGTTCGACAACACTACCCAGAGCCCTGCAATTAATTGCATTAGTCTTGTCTTTGTTTGTTTTACTAGAACCCAACATCTCACATTTATCCAAATTAAACTCCATCTGCCACTCCTCAGCCCATTGACTCAATTAACCAGATGGGATGAAATAGTCTAGATGAGGAACATATGGAATGTTTTCAGGACAATCTCTTAGACCAGCATGTTATGGCACCAACCAGAGAGCAGGCTATACTAGACCTGGTTTTAATCAACAAAACAGGATTAATTACTAACCTTATTGTAGAAGGTCCCCCCAGTAGCAGTAACCATAATATAATTGAATTTTAAACATGGTTTAAGGGAGAGTGGGTCCAAGACATTGAATGTAAACAAGGGTAATGGTGAAAGCATGAAAACAGAACTAGCAAAAGCTGGGGAGGCAATGGCCTTGTGGTATTATTGCTACACTGTTAATTGAGAGACCCAAAGAATGCTCTGGGGATGTGGGTTCAAATCCCACCATGGTGGATGCTGGAATTTGAATTCAATAAAATATCTGGAATTAAGAGTCTACTGATGACCATGAATCCATTGCCAATTGTTGGGGAAAAACCCATCTGGTTCACTAATACCCCTTTAGGGAAGGAAACTGCCATCCTTACCTGGTCTGGCCTACATGTGACTCCAGATCCATAGCAATGTGGTTGACTTTTAGCTGCCTTCTGGACAATTAGGGGTGGGCAATAAATGCTGCCTAGCCAGCGACACCTTCATCCCGTGAGTGAATTAATAAAAGAGAATTGGTCAATTTAGGTCAAAGGATAGGTCAGTCGAAATGCAGTGGCAAACATTCAAGGGAATATTCCAGAAAGCACAGAGTAGACACGTTCCAACAAATAAGGAAAATTCTAAGGGACAAATCCGACATCCGTGATTAACTAGAAATGTCAAAGACAGTATCAAACTCAGAGAAAAGATAGGTGGTAGGACAGAGAATTGCATAGAACATAAAATACCAGGAAAGAATTACAAAAAGATTAAAAAGGAGGATAAATTAGAGTATGAAAAAAAAAGTCAGGCAAAAATATTAGGTCAGACAGGAAAAGTTAACAAAGTAAATGTTGGTCCTATAGAAAATCAAGTCCAGGGAAATATTAGTGGAAGATAAAAAGATAGCAGATGAGCTGAACAGATAATATGCGTTGATCTTCACTAAACAGAATACAATTAACAAGCTAGAAATAGCTGTAAATTAGGAACTGAAAGGGAGGGAGGAACTCAAGAAAATTATATTTCCCAGAGAAATGGTACTGAGTAAATTACTAGAACTGAGAGTTGACAAATTCCTAGTTCCTGATGGATTTTATCCTGAGGTCTTAAAAGTAGTAGCTAGTGCAATAATTGATGCATCGGTCCTAATTTTCCAAAACTCATTAGATTCAGGGAAGGTTCCTTTAGATTGGAAAATAGCTAATGGGGACTCCTTTATTCAAAAAAGGAGGGGGACAGGAAGCAGGAAACTACAGGCCAGTTAGCTTAATATCTGTCAGAGAGTGTTACGAAGGAGTGGTCAACCCCCATCTGATAATTAAAACTAAAATCCCCAGAGCAGCTGGCCTCACCTCGTAATCTGTTAAAGGAAATGTGATAAGTGGTATAACCTGCCTCTCACCCCCAATTTGTTATAAAGGGGAGGTTAAATGAAATAAACTACTCATACTCATTCTATACTCAACAAGTAACAAATTAACAGAACTACTAACAAACCAAACAATTCCCACTTAACTACTAACTATTCCTGAATAAAACAAAATTCTAATGGTATGCTGTTATAATGGGCACAGGTCCCACTTACATAAACCACATTAATAAAAAGAAAAGTTAAAGATTAATCTCTCAAAATTACAGCCAGGATAAGTCTTCCGAGATGTTCTTTGCCTTCTCTGCTGTCCGGCAGTCAGGAATGCCTTCCTCCATCGAATTGTTGTGTCAGGAATATTAGCTAAGAGTGCCGCAGTACCTTTATTTAGATGGTGTTTACTCTGAGATCTTATAAATTTCTGTGAGAGCCAGTGATTTCCTCTTTCTTTAGAGTTGATGACTGTGAGAGCTGTTCTCTTAACAGATGGTAGTTTGCTCTCATACAAATTTTCAAATGCCCTCTTCTTTTATACCTTTGATGACCGATTAATTTTTTACAGCAGGACTGGTCCAAGGTTATTAAAGCGATCAGACTTAAATTTAATTGGCTATTGGGCCTGTTTAAATTAATTGGCTAAATTCAAAAACCTGTTGTCTTGGTAAAAATGTTCCTTTGCCTGGTAACAGTATAGCCTTTTGATATGCTGTTTCAATCTCAAGATCTCTCTGTGCATCTGCTGCTGCCTCTAGGCAAATTTTTTAATCTCCAAGCCTAAAAAAAAACTTTTAAAGGAACCATGCACTCTTCCCCCTATCATTTTACAAACAAATTCTAACGTCCTGCCTTCCAATCCACAAGTACTATACCCAACTTCGCAACAAGTGAAAATGTTGGAAGCTTTTATTAAAGTCATTGTAACAGAGCATTTGGATAAGTCCAAGGTAATCAGGCAGAGCCAGCATGGTTTTGATAAAAGAAAATTATATTCAACTAATTTATTGGAGTTCTTTGAAGCAGTAACTTGTGTTGTAGATAAAGAGGATCCAGTGGGTGTACTATACTTAGATTTCAAAAAGACATTTGATAAGGTGCTACATCAAATGTTATTGGAAAAAATAAAAGCTCATGGTATAGGGGGTAACACAGGTGAACAGAAAGCAGACAGTAGGAATAAGTGGGTCTGTTTCAGCCTGGCAGGATGTGACGATGGTATGTCACAGGGGTCAGTGCTGGGCTCTCAAGGCTTTACAATATATAGAAATGACGGTGGGACTGAAGATATGGAGCTAAATTTCCTTATGAGACAGAAATAGGTAGGAAAGTGAGTTGTGAAGAGGACATAAGGAGACTACAAGTGGATACAAATCGGTTCTGTGAGTGGACAAAGTTCTGGCAGATGGAGTGCAATGTGGGAAAGTGTGAGATTGTCCATTTTGGCAGGAAGAATAATAAAGAAGCATATTATCTAAATGGTGAGAGGTTACAGAAATCAGAGATGCACAGGGATCTGAGTGTCCAGGTGTATGAATCACTGAAGGTTAGTGTGCAGGTACAGCAAGTAATCAGGGAAATTAACACAATATAATAAAACAAAGAACAGTCAATGCTGGAGATCTGAAACAAAGACAGAAAATGCTGTAGAAACTCAGCAGGTCTTGCAGCTTCTGAAGAAGGCTCACAGCACTCGAAACACTAAATTTGTTTCTCTCTCCACAAAAGCTGCCAGTCCTGCTGAGTTTCTCCAGCATCTGCAGTATTTTGCTTTTATTCAAGTTGTAAAGGAAATTGCCGTTAGACTAGGCCTACAGCAGGTAGTGAGGGAAAAACATACTCGACCTCATCCTTACCAATCTGCTGCTGCAAATGCATCTATCCACGACAGTTTAAGTAAGAGCGACCACCACATAGTCCTTGTGGAGACGAAGTCCCGTCTTCACATCGAGAGTAACCTCCATCATGTGTGGCACTATCACCGTGCTAAATGGGACAAACTTCAAACTGACCTAGCAACTCAAGACTGGGCATCCATGAGGCGCTGTGGGCCATCAACAGCAGCAGAATTGTACTCCAGCACAATCTGTAACCTCATGGCCCGGCATATCCCCCACTCAACCATTACCATCAAGCCAGGGGATCAGCCCTGGTTCAACGGAGAGTGCAGGAGGACATGTCAGTAGCAGCACCAGGTATACCTGAAGATGAGGTATCAACCTGGTGAAGTTACCAAACAGGACTACTTGCACGCCAAACAGTGAAAGCAGCAAATGATAGACAGAGCTAACCAATTTGACAACCAATGGATGAGATTTGACCAGAGAGTGCATTACTGCCCTCTAAGGGTCAATACGAGAACCACTGCTTCTTTTGATAAATGTTAATACCTTGCATTTGAGGATATAGAGTACAATTACTTGGTTGAAACAGACACAGATCTCAGCAAAGAAATAAACAATGTGAATATCAGGAGGCCATTACTAGACTGGTAAACCAGGGTTGATCCCCTGGCTTGATGGTAATGGTTGAGTGGGGGATATGCCGGGCCATGAGGTTACAGATTGTGCTGGAGTACAATTCTGCTGCTGTTGATGGCCCACAGCGCCTCATGGATGCTCAGTCTTGAATGACTAGATCTGTGTGAAGTCTGTCCCATTTAGCACGGTGATAGTGCCACACAACACAATGGAGGTTATTCTCAATGTGAAGGTGAGACGTCTTCTCCACAAAGACTGTGCAATGGTCACTCTTACCGATACTATCATGGACAGATGCATCTGTAACTGGCAGATTAGTAAGGATGAGGTCCAGTATGTTTTTCCCTCTTGTTGGCTCCCTCACCACCTGCTGCAGACCCAGCCTAGCAGCAATGTCCTTTGGGACCCGACCAGCTCGATCAGTAATACTGCTGCTGAGCCACTCTTGGTGGTGGACATTGAAATCCCACACCCAGAGTACATTTTGCATCCTTACCATCCTCAGTGCTTCCTCACGTGTTGTTCAACATGGAGGAATACTGATTCATCAGCTGAGGGAGGACGGTATGAGGTAATCAGCAGGAGGTTTCCTTGCCCATGTTTAACCTGAAGCCATGAGACTTCATGGGATCCGGAATCAATGTTGAGGACTCCCTAGGCAACTCTCTCTCAGCTGTGCCACCGCGTTCGGTGGGCCTGTCCTTAGTAAGACCATAACACCAGAAGAAATAGGAGCAGGAACCCGGTTGGTCCTATATCCGGCAACTATCATGGGTGATCCCACAGCTGACGGATTTGACACAACATCGGTATTGGGATGGGACCTTGGAGCACTAACCTGATACTTATGTTCCCATAAATACTGCAGCGTTATTTCCTCCACCAGGTTAGCTCGACAGAGTTTGGACCCGAAGGTGTTTCTAAGCATCTGGATAAGGTATTCGTGGTTTGAGCCCTCCATTTCGTAGTAGTGGTTGAAATCGAGGAAAACCACCTCTTTGGGGTGAGCTGTCAAGAAATTGTCAATCTCGATCAGACCATCGTGAACCTTGCTGCCAAATAAACCATGGATGAAATAAAGTTCCTGGCTGTCCCCGGGTTTGGTGGAAACGCGGAGGTCAAAATAACGGATACCGGCCTCTAGCTGCTCCCGAAAAGTCAAGCTTTGTGTCACCGACCATCTCTTCATCATCTTCTTCCAGGAGGACCGGAAAATTCCAGCCATGTGCCTGACCACAACCGGCTGGTCCGGGCCCACTGGGGATTTTTCGTCGATCCAAAAGCTAAAGGAATTGTGAGATCCTGCAAAAAGAGAAGTGGAACGGGAAATGGTTAGATTATGATTCTTAAAGGACACTTCTCTCGCTCCCAATCTCAATGTCACACCGTGAGCTCGTTATTAAGCTGAGGTCCCACCAACCTGACAGGAACACAAAGTCGGGGCAGTGACAGGGACATGTTCCACAGTGAGCCCTCTGGTGGTCCAGGCATTGTGACGGTTGACATAGGGAAACGAAATGGGAACATGTTGACATCACAGTTTACAAGAGCTGGCATTGACAGAAAGGTGTGGCCAAGAATTGGTGCCAGATTCCACATCGCATTTGTCCTGCGTTGTCTGTGACAGTTCAGCAAACCGACCCCTGACCTTGCGAAGTCTGGGAGTGGTTAACAGTTAGTGGAGGAGATCGTTCAGCCCATCTAGCATGCCTGCTGCATCCATGGAGACAGAGCCCAAAAGCCAGCAAGACAGGTGGATGTGTGGGGGGTGGATGTGTGGGGGGTTGATAGAGGGGAAACACGATCTCCGACCATCCCGCGACGCCGATTCTCTGAGCTGCCCTCCTGCTGAGAATGTTCTGGAAGTCGGAGTGTTTCTGACGCTGCTCTGTGCAATGTATTTCTTAGCTTGGGACTTCTGGCTCATTTCACCACCCAATGTAAAGAGCTATCTCCAGCTACAATCTAAACTACAAGTTGATCCCAAACTGAAAGGACCTCTGCATGTGCAGCAGTATAACTGCTGTCCGCTCCATGATCAAATTCAAAGGGAGAGTACATCCTAGTTGAAAGTCAGAATAACTTTGAAAATATGGTGCTAAATGTAAAGTAGAAAGGATGGCATTATCATCAGTAAGGATTGGTTCATTCATGTTTCATTTAGTTCACAGACTTAGAGAATCATTATCATTGAATCATTCAGTGCAGAATAGGCCCTTCAGTCCATCAAGTCTATACTGTCAAAAATATACTACTATCCACCTTCTACTACTATTACCCCACCTTCCTACATTAGGCCCACAGCCTTGAAGGTTATGACATTCCAAGTGTAACTTTTTGGAAGTTGTGAGGTTCCCACCTCAGCTCCCCTCCCAGGCAGTGTATTCCAGATGCTGACAGCACCATCAGCCTGGATTTCACTTTTATTCATTCACAGGATGAGGGCTTTGCTGGCCAGGCAGCATTTATTGCCCATCCCTAATTGCCCAGAGGGCAGTTAAGAGTCAACCACATTGCTGTGGGTCTGGAGTCACATGTAGACCAGACCAGGTAAGGATGGCAGTTTCCTTCCCTAAAGGGCATTAGTGAACCAGGTGGGTTTTTCCGACATTTGACAATGGATTCATGGCCATCATTAGACTCTTAATTCCAGATATTTATTGAATTCAAATTCCACCATCTGCCATGGCAGGATTCGAACCCAAGTCTCCAGAATGTTACCTGGGTCCTCTGGATCAACAGTCAAGTGATAATACCACTAGGCCATCGTCTCCTCAATTTCCCAGACATATCGCTCTATAAGTATCAAGGCAGCTTTGCTTCAGCACTAAGAGCTTGTAGACACAGTGGAGATTGACACGGGAACTATTTGTATCAGCTTAAAGACACAGTCCTGCTGGGAACGTCTGTTTAAACCAGCAGCTAAGGTCAAACCCCAGAAAGAACTTAGTTCACCGAATCTGCTGGATCTGGATCTACACAAAGTGCTGCTCCCAAGACACTCCAGACCTCAGCAGTTGCTCTGTCAGAGTCTGCAGCATCTTTTCTGAACAAGATCCACTGCCAACATCCTGCGGACCAAGGCATAGGAAACACAGCAAGTCTCTCACAGGTTCCCTGGGACCGACCCCATCTGGTGAATGGCAGGTTTTGAGCTCCTACAGTGACAGTGATCCTTGTACAGTGACGGGCCCCCTGTGCAGCCAACCTCTTCCACAGGGGCCCAATACAAACCCTGTATTCACTTGTGGAGACACACAAACAATGCTGTACATTCCTGAGAAGTGACTGAACGGGATGGGAGGGGGGACAAATCATCTTCATTCAACAGCTGAAGAAGCAGTTACCTAGCTCTGCTCATTGGGTAATTGAATAACTGACAGTTTGTTGTGAATCTGATAATAAACCATAATATTGCAGAAATATTACTGTACTATTACATTATAGAATCTCATACTTCAAATGGAGTCATACAGCACAGAAACAGACCTTTTAGTCCAACTCGTCCATGCTAACCAAATATCCTAAATTAACCATCCCATTTGCCAGCATTTGGCCTGTATCCCTCTAAATCCTTCCTATTCATATACCCCTCCAGATGCCTTTTAAATGTTGTAACTGTACCAGCCTCCACCACTTCCTCTGGCAGCTCATTCTATACACGCACCACCTTCTGTGTGAAAAAGTTGCACTTCAGGTCCCTTTTAAATCTTTCCCCTCTCACCTTAAACCTATGCCTCTCTAGTTTTGGACTCCCTTACCCTGTGGAAAAAGGCTTTGTGTATTCACCTTATCCATGCCCCTCATGATTTTATAAAACTCTATCAGGTCAACCCTCAGCCTCCGACACTCCAGGGGGAAACAGCACCAGCCTATTCAACCTCTCCCTATAGCTCAAACCCTCCAACCCTGGCAACATCTTTGTAAATTTTTTCTAAACTTTTTCAAGTTTTCCGTTTAGTATATGAACTGCGTTATTGTGCAGTCTACAAGTGGATCTGGTTGGGGAAGAGGTTGAGGTATTTGGAATCCTTCAGCAAAGACCTCAAGCAAGATTCGAAGTAAGCATGAAGAAAGACAACTTAGAACCTGAATATTAGCCTGATAAAGTATTTGACTATCATGAAACAAAGTGTTTAACTAGCATTCAGTGAGTCTTCTGCAGGCATCTATACCTGCATAGCTGTACTGCTCTGGTCTGCAAGTTTCCCTCCGAGTCACTCATCATCCCAACTTGGAAATGTATCTCCATTCCTTCATTATCACTGGGTCAAAATCCTCAAACTCCCTCCCTAACAGCATTGTGCATGTCTCTACAGCTCATGGACTGCAGTGTTTCAAGAAGGTAGCTCACCACCTCCTTCTCCTGGGCCTCGCAAGTGACAACCATATTCCATCAATGAATAAAAAAGCTCTTTGAAGCTATCACTCTTCAGGCCGATGATAAAATTCTCGCAACGCTCAGCTAAGTTTATTGACCATGATCAATAACAAAGCCTACACTTATATAGCGCCTTCAGTGCAGGAAAATAAACCAAAAATGCTTCACAGGAGTATAAACAAAAGTCCACGCAAGCCACTTAAGGAGATATTAGGAGTGACCAAAAACATAATCAGGTTGGTTTTAAGAGCAATGGGGAATAACAGTGAGATTTAGGGAAAGAATTTTAAAGTTTGGGCCGCAGACAACTGATGGTATTGCTGCCAGTGATGAGGTAAAGGAAGTGGAAGGTGACACCAGGACGATGGTGGTCTTCTTGAAGTAGGTGGGAACCTCACATCGAAGTAAGGACAGGTTAAAGATGTCAGCGAATACTCCCACCAGCTGGTCCACGCAGGATCTGAGCGCACGGCCAGGGACTCCATCTGGGCCAGTCGCTTTCTGTGGGCTCGCCCTCAAGAAGGCCAATCTGAAGTCTATGGCAGTAGCCATGGCTGCAGGTGCACTCGAGGCTGATGGGATAGGTGACATCATTCCACTGACTTTCTGTTCAAATCAAGCGTAGAATGCATCGAGCTCAACGGGAAGGGGTGCATTGCTGTCAGCGATTCTACTCGGCTCTGCTTTATAGCCTGTTACATCGTGTAAGCCTTGCCACAGTCAACATGTGTTCGTGTGGTTAGTCTGGGATTTAAGAACTGCTTCTTCCCCACTGTTATCAGACTTATTTATTAGAGTTGATCTTTCTCTGCACCTTCTCTGTAGCTGTAACACTATATTCTTCATTCTGTTCTATTACCTTGATATACTTAGGTATAGTATGGTTTGTCTGAATAGCACGCAAAACAATACTTTTCACTGTATTTCGGTACATGTGACAGTAATAAATCAAACCAAATCAAATGAAATCAACGGTTAGAGAGGAGGGAAGAGGAGTCTTCAGAGGGTTCAGGGGATGGATGATAGTAGGGACTCAGTAAATGGCCAACATGACAGAGGGATTTGAGGGACATCCTGAAAAAACCCCACTGACTTGTGGAGACCTGCAGACTGGGTGACTGACTGAAAAGGAGAAGTCCTCTTCAGAAACACACTCATCAAACTGAGGGAACTTCATCAAAATGTGCAGAGGCACAGTTGAGGCACTGGAGGGAGCAGGAGACTCAGACTAGAGGTGTGGCCGGACAGAGAGATGATGTGGGTCAACCAGCACATAGGGTAATTGGCAAACGGGAGGCAATGCAGTCCAGGAACAGGAGCAGCACAGATTTGCTTGGTTTGTGGAGGGCAGTGGAATAGCATCTAGGCATTTTCAAAATGTACTTAGTTCAGCATGTATTGTCATTCATCTGAAATACCTCCCATCTGTAATATGGGGACAATGAACAGAGACAATGGGGGACAAAGTACAATGGGACCTTGTTCAGATGGGTCAATGGCCTGAGGAGTGGAGGATGGAGTTTAATTTAGATAAATGTGAGGTGTTACATTTTGGAAAGTCAAATCAGAGCAAGACTTATACACTTAATGATAGGGTCCTGGGGAGTTTTGCTGAACAAAGAGAACTTGGGATGCAGGTTCATAGCTCCTTGAAAATGGAGTCACAAGTAAATAGGATAGCAAAGAAAGCGTTTGGTACGCTTGCCTTTATTGGTCAGTACATTGAGTATAGGAGTTGGGAGGTCATGTTGCGGCTGTACAGGGCATTGGTTAGGCCACTGTTGAAATACTGCCTGCAATTCTGGTCTCCCTGCTACACAAAGGATGTTGTGAAACTTGAAAGGGTTCAAATAAGATTTACAAGGATGTTACCAGGGTTAGAGGGTTTGAGTCATAGGGAGGGGCTGAAAAGGCTGGGCTGTTTTCCCTGGAGCATCAGAGGCTGAGGGGTGACCTTAAAGAGGTTTATAAAATCATAAGGGGCATTGATAGGGTGATTCCCCAGGGTAGGAGAGTCCAAAACTAGAGTGCATAGATTTAAGGTGAGAGGAGAAAGATTTAAAAGGGACCTAAGGGGATTAATGTACAAGATTAAAGTGCATGGGATTAGGGGCAGTGTATTGAGATGGATAGGAAACTGGTTGGCAGAGAGGAAACAAAGAGTAGGAATTAATGGGTCCTTTTCAAATTGACAGGTAGTAACCAGTGGGGTGCCACAGGGATCGGTGCTGGGACCCTAGTTATTCACAATATATATTAATGATTTGGATGAACAAAAGGTAACGTCTCCAAGTTTGCAGATGATACCAAGTTGGGTGGGCGGGTGAACTGTGATGAAGAAGCAGAGATCTTTCAGCATGATCTGGACAGGTTGGGTGAGTGGGCAAACCAATGGCTGATGCAGTATCATTTGGATAAATGTGAGGTTACTAACTTTGGAAGCAAAAACAAGAGGACAGATTACTACCTGAACGGCTGTAAATTGGGAGAGGGGAGTGTGTAGCAGGACCTGGGTGTCCTTGTACACCAGTCACTGAAGGTAAGCATGCAGGTGCAGCAGGCGGTAAAGAAAGTAAATGGTATGTTGGCTTTCATTGCGAGAGGTTTCAAGTACAGGAGCAGGGATGTGTTGTTGCAGTTGTATAGAGCCTTGGTGAGGTCACACCTAGAATATTTTGTGTAATTTTGGTCTCCTTTTCTGAGGAAGGATGCTCTTGCTCTTGAGGGAGTGCAGCGAAGGTTTACCAGGCTGATTTCGGGGATGGTGGGACTGACGTATGAGGAGAGATTGACAAGGTTGGGATTGCTTTCGCTAGAGTTCAGATGAATGAGGGGAGATCTCATAGAGATTTATAAAATTCTAACAGGGCGAGACAGGGTAGATGCAGGGAGGATGTTCCCGATGGTGGGTGTGTCCAGAACCAGGGGTCACAGTCTGAGGATTCAGGGTAGACCATTTAGGACGGGGATAAGGAGATATTTCTTCACCTGAAGAGTGTGGAATTCATTACCGCAGGAAGTAGTTGATGCCGAAACATTGAATGTATTCAAGAGGTGACTAGATACAGCACTTGGGGTGAATGGGATCAAAGCTTATGGGGAGAAAGCAGTATTAGGCTATTGAGTAGAACGGTCAGCCATGAAGAATGGTGGAGCAGGCTGAAAGGGCCAAATGGTCTCCTCCTGCTCCTATCTTCTATGTTTCTATATTCCTATGTTTCACGCAGAGGGTGGTGTGTGTATGGAATGAGCTGCCAGAGGAAGTGGTGGAGGCTAGTACAATAACAATATTTAAAAGGCGTCTGGATGGGAATATGATTAGGAAGGACTTAGAGGGATATGGGCCAAATGCTGGCAAATGGGACTAGATTAATTTAGGATACCTGGTTGGTATGGACGAGTTGGACCAAAGGGTCTATTTCCATGCTGTATGACTTTATGACCCCATGAACTCACATACTGGTGGAAAAAGGTGCTCGTTTTGTGAAGAATCAATATGTAAATGAACTGCACAAATGAAAAATCTAATGCAGAATGGAAATGTTTTTCTCTTTAATTCATTCATGGGGATGTGGGCATCGCTGCTAAGGACAGTGTTTGTTCTTGCCATCCCTAATTGCCCTTAAGAGGGCATTTAAGTTGCTGTGGATCTGGAGTCACATGGAGGCCAGCCTAGGTGAGCCTGGGGGCTTCTTTCCCTAAAGGACAGTATCTAAGGGACAATAGGAGCAGGAGGAGGCCACTCAGCCCCTCGAGTCTGCTTTATCATTCAATAAGATCATGAACTGATGTGATTACTCCATATTCCTGCTCTCCCCCAATAAACGTTCTCCTCTTGTTTATCAACAACCTATATACTGCTGCCTTAAGATGATTTAAACACTCTGTTTCCACCACATTTTGAGGCACAAGAGTTCCAAAGACTCACCACCCTCGGTGAGAAACATTTTCATCTCATCTCTGTCTTAAATGAGCAACGCTTTAATTTTAAACGATGACCCCCAAGTTCTAGATTCTCCCACGAGAGGAAACATTCTTTCCACATCCACCTGGTCAAGTCCCCTCAGGATCCTTAACGTTTCAATTAAGTCACCTCTGACTCTCCTAAACCATAGAGGATATAGGCCTCACCTGTCTAACCTTGCCTCATAAGGCAATCCACTCATTCCAGATATTAGTCTGGTGAAGTTTCTCTGTCTCCAATGCATTAACATCTGTCTTTAGTGAACCAGCTGTTTGTTTATAATGATATCAGAGTCATCAATGAGGCTGGTTTTAAAAAGACAGATTATAAATTTGTGAAATTTAAATTGCATCTTCAATTCCATGGCGGGATCACAGAGCTGTAGCCTGAGTCTCTAGTTTTACTGGTCCAGTGATATTACTGCTCCACCACCATCCCATTCCTGTGATGGTTGGTAAATGAGGTGTACCCAGTTAGACCCATCCAGTTTGATGGGTTCTTAGATGACAGACAATCTGCAGACTCTGCTATTTTGAGGGTCACTGGTGCTTGATGGATTAAATTGATGAGATTTTTGGAGATTTATGCGCTCTTCCTGACTCCGCTCAGTGGGTCCTCCTGGAGCCTCCTGATTCGTCCAGTGCCTTCCCACAATCCATCTTCTCCATTTTGGCCAGCCACATGATGGGGATACCCATGAGCCAGCAAGATATTTGACCTCTCCTGGTATCCTTTCAGGACATTGCTCATAACTGCTTCAGAAACCTCAGGGGCCCTCAATCAACAACGAATGGTCCAGAAGGCCCTTGTAACTGGCCCAACATGGCAGGATCCCTGGCTGCCACCCTCTGAGGATGCAATTTTCAAATCCCCTCCCCCGTCACCACTGGAAATTGAACATCTAGCCCTGTGTGTTGATGTGGGCTGCTAAGACAGATAATTAAGAAGAGGGATGTTTGTGTGGTACCTGTTCTATCTTTCATTGGCCCTAGTTTTCTTAGTAAATTGAGATTGAGTGGGTATCTTATGCTCGGGTTCTTTCTGCCCGACTCTCTTCCCTTAACCCTTTGATAAAGCCATTGTATGTATGGTTTGCATTCTGATACACTGGTACTGCTCAAGCACTTCCATAGTTTTCTTTTGTATTCATTCACAGGATGGGGACATCACTAGCTAGCATTTATTGCCCATCCCTTAAGAGTCAACCACATTGCTGTGGGTCTGGAGTCACATGTAGGCCAGACCAGGTAAGGATGGCAGTTTCCTTCCCTAAAGGACATAAGTGAACCAGATGAGTTTTTCCCCAACAATGGTCACCATTAGACTCTAATTCCAAATTTTTTTCTATTGAATTCAAATTCCACCATCTGCTGCAGCGGGATTTGAACCTGGGTCCCCAGAACATTGCCTGGGTCTCTGGATTAACAGTCCAGTGATGATATCACTAGGCCATCGCCTCCCCAATTTCTCAAACATACTCTAATTGTCTAAAGGTTCTCGGCGCCTTCCCGGATGCTCCTCCTGTGCTTTGGATGGTCTTGGGCCAGTGTTTCTGTGGGAATGCTGTACTTCCCCAGTGAGGCCTGGAGGATATCACTGAAGCGCTTCCTCTGTCCACCTGGGGTTCCCCTGCCTTTTCAAAGCTGGGAGCGGAGCACCTGCTCAGGGAGTCTCGTGTTGGTCATGCGGACGACGTGCCCAGCCCATCACAGCCGCTCAAGGGTGGTCAGTGATGGAAACTTTCTTCCCAGGTCCTTCCAAGGAGCTGCCCGGAAAGTTGCCACCCAGGTTGATAGGGTTGTTAAGAAGGCATACGGTGTGTTAGGTTTTATTGGTATAGGGATTGAGTTTCGGAGCCATGAGGTCATGTTGCAGCTGTACAAAACTCTGGTGCAGCCGCACTTGGAGTATTGCATACAGTTCTGGTCGCCGCATTATAGGAAGGATGTGGAAGCATTGGAAAGGGTGCAGAGGAGATTTACCAGGATGTTGCCTGGTATGGAGGGAAGGTCTTATGAGGAAAGGCTGAGGGACTTGAGGCTGTTTTCGTTAGAGAGAAGAAGGTTAAGAGGTGACTTAATAGAGACATACAAGATGATCAGAGGATTAGATAGGGTGGACGGTGGGAGCCTTTTTCCTCAGATGGTGGTGGCTAGCATGAGAAGACATAGCTTTAAATTGAGGGGTGATAGATATAGGACAGATGTCAGAGGTAGGTTCTTTACTCAGAGAGTAGTAAGGGCGTGGAATGCCCTGCCTGCAACACTAGTAGACTCGCCACCTTTAAGGGCATTTAAATGGTCATTGGATAAACATATGAATGATAATGGAATAGTGTAGGTTAGATGGGCTTCAGATTGGTTTCACAGGTCGGCGCAACATCGAGGGCTGAAGGGCCTGTACTGCGCTATAATGTTTTATGTTCTTTGTTCATAGCTCCCCGCAGCAAAGTAGCAGCAGATTCCAACATGACTGCCACCTTGCCATTTGGAGCTGGTGCCAGGCAGACAGCCCACACCTCCTGGAAGCACTGGGTAACTGAATGCACAGCTCGTCCCTTGACCAATCAAGACACTGACTGTTCAATTTATCAGCCTTTTCGTCTTCTTTCAACAAGACGAAACACAACCCAGTTCACACCATGTCATTGCGATTGAATTAAAGCAGTCCCCACTCATTTTGTTGAATATATCACAGCAGGTGGTTAACTGCTTCAATGACATGACTCAATATGGGATTGAGCTAATCTCATTCCTAATCAGCTCTGACAACAACAAATCTGCCATTACCAAAAGTAGTTTCAATTTGACAGTCAATGACCAGGGCAATTAGGAAGCATATCTGAGGGAGTGGAAACATTTCTCTTGATGGGAGCAACTTTATCGCACATCACACACAAAAAAAGCTAATACCTGCAACATCACTTTCAGACCTTTCATTATCGAGGCTGGGTCATTAGGCACATTCAAGGCTGAGATAGACTATATTTAATCAGTAAAGGGAATCGAGAGTTACGGGGAAAAGCCAGGAAATTGGAGTTGATTTTCATCAGATTAGCCATGATCTCACTGAATGGCAGAGCAGGCTTGAAGTGCCAAATGGCCTACTCCTGCTCCTATGTTTTACGGTCTTAAGAGAAAAACACAGACACACATTACAGAGACACACAGGATCACACTGTACAGAGACACACAGGATCACGCTGTACAGAGACACACAAGGTTACTCAGTACAGACACACAGGGTCACACTATACAGAGATACAGGAAGTCAGACTGTACACAGGTACAGAGACACACAGGGTCACACTGTACAGAGACACAGGAGGTCAGACTGTACAGAGACACACAGGGTCACACTGTACAGACATACAGGGTCACACTGTACAAAGACACAGTGACACACAGGGTCACAATATACAGGGACACAGAGACACACAGGGTCACACTGTAGAGACACGCAGGGTCACACTGTGTAGGGACACACGGGGCCAGATTGTACAGAGACACACAGAACGCAGGGATCACAAATGACAGATATTGAGAAGGGTCCCATGGTACACATAGACCCAAAGTTCACACTGTAGAGAAGAAAAAACTCATCAAATGGAGTGACGTTGTTTGATGCAGTTGTGCAATATCAAAAAGGTCCTGAGCCTAATTGCAGAAAAGCAGGGCGTGTCCTGTTGCGGTCACACTTCAGCTGCTTGTTTGGAGTGGTACTGGAGGCCGGGACCAGTGAGGTGCCGCCTCAGTGAGAGATTCGAGACTGGACTGAGGCTTGGACTGCTGGAAAGGGGATCACAGTCCTGTGGGAATCATACCCATGTGAGACCAGACTGGCAAAGGATGGTGCAGGAATTGAACACCCCCATGGGATGGCCAAGGCAGTACCTCAATGCAGTGGTTGACCTGGATCAAGAATTCAGAGCAGGTGGTTCTGAACATGCAGGGCACTCAAAATCACGCATTTAGTTAACACAAAACGCTGACAATCACTTGTTCAGTGCTACAACACTCTCACTCCCATGTTCTGTAGCGAGTAACTCCCCTCCTGACTCCCCAAAACCTGTCTACCATCTAATGTACAAGTCAGGAGTGTGATGGAATACTCCCCACTTGCCTGGATGAGTGCAGCTCCAACAACACTCAAGAAGCTTGACACCATCCAGGACAAAGCAGCCCCCGCTTGATTGGCACCACATCCTCAAATGTTCACTCCCTTCTCCACACAGTGAGAGCAAGGTTTTCCCAGCACCCCCCACCTCCACCCCGCAGTGTACAGACACTTGCCCTTTTGTGAGACACCCTGCCCCCCCAGGTGACACTGCTGTGCACAGGCAGATCCCAGTCCTGGGACACCCACTTCCCAGTTGCAAAACACCCCAAGCCGCTCCCCCAGGATGCATGGATGAATCCCAGTCCCGGATCTCCCCCCACCAGCTGTGAAACACCCCAAACACCCCTCCCAGGGTGCACAGGCAGATCCCAGTCCAGAATCTACCCCCACACACACA
>NC_063342.1:73438375-73441892 GCF_021869965.1 Rhincodon typus
TCCCAGTCCGGGATCTACACACCCCCCACACACTCCACATCCCCAGGATGCACAGGCAGATCCTAGTCCCGGATCTCCTCCCCCTCCCCCCGCCAAGGGTGCACAGGCAGATCACAGTCCCGGATCTCCCTTACCTGGCACGGCCAGATTGGCGAGAGGCAGGGCGCTGAGAGCCGGCGGGAGGTTGCCCATCCAGTCGGCATGTGGAGAGGCCGGTCCCCGGGGGTCGGGCTCCCGGGGAGTGGGAGGAGCAGGAGGCTGTGAAGCTCCGAGCTGCCGCACCGCCCGGAACAGCCAGGCAGCCCAGCCGGCTACAGACATCCAGCACCCGCCGAGGGCAGAAAACCCGAGATGCTGCACACTCCCTCCCCACCCTCTCTCAACTCGCACGTAATCCTTTAATCCGGTCAGAGTCTGCAAACACACAGCCTCCTAAAGGATTACACCACCTCACACCTACTCCAATACAACCATCTCCCTGCAAATATTTCACCTCCAAGGGGGCTATTCCTGCTCTGTTCCCCTCACCAGGGACAGCTACCATCTCCTCATTACCTCTGCTCATCACTTCCTCCCCCTCCCTCGGTCTTCACTCTCTCTTCACCCCTTCTCCCCCCTCTCCCTCCCTTCCCCCCCTTCTCTCCCTTCACCCCTTCTCTCCCTTCATCTCCCCTTCCCTCTCTTCACCTCCCTTTCTCTTTCTTCACCCCCTCTTCTCTCCCTTCATCTCCCCTTCCCTCTCTTCACCTCCCTTTCTCTCTTTACCCCCCTCTTCTCTCCCTTCACCCCCCTCTTCTCTCTCTTCACCTCACCTTCCCTCTCTTCGTCCCCTTTTTTCACCCCCCTCTGTCTTCACTTCCCATTCTCTCTTCACCCCCCTTCTCTCTCTTCTCCCCCTAAATGTAACTCTTGTTCTGTATCTTGTGCCCCCCCACTTCCTTTTTCTCTGAGGCTGTTGCTTACAGCCCTGTTTTGCTTTCTCTGCAGATGCTGCCGGACCTGCTGTGTGTTTGTTTTAATATCCCCAGCACCTGGTAGGATTTTGCCTTTATTAGGCTAGCATCTGCCTACATCAACCCTGAGAGATTCCTGCTTGGCACAGCGGCCTCGAGGCTGCCGAGTGTGAGAGAGAGTGCATTCAGGACAGTATGTGTCAATTGTTGACTCAGTGACTGTACACACACAAACATACACAGCCTGGCACTACCACATCACTGCGACTGTCATGAACAGACCTGGCCCTGTTTACATAACCACAAGGCAGGGCGGAATCAGGGTGCTGAGAGTCAGCTAGATACTCTAGTCGCTTGACCATAAGAAATAGGAGCAAGAGTAGGGTGTCCAGTTTAGGGCGGCATGGTGGCTCAGTGGTTAGCACTGCCGCCTCACAGTACCAGGGACCCAGGTTTGATTCCACCCTCGGGTGACTGTCTGTGTGGAGTTTGCACATTCTCCCCGTGTCTGCCTGGGTTTCCTCCGGGTGCTCCAGTTTCCTCCCACAGTCTAAAGATGTGCAGGCAAGGTGGATTGGCCATGCTAAATTGCCCGTAGTGTTCAGGGATGTGTGGGTTAGAGGGTGATGAGTCTGGATGGGATGCTGTGCAGATTGGTGTGGACTTGTTGGGCCAAAGGGCCTGTTTCCACACTGTCGGGATTCTATGAGTAGGCCATTTGGCCTGCTCTGCCATTCAACAAGATCGTGGCTGATCTTTTTCGTGGACTCAGCCCCACTTACCCACCCGCTCACCATAACCCTTAATTCTTTTACTGTTCAAAAATCTGTCTATCTTTGCCTTAAAAACATTCAATGAGAAAGCCTCAACTACTTAACTGGGCAGGGAATTCCACAGATTCACAACCCTTTGGGTGAAGAAGTTCCTCCTCAACTCAGTCCTAAATCTGCTCCACTTTGTTTTGAGACTATGCCCCCTGGTTCTAATTTCACCCGCCAGTGGAAACAGCCTCCCCACTTCAATCTTGTCTATTCCCTTCATAACTTTATATGTTTCTCTAAGATCCTCCCTCCCTCATTTTTCTAAATTCCAGGAGAGGACGGGTCATCGGGTAAAGTCCAGCAGAGAGTCCAGTTTCCCCTCATTGTACACAGAATATTAGCAAAGGCAGCTCCAAAAAACAGTTTCAACCAAAGTGTAACCAACACCCAGTTACATCTTTTACCCAGGAAGCCACTTTCTCCAGTTGGCGTGAGACCTTGATGGTTGCAGGGATTGGGCATGTCGGTGAGACTTATCCCCTGGTGCAGTTCCCCTCAAAGGTTTTTCTTTAAATTAATTAATGAGATGTGGGCTGGCTAGTTCTGTCAAGTAATTTCTAAACTAAGCAGTTACCAGTCAATCGCATTGCGGTGGGTCTGGAGTCACGTGTAGGCCAGACCAAGGTAAGGACAACAGACTTCCTTCCCTAAATCTGACGGGCTTTTCCCTGATGGTTTCATGGTCATCATTAGACCAGATTTTTATTTAATTCAGATTCCACAATCTGCCAAGGCAGGAGTATGAACTCAGGTCTCCGGGACATTACCTGAGCCTCTGAATTAATAGTCTAGTGATAATACCATGAGGCCATTGCCTGCATTTGAACACTAACCCTAACACTATATCCAAGGTGTCCAGCTGCAATGCTATCATTAATGTAGGACAAGGAGCTAATAACATTTAAAAATTCCCACAGTCAGCAAACCGGGAAGTAGGAAGCAATCCTTATAAATGTTGTAAGTGTAAAGATTGGGACATGCACATTCGAAGTTCAAATATCAGAACAAAATCAATTTTGTGACTGGAGCAGTGGGTCCCTTATTATTTGTGATATTCATTAATGATGTAGATGAGAGCGTGAAAGGGATGATAAGTAAATTTGCAGATGACACTAAGATTAGCCAGGTGGTTGACGATGGGGAGGAAGGTGTTAGGTTACCTGAGGATTTCAATGGATTGGCCAGAGAAGCAGATCAATGACAGATGGAATTTAACCTGATAAGTGTGAGGTGATGTACTTTCAACTCAACTCCAGAGCACTCAATGAATAGCAAGACATTAGGAAACATAGAGGATTTGATTTTGATTTTGATTTATTATTGTCACATGTACCTAGGTACAGTGAAAAGTTTTGTTTTGAATGCAGCACTGGCAGATCATACCATACAAAATGCTTTAGGGTTTTAGAACAGAGCGAAGAATACAGTGTTAAGGCTGCAGAGAAGATGCACAAAGAACGAGATCAACATTAAATTTAAAATTTGAGAGGTCCATTCAGAAGTCTAAAAATAGCAGGGAAGAGGCTGTTCTTGAATCTGTTGGTATTGTGTTTAAGCTTTTGTATCTTCTACCTGACAGAAGAGGTTGGAAGAGATTATAACTGGAGTGGGAGGGGACTTTGATTATGATCAGTCAGCTCTTGTGATGCTTGTCCACAGATCCCTAAATGCAACAGGACAGGTTAATAGGGTAGTTAAGAAAGCATATGGGACATTTGACTTTATCAGTCCCCCCCCCCCCCC
>NC_063342.1:73441992-73443354 GCF_021869965.1 Rhincodon typus
CCCCAATCAAGGTATAGATCATAAGAGCAGGAAGGTAAAATTGAAGTTGTATAGCTGGAGTACGGTGTGCATTTCTTATCACCACACTGTAGGAAGGATGTGATTGCACTGGAGCGGGTGCAGAGGAGATTTGCCAAGACATTGCCTGGAATGGACCATTCCAGCAATGAAGAGAGGCTGGATAAGCTCGGGTTGTTTTCTTTAGAGCAGTCAAGGCTGAGGGGGTTATCTGATAGAGGTGGATAAGATTATGAGGGGCATAGACAGGGTGGATATAAATCAGCTGGTTCCCATAGTTAAGGGGTCAATAACAAGGGGGCAAAATTTTAAAGCAAAAGGCAGGAGGTTTAGAGGCGATTTGAGGAAATGAGTTTTTCAACTAGGGAGTGATAGATCTGGAATGCACTGTCTGGGAGCGTAGTTGAGGCAGGAAACCTCACAATGGAGTTTGTTTTCCTTAAAGCAGAGAAGGCTGAGAGGGATCTTATTGAGATGCATAAAATTCAAAGCTGCATAGTCAGGGTAGATAGGGAGAAACTTTTCCCCTTAGTAAAGGGGTCAATAACTAGGGGGACAGGTTTAAGGTAAGGTGCAGGAGGCTTAGAGAGGAATTGAAGAATCATTGTTTTCACCCAGAGGATGGAGAGTTTCTGGAACTCACTGCCTGTAAGGGCAGTGGAGGCAGAAACCCTGAAGATATTCTTAAAAATATTTAGATGAGCACTTGAAACACCACAGCATACAAGGCTACGGGCCAATTGCTGGAAACTGGGACTGAAATGCACAGATACTTGATGATCAGCGTGGACACAATGAGCCAAAGGACGTCTTTCTGTGCTGTAAAGACTGTATAACACCTATAATATTCCTTTACTCTCTGCAAATAACTCACACTTTCCTCAATCCCCCAATCCTCTGCTCCCTCACACTATTCCAACTCCCTTATTCTCACACACTCTCTATCCCATACTCCCGTATTATGCCATTTCCCCACACTTTCTCTGTTCCTCTCTCTCTCTATTCACATTCTCTGTGTCCCACATTCTCTTTATATCACACTTTTTCTATTGTCACTCACTCTGCTGTTCTCCCTCTGCTTCCCTCCCTCACCCACTCCCATGCCTCATTCACTCCCTCAATCCTTTCATCACTTCTCTCCCTCAGTTCCCCACTTCTTATTTTATTCATTCATGGGATGAGGGCATTGCTCGCTAGGCCAGTATTTATTGCCCATCCGTAAATACCCAGAGGACAGTTAAGAATCAACCACATAAAGGTTAGACCATATAAGGATGGCAGTTTCCTTCCCCAAAGGGCATTAGTGAACCAGATGGGTTTTTCTAACAATCAGCAATGGATTCA
>NC_063342.1:73458354-73513314 GCF_021869965.1 Rhincodon typus
GGGGGTGATATGTTGGGGGGACAGGCACATTGCGGTGAGAAAATCTTGCTTGTGGCTAGATTATCTTCAACGTTCTTGATGCCTCTAGTACTTTCATAGAGGCTGCTGTCTTTATTTCAAGGATAGTCACTCAGTATGGCTGGTCCACCACACGGTGATGATGCCTTAATGAGAGATTTTTGACAAGAATCCCTCTGATAGTAAACAGACCTTTCATTTGCCATTGCAGGTTTTTGGACGGGCAGTGCCCCATGCCCGGCTGGCTCTGCTGTCAGCGTCGGTATTTGCTCAGAGTGACAGACAAGAGAAAGGACTTCGAGTTGACCAGGTACCTCTCTTGTGTTATTGCAAAGCGAATTCTTTCTGCATTTATTATGGTCAGAAAACCTGATGTTTAATTTTTATTGATGCTTCACGGGGTAAAAGTTGAATTTGAATAGCACTTCACTGTCTGTGGGAATCACTTTGCACCCTCTTGATTATCTATTGACAGAACCGTTCCTTTAATACTGACTAATCAAATCCCAGGTTGAACTTGTCATTGGTATCTGATGCCCTATTTATCTTCCTTTTAAGTCAAACATTCCTAATTTTATATCCCCACTTCTGGTGGCTATGCTTTCGGCTGCTTGGATCCTCAATTCTGGAATTGCTTCGCTCCGAGCGTGCTTTGTCCCTTAAGATTTCCCAACTTCAAAGTTCCTCATTAACGAAGCTTTTCATCACCTGACTGTATCTCCTCCTGTGGCTCAATGTCTGATAAAAGTCTTTGGGATGATTTCCTGCATTAAAAGACCAATATTATTCCACATTCTTATTGTTGTTCCAAACCAATGGGAATAACATTCATAAAAGGAGCATTCTTTTGACCGCTGAGGTTAAGGAAGGGAATTCTTACAAAAGGTACATATCTTAAAGAGTCTGACAGCACAGAAGCAGACCCTTCAGCCCAACTTGTCCATGTCTACCAGGTTTCCTAAAATGACTGCTCCCATTTTATTTGGGAGGGCCCTTTATGAGAGAGGGTCTTTTACTGCATTGGAGGCAAAGTGGTCCCAAACCCTTCCCTAAGGCCCGATCTGAGCCAGTCCTTTGCTCTCTTGTGATTCTTAATGCTTGCCCCTTTGCCCTTGCTGTGTTCAACCACAAGCACAGGGGCTTTCTGACCCCCTTCACCTCCCACCTCAACCTGTCCTACTCCCTCTGATACTGTCACATGGCCTCGCTGTGTCTGCCCTCTTCTGGCAGCTACGCCCAGGGCTCATTTCTGTCTGGTCAGCTATTACCTAAGATCAGCCCAGTGTCTTACCGACTGAAGCACTGCCCAGCTCCTGCTCCAGCAAAGTTCTGACCCTTTTGTCTCCTGTCATCATGCTCTGCTTTTCCCCCTCCTTCCCCCTTTGCTACCTCCTGGCCTTGGACCTGACAGGCTGCAGCCTTTCCAAAACTGTGCCCCTCATTGCTACCCAGTCAGACCAGCACTAGGGAAGCACGAGCAGAAAAAAAAAGACTGTCAGGAAGGTTAACCAGAATCATGAAGAATGCTCAGAAAACCATCACCTTTGCTGGACATCCATAAATCCATCTGAACATTGAATTAAAATGCCATTTTCAGTATCTACCTCTCAAACCTATCTCACAGCGAGAGTTATATCTGTGAGAGAGCATTGACAGACCAACTGAAACTACAGGCAATATCATTTTAAACTGACACGGGGACTTAGGGGGAGAGTGGCTCAGTGGGATTAGTTTGGGATTGATACAGAACTGTGGGGAAAGAGCGGGGCAGTGTTATTAATTTGGGATTGATGCTGGGCAATGGGGAGACAATGGAGCATGGGATTAATTGGCAATGGATACAGAGTTTGCCAAGAGAGTGGGACAGTGGGATTAGTTTGGATTGATACAGGGCTATGGGGAAACAGTGGAGCATGGGATTAATTTGCAATGGATACAGAGGTGTGCTGAGAGAATGGGACAGTGTGATTAGTTTGGGATTGATACAGGGCTATGGGGACAGAGTGGGATATGGGATTATTTGGGATTCATATAGGCCTATAGGTAGAGAGTGGGATTAGTTTGGGATTGTAACAGGCTACCAATAGAGGACTCTGTGAATATATATTCTGTTTTAGTAACCTTTACATGTTCAACTGGACAGTTGTTTTACTCCTGATAGCTAGTCAGTGAAGAAAGACACCAAGCCAGCTTTCCTTGGTATAGATTTATTTGCAGAGTGGAACATTACAAGTACACACCTCCTAGCTTGATTCACTCCCTATGTCAATAAGTATTGCTTTACAGAAATATTATTTTTAATCAATTTGTTCACACATGTTATGATGTACCTCTGGGGAGATGGGATTTGAACCTGGACTTTTGGCCCAGAGGTAGGGACACTACCACTGCACCTCTTTCAGGATCTCTGCACATGTGCTCAAGTAACCTTATCATTGCCATCTGCCTCTTTATTTACCCTCGATTGATGCAATGTATAGTATAGGAGTTGTGACATTATGTTGTGGTTAGACAGGACATTGGTAAGACCTCTTTTCTAGTACTGTGTAAAGATTTGGTCACGATTATAGGAAGGATATTATTAAGATGGAGAGGGTTCAGAAGAGATTTACCAGGATTTTTGCTGGGGAATGGAGGGTTTGAGTTATAAGGAGAGGCTGGATAGGCTGGAACTTTTTTCACTGGAACATAGCAGGTGGAGGGATGACCTTATGGAGGTTTATGAAATCATGAGGGGTATAGATAAGGTGAATGGCAGGTGTTTTTTTTCCTTTGGGTAGGGCATTTCAAGAGCAGGGGACATATTTTTAAGGTGAGCGGAGAAAGATTTATAAAAGACATGAAGGGCAATTTTTTTTTACACAGAGAGTAGTTTGTATATGGAACGAACTTCCAGAGGAAGTGGTGGATGCATTACAGTTGCAACATTTAAAAGGCATTTAGATAAGTACGTGAATAAGAAATGTTTGGAGGGATCAAGTGCAGGCACGTGGGATTGGTTTACTTTGGGCTTATGGTGGGCATGGACCGGTTGGACCCTGTATGACTCTATGACTCGATGTCTGCCAGTAACCTTTCTTCATCGTTGGTTTGCAGTTGTCACTTTACACAACCCCGGACAAAAACTATCAATTTGTGGAGGCAAAACCAAGCCAGCTGGAAGAGAAAATCTCAGAACTCCGAAAGTTAACTACTGCGCACACCACAGGGCTCCAGGTACTGCAGAATTCTCACACTCTGTCCTCTGCAGGAGGAGTTTTGCAATGCTTTGAAGCTACTGTGCTCGGTATTACAGTTCCTGCCCACCTTGTTGCCTCAAGGAACAAGAATGACAATTGTGGTTCTGCTTCTGCCAAAATCACGCGTGTCGAGACCTTTGGGTTCACCAGTTGTTTCTTCCCTATTGTTGAGTATTTTTCGGGACGGGAGAGAACTGGTTTAAACTCTAGGCTGATGCCCTGTTCCACATTATGCATGGATCAACTACCGCTGAAGGGGGGAGGTTTCCACTGTAAAGACGTTCTGAATCCAAGCATTGCAACTGTGATCCTGAAGAGATCAATACATGGGAGCTTTGAGAAACCATGTTTTGCTTCTCTTTGGTTTGACCCTGGCCAAACCCCAAGAAAAAGACATTCTGATAATTATCCCACTGCGTGTTAATGAGTCTTCAGCTTTATGTTTCGGTGTTATGCTGATCACGGTGACTGACAAATTCCCTTCCTGAAGATCGTGATCTGTTTCGGTGGATGGAAGGCGAAAACATTGCTGATTCAAGAGTCTAGCCAATGGTGCCTACATCCTGGAAAAGAGCAGGTTGTGAGGGATTAGTGAATCCCTTCTCACCAACTTTGAGACTGTCTATTCAGCCTCCGCTGCTGTCAAACTTCCCTCTTCCTGCTTCCAAAGCCAAATATCCTAATTCTGCCCTCGCCTTACGCCAAGAAATGTTCGATTTACTTCATGTGACATCAAGAAACGGTTGGATACTGCAAAGGCTATGGGCCGTGACAACATTCCAGCAATAGTACTGAAGACTTGTGCTCCAACTCGCCACTCACCTAGCCAAGCTATTCCAGTGCAGCTACAACACTGGCATCTACCCGACAATGTGGAAAATTGCCCAAGTATGTCCTGTACAAATTTAATCTGGCTAATTACCGCCACATCAGGCTCCTCTTGATCGTCAGTAAAGTGATGGAAGGGTCATTGAAACTGCTGGCAAGAGGCATTTGTTCAGCAATAAACTGCTCAATGATGTTAGTTTGGGGTTCTGCCAGGGTGACAGAATGTTCGCCTATGATTGCACAATGTTGGGACCATTTGCAACTCCTCAGATATTGAAGCAGTCCATGTCCAAACGCAACAAAACTGGGACACTATCCAGGGCTGATAATGTTACATGCCACTTCATGCCTCATAAGTGTCAGGCAATGATGATATCCAACAAAAGAGAATCTGAGCCATCACCCCTTGACATTCAGTGGCCTTAGCAATGCTGAATCCTCCACATCCTGGGATTTTTTGTTTGGGACGGAGCCTCTTCTCCCTTCTCCTCTATATCTGACTGACTAACAACCCAAATGCAGTAACCTTCTCCATCTGACTGACTAAATTGGTGGTTCAGTAACCCTTCAACAATTCTGAGCGACCCTTTGAAAAACTTTGCAGCCAATCCCATCCTTGTTTCTAGGCAACATTGAATACTACAAATAATTTCGAAATGTCAAATGTATCAACCCCTCCCTGAGATTTGCAGTCTCATGTAGTACAAATTGCATGCAAAAATGGTTGCTATCCCAGACTTATAGACCCCTATGTGCAGGGTCAGGATGAAGTTAAAGGAGATAATTGAGGACGCTGAATTTCTCCTTTAAATGCAGATTGTTCTTTCTTGAATTAGGTCTGTTTTCTTTCTCCTAGGATGCTTACACAACAGTGAAGCCTAAAATGGAAAACGCAATTCAGTTTGGAAAAGGTAATAATTCCTCAGTGCACTGTCACTGTCCTCTGCACTTTATACAGCATGGGAAATGATGGTATCGATGCTTGGCTAATGATCCCGAGGCAAACCTTATGGGAATGTGCGTTCAGATCCAATTGCAGCAATTAGTGAAATTTGAGCTCAACTCATAAAATCTGGAATATAAACCTCACCTATGTGATGATTGCCATGACAACTAACGTTGGTTGTTGTAAAACCCATCTGGTTCACTAATGTCCTTACCTGGTCTGGTCTACATGTGACTCCAGACCCACACCAATTGGGTTGACTCTTAACTGTCCTCTTGCAGGGTCTTACTGAGCTTCCAACTATTTTATTGTCCATTTGTGGGATGTGGGCATTGCTGGCTGGGCCAACATTTATTACCGATCCATAATTGCCCTTGAGAAGGTGGTGGTGAGGAGCTGCCTCTTGAACTGCTGCAGCCGTTGGGGGGGGTAGGGACACACAGAGTGCTGTTATTTGTAGAATGGAACCATGGTCCATCAGCTGAAAATGTAAAGTACATCTCCAGGACATCACGTGGCCTCCCCCGTGCACTGTGACCCCAATTGTATAGATTCTCCCTGTACAGTCTGTCACTGTCAAAGCTATCTCCCTGCATGTATTGAATCCAGTCACAATGTTACTGTATTCTTTCAGGGGATGTGTGTGTTGGTGTTAAGGCCAGGCTTTGTTGCCCATCCCTAATTGCCCTTGGACTGAGTGTCTTGCTACACCATTTCGGAGGGCAGCTAAGAGTCAAGCACATTGCTGTGGGCCTGGAGTCACATGTAGGCCAGACTGGGTAAGGATGGCAGTTTCCTTCCCTAAAGGATACAAAGGAACCAGATGGGGGTTTAGAATCATAGAATCCCTACAGTGCAGAAAGAAACATTTGTTCCATCGAGTTTGCACCAACTCTCCGAAGAGCATCCCACTCAGACCCAGCCCCCTACCTTCTCCCAGTAACCCTAGATTGAGCATGGCCAATCCACCTAACCTGCACATCTTCGGACTGTGGGAGGAAACCAGAGCACCCGGAGGAAACCCATGCAGACACGGGGAGAATGTGCAAACTCAACACAAGAGGGTTGCCCGAGGATGGAATCAAACCCAGTTCCCTGGTGCTATGAGGCAGCAGTGCTAACCACTGAACCACCGATCAGTAATCATTGCTGTTACTGAGTTTGTCTTTACATTCCATTTAAATTCCACCAGCTGCTGAGGTGGGAGTTATTTGAACTCTCACCCTACACGCCCGAGCACTGAATCTCTAGATTAGTTCAAAAACATCACCAATTTACAACTACACCACCTTGTCTCCTGCTCTTCAATTCAATGATAGGAGGAGGGATTTTAGGGAGCAGGCGGAGGGTGAGATTTCTTATTTTCATTCACTCGAAGGCCAAGGTTGGTGTTGGCTCAAGGGCATCCAGGGGATAGACAATGAATATTGGCCCAGCCAGTGACACCCGTGAGTGAATAACAAGGCAAAAAAAATCTAACCCTACCGTACAAAGCTCAGTTCTTGAGCGTGTCTTGGTGTGAGATGAGCAAGCATTCAGTTACCCGTCTCAGATCAGTGTATTCCATCTCCAGTCAAATGGAACTCACTGCTGGAGACGTGGGAGCACTGAAGATACCATTCCATGACAATGAGTGTATCCTTTGTAGTATAAATGCTGGGTGGACTGAGGGTGTGGAGATGGATTGAAAGACCAGTGGACTGGGATAGTGCTGACATCTTGTTTTGCCTTCGGTAGATGGCTATGCCTTTCTGAAGAACCCACCAACTGGATTCTACCCACGTGCTGGAGTCATCGCAGTGGCTGGAGTAGCTGGTCTCCTCCTCGCTGGGAGGGGTAGGAGCTGAACAAACCTTTTACTTCAGATGTGCTTTTGTGTGTGCAGCCAGTGAGGAAATGGTGACACTGTGGTAATGTCACCGGACTAGGAATCGGTGAATGATCCCTGGATACGGTTCAAATTCCACTGTGGCATAAGTGGTGAATTTAAATTGAATGAATAAATCTGGAACCTGAAGCTCATCTCAGTCATTGTGACCAGGAAACAATTGTTGCCACTTATCAGCCCAAGCCTGGATATTGACCAGACCTTGTATCAAGTGGAAATTGAGATGGATTGTAAATTATTGGGTCCCCAGCACTGATCCCTGTGATACTCCACTAGCTTCATTGTGCCAGCCTAAAAATGACCCATTTAATCTGATTGCCTGCTTTCTGTTAGCTAAGCAATACTTGATCCAACCTAATATGTTACACTCGTAGTAGTGCAGTGACCTTCAATGTGGCCCTTGATGAAATTCCTTCTGAAAATTCAAATCCAACATATCCACGATGTCACTTGTTACTTATTCAAAGAACTCTATTGAATTAGTTAAAGATGATTTCCTTCCTTGTTGACTGTACCTGATCACTTTAAGATATCATGGTGATTGACTGAAAACATGGTCGGTGTTGGGGCTAAATTATCCCTTCTTACTGTTGTTCCAGTGTTCACCTCCCCAATCCCAGGCTCAGCCTCGGAGTTGAATTGCTAACTTGCTGTCTCTGTCTCCATGTGGAGGTCATTTCCTCAGCCTGGTTTCTGGGTGCTTTTCCCACTGTGCTTGCTGTTCTCTGCTGACTTCCAATTTGTTTGATAGGTTCCCGGGTAAGAAAAGTGCTTTATTCGTGTGGGTTTGTTGCAGCCTGTGGCTCTCTGTATTATCCTCAAGAAACAGTCGAAGCAGTAAAGGTAAGTGTATTAATCCCTGTTGCTTCAAATGGCAACACACTGATCAGTGAAATACTCCACAAAAGATTTTTCTAATGTCTTTTTATGTGATTGATGTTAAAGTTCTGTGCAGATACTAGAATTATCAAAGTAGGTTTTATCTCTGCCTGAAGCGTCCAGGACTGTTTATTAAAGGCTGTTATAGATGTAGATGGGTTGGTCAGATGGGCAGACAGTGGCACATGGTGTTTAACCTGATAAGAGAAGAAGAAAAAAGATGAGGGAGTATTTCATGAATGACAGGACATTGGGTCGCTTAGAGGAACAGAGAGATCTTGGGGTAATTATTCACAGATCCCTGAAGTTGGCAGAGCACATGAATAGGATAGTTAAGAAGGCATATGGGACACTTGCTTTCATCAGTCATGGCATAGAGCATAAGAGCAAGGAGATAATGTTGGAGTTGTAAAGTGTTCATCAGGCCATAGCTGGAGTACTGTGTGCTATTCTGGTTATCTCACTACAGGAAGGATATGATAGCATTAGAAGGCGTACAGAGGAGGTTTACCAGGATGTTGCCCGTGATGGAGAAATTGAGATTTGAGGAGAGAATAGGCAAGTTTGGATTGTTTTCTTTAGAGCAGAGAAGACTAAGGGAGGACATGATTGAGGTGTATAGGATTATGAGGGGCATGGAGGAGGTGAATAGAGAGCAGCTGTTCCCCTTGGTTGAGGGGTTCAGTCACTAGCGGGCATAGTTTTAGAGTAAGGGACAGGAGATTCAGCGGCGATTTGGGAAAAAAACTTTTCACTCGGAGGGTGGTGGGAATTTGGAATGTACTGCCTGGGCAAGACATAGAGAGTCATAGGGTCATACAGCATTGAAACAGATCCTTCAGTCCAACCAGTCCGTGCTGAACGTATTCCCAAACTAAACTAGTCCCACCTGCCTGCTCCTGGCCCATATCCCTGTAAACCTTTCCTGTTCATGTACTTATGCAAATGTCTTTTAAACATTGTAACTGTATCCACATCCACCACTTCCTTAGGAAGTTCATTCCACACATGAACGACCCTATGTAAAATAAAATTTGCCCCTCATGTCTTTTTTAAATGTCTCTCCTCTTACTTTAAAAATGTGCCCCCTAGTCTTGAAATCCCCCATCCTGGCGGAAAGACAACTGCCATCAACTCTATTTATACCTCTCATTATTTCATAAACTGCGATCGGATTGCCCTCAACCTCCTATGCTCCAATGTAAAATGTCCCAGCCTCTCTTTATAACTTAAACCTTCCATACCCAGCAACATCCTGGTAAATCTCCTCTGAACCCTTGTGGAGGCTGGAAACCTTGCAACCTTTAAAAAAATATTTGGATGAGTACTTCAAATATCATAACATGCAAGGATATGGGACAAGTGCAGGGGTTAGCGCACTTTTAGTGGTGGTTATGTCGATGTAGACTCGATGGGCCGAAGGGCCTTTTGTGCGCTCTATGAATCTATCTATGTCGTCATCTGAATTTTCACAACCTCAGAAGCTCCCAAAGTGTCTTGCAGCTAATGTTGTTATCTCTGCAGAGCACTCCATGTTATAACCTCTGCAGAGCACTCCATATTGTAATGTAGGGAAACACAGCTGCCAGTTGGCGCATAGCAAGCTCCAATAAGCAGCAGTGTTTGTTGATGGATTGCTTGTATTTAGGTGGTAATAGAGGGATACATATTGGTCCTGACACAAGGTAGTTCTTGTTCAAAACACAGTAATGCATTTGAATCTAACACCTGAGAGGGTGTACAGGGCCTCTGTTTAAGAACTCATTTGACACCTCTGTCATCTTCTGAATAATGCAACCAAACGTCAGTTCAGATTTTGTGCTCAAGTCCTTGAATAGGATTTGAAGCTGCACCCTTCTAACTCCGAGGTGAGAGAGCTACCCACTGAGCCATCGCTGACACCATATTACCCAGCCAATATTTTCATTTTCTCTGTTGAGGAATTAAAATTAACCCAGACACCCACACAGCAGGTGGGATAATAAAGAGCACTGGGGATTAAGGGAGGGATTGGGAGTGACAGGGTGGAGTATTAAAGGCTACAGGGAGTGAAGGGGAGAGTGGGAGTGACAGGGTGGGATATTAGAGGGTACAGGGAATGAGGGGGAGAGTGAGAGTGACAGTGGAATATTAAAGGGTACAGGGAATGAGGAGGAGAGTGAAAGTAGACTGGGTGGCTAGTGAGCTGCATATTGTTGAGTTGATTGGTCTACACTGTACTGTCACTATAATTTTTGCTTCACTCTAATACAGAACTGCTGATGGTCACTGTGTTTATGCAGTGAGTTAGAGTGGGAGCAGAAAGTACCAAATCTGATCCAGCCTGGTCAGTGTTCTAAGGGAGGGTGATATTTCAGTCAAGGCACATTGTAATGATGAGCTGCACTGACAATGAATATGGTTGTGGTGATTTGCAGCTCTCTATGTATGTGCTGAGTGTCGCTGATTATCTGTTATGTTTTATTCAGCTGGCCAGTACAACTGTTTATGAACTGTCGATGCAAGTGTACCTAAACATTGAATCCTTGTGGAAAAAAAATACACAGAGGGAACAAGGACCTGTCCCAACACTCAGTAACAATCAGGTATTCTAGCTGTGGCATTTATAACTGTGTATGACTTCAATAAAATACAGGAGAATCTCTGACACTGGTCAATACAGTACCGACACCCAGGCTGAACAGAGTGGATCTGGGCAGAGGTGACCCTGGACAACTCTGAGTTGACCCTGAGCCTAACCCTGGACAGCTCCAGGCCTACCCCTATTCCTGACCCTGGGTTTGTGGTGCCCTAGCTCTGTGTGAAAATGTTGAGGGTAGCCATGTGAGCTGCTGAAGCCCTGCAAGTCTGGTCTAAAAGGTCACATCAATCAGAAAGTCACGTTGACTGCTGGGAATTGATGAGGATTAAACATCTGAATTTTGATGCTGTGAAAGTAACTGGAGCTCTTGTGCTTTTTAAAGGCTGGAGATGTTCAACAGTCGGGTGAGAACACTTCCTCCTGAACTCTGTCAGTCAGCAGTAAGTATGGTTTGGCTTACAGGCCTCCTATACCTGTACAGTGGTGTCATACGGTTTGGGGGTTTAGACCCCAGAATATGTCTGCCTGTCTGACAGCATAATTATTGATCCTGGGATGGGTGGGTGGGAGAAGTGTTTCCACTGTATAAGTTGTTTTCATTTCCCTCCTGCTTGGAATGGACCCCATCAGCCTTTATGTTGAAGGTTTAGAGGTGGAGATGAGCCAGGCACCAACAAGCTGTGAAGACTGTCATTTATGGCAAATTCATTGCTGGGAGGCAGTCACCCCAGATCACCTCGTCATGTCACAGGCTTTGAACCGAGCATTCAGGGCATTTCAGTTCAGTTCAGCCAAGCTGAACCCATCCTTAACAACACAGTGGTTGATTTAACTGTACTTGTACTCCAAAGGGCTGGCTGAACAATCCAGATGATTTGAGTTTCAAATCATATTGTCATGGTGGTTTGTGAATGCAAACTCGGTTTTGGAAGAATTACACTGACAACCAATGGTGTGCTTGCATGCACTAGAAGCTAGATGTGTTAGGACCCAGGTCCCTGTTCTTTGCAGACTGAATGAACATGTAGTCACACTGCACCTGTTTCAGCTCAAAATAAGTGGCACCCATTTGATGATTTATTTCTCAAGGCAATGCTCTGACTCAGAAAAATTGTCCTGCTGTCTCGGTCTCCTCTTTTCTAAAAGGAGCCCAGCTGCTTCAAAATTTGTCAGTAGGTATTAACCTCTGTTTTGAAGTCATTCAAGTAAATGTGACTCGCCACATCAACACAGTGACTACTACAGCAGGTCAGAGGCTAGGAATACTGCAGTGAGTAACTCATGTCCTGACTCCCCAAAGCCTGTCCACCATCGACAAGGCACAAGTCAGGAGTACAATGGAATAATCCCCACTTGCCTGAATGAGTGCAGTCCCAACAACACTCAAGAAGCTTGACACCATCCAGGACAAAGCAGCTCGCTTCATTGACACTACATCCACAAGCATCCACTCCCTCCACCACCGATGCTCAGTTGCAGCAGTGTGTACTATCTATAACCATGGTGGCTCAGTGGTTAGTACTGCTGTCTCTCAACATCAGGTACCTGGCCTCGATTCCACCCTCAGACGACTGTCTGTGTGGAGTTTGCACATTCTCCCCATGTCTGCATGCGTTTCCTTCAGGTGCTCCAGTTCCCTCCCACAGTCCAAAAATGTTAGGTGGATTGGCAATGCCAAATTTCCCAAAATGTCCAGGGATGTGCAGGCTGGGTGGAATAGCCATGGGAAATGCAGGGACAGAGAAGGGTGGGGTGGGGTGAGTAGTGTATGTGTGTTTGTGAGAGAGTGAGATTGCCATCTACCATGTTGGGATTTGAACTCCGATCCCAGAATATAAAAGTACTGCTTGGCCATCACTTCTCCAAGTGTTACTTTCAGTTTCCCCATGCCATTCTCAATGTGCTGCACATATTTTTATATAGATAGATATTTACACATTAAAAATATATTGGCACATTGAAATACTCAGCGATATATATAAAAATTAAAAGCATTACATTTTTAAGGATAGTGCAGGAAAATGGTGCTGAATGATAAGATCAGGTATGATCTTAGTGAATGGTGAGTGTGCTCCAAGGGCTAAATAGCTTTCTTTTCCTATTCTGTCCTTTCTTAGAATCCATACAGTGCAGAAAGATCCTATTCAGCCTGTTGGGTGTGAAGTGACCTCCGAACAGTATCCGACCTAAATTTAAGGGGTGCCATTTTAAGACTGAGATGAGGAGGATTTCTTCTTGGAGGGTTTGAGTCTTTGGAACTCCTTTTCACAGAGAGCTGTGGGAGTAGAGTCCTTCTGTATATGTAAGGCAGTAAAGTGAACACGACGAATATCGGATCTGCCATGATCTTATTGAATGGTGGAGCAGGCTACTTCTGTTCCTATTTCTTAGGGTCTTACAGTGGCCTAATTACTCAGATTGTAGGGGGCAGGGGAAAGGAATGTACCCTCTTAAGGGTGTAGGTGCCAAAATGGAAGACTCATTGTCCCAAAATGTTGTGGCCCCAAAAACAGCTGGCCATGGAGCTTGCAATGGCACCTTCCCTGGAGTTGGGGTCCAGCCAAGCAAGAAAGAGTTTAAAAAGTATATAATTCGGGTTGATCACTAGTCCTTGAGCCTCTCTCCTATCTCGGCCATGAGGTGCTTGCCTAGATTCTTCACCATCCTTCAACCCAAGTCCGGTTGACAGGCACCCCCTCTGCTGTCACAACTTTCCATCAGAAAACCTACCTTCCCCACCCCTCTCTGTTGTTAATGGTTTCACCAAAACAACACTGTCTCAGACTCAAAGGAAAGTTCACTTATGTTTTTCTCAGCCAGGCACCCTGAGGGGAAGGGTCACTGGACCCAAAATATTAACTCTGATTTTTTTCTTCATAGATGCTGCCAGACCTGCTGAGCTTTTCCAGCAACTTCTGTTTTTGTTCCTGAAAGGATATCTTCCTGCTGCTTTCTCTAGACAGGTTACTAAAGCATGTGTCTTCTGGCAGGTTGTCGAAGGGAACAGTTGGACGCATGACTGAAGCTATATTTCCCCTATGAAACAGAAGGAACTCGAATCATTATGACTATGTTCATCAAATCTTATTTATGACAGTTGAGCGGAGAATTATTATTTTTGTTTGTGAAGGTGCTAACAACTGAGAAATATTTGTGTATATTGAACAAGCTGCAATAAAAATCCAAAAGTCTCACCAGATGTCTTAATTTGTTCTTGTGGGTTGTTTGTAGGATTACACAGGCCAAATATTTCACTGGAGCTACAAACTGGTCCCAGTTCCCAAAGATCATTATTCTTTCTGTACAAGCATTTCCTGTAGCTCAATGGGAAGCAATCTTAACCTTGGAGCCTGAAGGTTATGGGTTCAAATCCCAGTCCAGTTCACATCCCATTTTAATGCTGAAGGAGTGCTGTACAGGCCACCTCTGGAGTCTGGGTTGAGAGTCCACCCTGTCTCCGTCTTAAGAGGTCTTTGCAGTCTCTTCAACCTTCCCCCACGTTCCATGAAAGGCCCTGGGTGGGAAAATGGTACATCAGCTGCAGTCCTCATGGTAGAACAACCACAAAGTCTGAATAAAAGCAAGTTACAGAAGATGCTGGAAATCTGAAACAAACACAAGGGGGTCAGTGTAAGGTAGAGGTGGGTCAGTCTTAGCGGGAAGGGAGGTCTGTGAGGGGGGGGGGGGGATGGGTGGGTGGGGGGGGA
Source organism: Rhincodon typus (assembly GCF_021869965.1). Taxonomy (NCBI): domain Eukaryota; kingdom Metazoa; phylum Chordata; class Chondrichthyes; order Orectolobiformes; family Rhincodontidae; genus Rhincodon; species Rhincodon typus. The sequence goes on from NC_063342.1 coordinate 73,472,441, forward strand.
GGAGAAGGGTGAGTGTGAAGGGGAAGGGTGAAATGTGGGTGGGGGTAGGGGGAGGGGGGTGAGTGTGAAGGTGAAAGGTGGGTTGGGGGGAGGGGGGGTGAGTGTGAAGGGGGAGGTGACAGGGTTTCCCTCACTACCCCCTCCTCGTTCTCTGACGTAACCTCCGGGCCCACGTCCATGATTTCCGGTAATCGTCATTTCCGGGAAAATGGTGCCTCTCTCTGCGCTGCTGTTTCCGGTCGGAGTTTGGTGCGCCCTTTCCCTGGGGGACTCGGCCCTTAAGGTCCGTGAGGGAGGGAGGGAGTCACTGATACATCACCCCCTCAATATACCCCCCAATCATTAACTCCTCCCTCATTCCCCCCATCCATCTCAAACCCCCCTTATTCCCCCCCATCACCCCCTCATATCCCCAACCCTCCATCGCTACCTCATCCCTTCTTCATCCTCCTCCCTCATTTCTTTTATTCACTCACACTCTCACTGACTGTGTGTCTGTCTCTCTCTCTCTCTCACACACACCCTCACAATCACAATCACACACACACATTTGTTCACTCTATATTTTTGCTGGATTGTGGGTGATAATAGCTGATATTTGCAGTTTATTGGGTGGGTGCGTTTGTTGGCACTGGCACTGACACTGATTCCAGTCTCTTCTGATTGCCCAGTCATCTCCCAGTCTCAAGGCTCGTTACGAGGAATGGCTGACAAACCACGGGATCAGCATTGCTCCCTTCCATGCCCGGTGGCAGACCGCTGCCTTCAATCGCCTCTTTATGAAGTTGGGGCGCTGGAAGCCTCAGCTCCTGTACTTCTGGTAAGTTACATATAAAACCCCTTCTCAGCGTCCATCTGGCATTGTGTCAGAAGATTGAGTTCATCGTTCATGTGGCCATTTCTAAGATTTGAGGTGCCAGTGTTGTCAGTCAACAGTGCTGTGTGTGGAATCTGGCTGTTGACAGGTATTACTGTATTTTCACAAATCCAATAATCTAAATTTCTGTCTGTTATGAGACCAGATATAGGGTTCGGTATTGGGTGAACATTTTGAAAGTGTTTATCGTTGTATGTCACCTGAGGTTGTACCTAAATGTACCTAATGATCCAGTCGAATAGCTCAGAGTGGAAACTAGGCACACAGAGAAAATTTTATTGTTGCACATTGTGTAATTTTCAATGTGAAATGTTTTCCTCTTGGGCTGTTTCCCACTGTGGTATGTACATTGTAAATAGTAAGAATATTACAATTGCATTGAGACACCTATGAATCGAATGTGCTGTATGGAGACAAGTTGAGTTTTGTTGGACCTTCTGTAATTTTCAAACCAACATGCCCCACAGATTTTATGAATATATTTTTGGGAAAAAGACGGTGCTGTTAGCTAAGCATCTTTTAAAGCCATCAGCATGTTTTCAATGAAGTATCTGTTGACGTTTCCATTATTTCCAACAAATAATTGGTACAGGTGGTGGATCACAGGTTTTGACTTTTGTTCCAGGTTCAATCTGGGAATGGCCTTCGGTGTGATCTCAATGTTCGTCTCAATATTGCTTCTAGCCAAAACGTTCTCTCAGACATTGGCATTAATGACAGCAGAGAGCCCTACACCTGAGAATGAACGTATTCTACAAGTTGTGGTGAGTAACCTTAAATGCAGTGGAGAACAGAGACACCCCAATGTCTCCGAGAAGCCTGAAGACTTTGAGGGGTTGTGATCAGGCCGATAATGACAGATCATAGAATCCCTACCATGTGGAAACAGGCCAATTGGCCCATCGAATCCAAACTGCCTCTCCAAAGAGCACCCCACCCCGACCCCATGCCCTATCCCCATAATCCTGCATTTCCCATGTCTAACCTACCTATCCTGCACATCCCTGGACACTATGGGGCAACTTAGAACGGCCAATCCACCTAACCTGCACATCTTTGGACTGTGGAAGGAAACTGGAACACCCAGAGGAAACCCACACAGACACGGGGAGAATATGCAAACTCCACATGGACAGTCACCTGAGGGTGGAATCGAACCTGGGACCCTGGCGCTGTGAGGCCCTGTGTATGCTGTGAGACAGCACTGAGCCACCATGATTGTTTACACTGGCTGTCGAGAGGGGGTTCCTCCCAGTACTAAGTACTGCATCCCCTTGTTCTTGACCTTCAACCCAGAGCAAACATCTTTCCTTAACCTGCACCGTTGAACCCTATTGTGTTTCAATAAGATCATCTCGCGGTCTTCTAAATCCTAGAGAATATGGGCAATGTCTCCCCAGAGGACGTACTACCATTCTACGAATTAGTCTGGTGAACCTCCATTGTGTTTCTGTTACAGCCTCCTTTCTCAGCTAAGTGTGATGAAAACTGCCTGCAATGTTTCCTGTGTAGTCTCGCCAAATTCAAGGTAGAAGAATATTAATGGGGAGGTTAAGCATGCGGGGACATTGTGGGAGATAAAAGACAGAGCTGTCTGTCAGCAGCGGAATAATACAATCTGTGTGATACTATCCTTCTGCAGTGGTAGCAGAAGGAGGCTGTTGTATCTATGCCAGCTCCCCGCAAAATTAACTCACAAAGCTAACTCCAATGCCTTTACCCCGTTTCCACAAACCTTTACTCTTAAGATGCAGAAGGTGAGAGGAGACACAGCCATCATTTTCCAAATTTCTTGTGCAGAAAGGGGTGAAATGATAAGTGCAGAAACTGCAGGCCAGTCAGTTTATTCTCCGAGATAGGGAAGCTTTTAAGAACACTAACTTGGGACAAAATTCACACTCAGACAAAATGTGGGTTAATTAGGGAAAGCCACTGTGCATCAAGAGGATTCAGGGGCTCGATGAAACTACAGTACAGATAAAGGACTGTGGAGGGATTTGGAAACAGACCGGACTTTCAAGCACAGGAGAGACAGGTGAGAGACTTGGTGTAGGGTGAGACATGGGCAGCAGAGCTTTGAGTGTGCCCACATTTACAGAGGGAGGAATGTGGGATACCAGCCAGGATACATTGGAACAGTAAGGGTAGCATGATGGTTCAGTGGTTAGCACAGCTGCCTCAGTGCCAGGGATGCGGGTTCGAACCCAGCCTTGGGCGACTGCCTGTGTGGAGTTTGCACATTCTGCCTGTGTATGCATGGGTTTCCTCCGGGTGCTCCGGTTTCCTCCCACAGTCCAAACCTGTGCCAGAGTAGTTGGACTGGCCATGCTAAATTGCCCATAGTGTCCGGGGATGTTCAGGCTTGGTGGATTGGCCGTGGGAAATGCAGGGATAAGGTGGAGGTGTGGGTCTGGGTGGGATGCTCTTCGGGGGGTCGGTGTGGACTCGATGGGCCGAGTGACCTGCTTCCACACTGGAGGGATTCTATGGTTCCAGTGGAGTCTAAAGCATAGCCAAGTGTTGAATAAGGGTTTCAGTAGTTGAGGCAGGGGTGATGTTGGGTGAAGTTATTTAAGTGGGGACGGGTGACCTCACAGATACGAGGTCATAATGTCTCCTCTCGCGTCAGACGTGACAGCAGGTTGCGAAGAGACCAACTCCATCTCGGATTGTTGTCAGGGAGAGGGATGGACGTAATATCTCGGAAGAGGAGTGTGAAGCAGGAACCGAAATCAATGCCTTCAATTTTGCCGATATTTAATAGCACACAAGGTTGGCCTGTTCGGTACTGGGTCTCGGATACATCGCCTGACCAACAACACTGAAGGGCTGTGGAGAACAGGGGCTGCACGTGGAGGGTTAGTTGGGGTGGGTGGGGGGTGGTTGTGGTCAACAATTTAGTGGGAATGGGGTTGAGAGAGCAGAAGGTGGGGTCCCACGGACAAGATGAGCTGAGGGAGACAGGGCAGAGAGGTGCGAGTTGAGGGCTAGGGTCGGGGTAGCTTCAGAGGAAATTTCACCTGGTGGACTAGTGAAAGGGAGGAATGTGGCAGAGGCAGCTGATAGTGAGTGTGTTGGATCCAGCCAGTTAACAACTCTTCCTTTAGGCTGTTTTGTTTGTCTGACATGAGAGTAACCTGGTTAGGCTGGATGTATACAACGTCCCGAATTATGTTTGCTGTGCAGTCTCCTGTAGTTGCAAACAATTCTTGCTGCTAGTGTGCACAGGCAATTCTATGGAGCCTTATGGAATATGACATGAACAGTGACGATAACTATTAATTACATCGTGTTGTCTTCAATAGGTGCCTGGTGTGAACCTGCCAATCAGTCAGATGGTCTATTTCTTTGCTGCAATTTTGATCAGTGGCGTCATTCATGAGATAGGTCACGGCGTGGCCGCAGTCAGGTACGGAATTATTTACTTCCTTTGTGTCCTTTGCTTCTGAGGAGATGGGAGTCATAAAAAGGTGCAAAGGGTGGATTGCTCCACTCCAGCCTGGACTTTAAACAGGGTTCTTTTGTGTTTCCCATTTCTTTTCTCAGGGAATAATGTGAACTGGGTGAAGGAGCTTGCAGTCTGGTTAACAAACCTGTCGTGATGTGAACTGTCGTCCTGTGACTGTAACCATCTCTATTCCAGCCTCTCGTCTTGCGCAGGGGCTTGCTTTTGTAGGTTCCCAGGCTCCGTACATTGTCAGCGTGGTGCTGGAAGGCGCCCCACCCCGCCACGATCTGTGCCCAGAATTGAGAGCTGGAGCTTTTGTCACCATTCGCCAGCCCTGAACAGGGCTGGATTTGAGCTCAGTCTCTGCAGCCCAGAATGGAATAGTACTGCTGAAGCAAGACTTGGTTTCCCCATCAATGTAGAATCATGGAAGATTCATGGAAGCAGGCCATCGAGTCCACACTGACCCTCCGAAGATTATTCCCACCCATACCGTGTATATCACGTGGCTAATCCACCTAGCCTGCATATCCTGGACACTATGGATAATTTGCCATGGCCAATCCAACTGTGCTGCACATCTTTGGACTGTGGGAGGAAACCGGAGTACCCGGCAGAAACCCACGCAGATACGGGGAGAATGTGCAAACTCCACACAGACAGTCGCCCGAAGGTTGAATCGAACCCAGGTCCCTGGCACTGTGAGGCAGCAGTGCTAACCACTGAGCCACTGCGCCACCACATTAGCCTAGGATTCTGGATTAGCAATCCAGTGACATTACCATTTCACCACCACCTACTTCAAAATCTCTGACATCAGAAGTCTAATCATTTTTGTCCATTCCCTTTCCTCTTCTGTTCATTTGGAATGAAGGTGGCAGAGCCTTGGACGATAAGTGTAGCACAGTTTGATACTGTATATTGCTGGAATTAACAGGCTGAATTTAACTGTTTCTGAGAGCAGGATTGTGGTGTGTTGTGCCATGGCACTATCACTGAGCTCATCGCCTGTGATGCCACTGAGATACCCCCTATGTGCTGTGTGCAAATGTCACGATGGTGGGGAGGAAGATTCTGTGTGCGCATTTGGTCAGAAGCCCTCTTTGCCACCACTACCCTTGCCCTGAGATGAGCTTCCAAACCCACATTCATGCTGTTATGAAGACCTGTGTTAGTAATCTATAATATTGTCTGATTTCATCCTGTCTCATTTGCTGCTGAAACATTTGTTCAGGTCTCCTTTCCTTCTAGATTGGACTATTCCAAATCAACTCTGGCTTGCCCTTAGGGGTGGCACAGTGGCTCAGTGGTTAGTACTGCTGCCTCACAGCACCAGGGACCCGGGTTCGATTCCACCCTCGGATAACTGTCTATGTGGAGTTTGCACGTTCTCCTTGTGTCTGCGTGGGTTTCCTCCGGGTGCTCCAGTTTCCTCCCACAGTCAAAAGGTGTGCAGGTTAGGGTGGATTGCCAATGGTAAATTGCTCATAGTGTCCAGGGATGTGCAGGCTAGGTGGAATAGCCATGGGGAAATACAGAGTTACAAGGATAGGATTAGAGGGTGTATCTGGGTGGGATGCTCTTCAGAGAGTCAGTGTGGACTGAATGGGCCAAATGACCTGCTTCAACACTGTAGGAATTGTCTCTTACACTCAACCTCCATCACCTCAAGGTCATCCAAAATTCTGACAGGCATCTGTTCACACAAGCTTTTGATTTTAAAATTGTCATCCCGGTTTTTAAATCCATCTATGATCTCTCTCCTCCTATCTCTGTAAACTACTGCAACCTCTCAATCCTCCGAGATATCTGTGCTCCTCTAATTCTGGGCCTCTTTTGCATTGCTACACCATGTTTGGATCTGCCTTCAGCAGCCCTGGCTCCTCTTTCTGGAATTTCCCTCCATAAACCTCTCTGTCTCTTCCTCACTTTCCTCCTTTAAGATGGTCTCTTTAAGATCTACCCCTTTTACCAAGCTTTTGGAGTCTGACTAAATGTTGCTTTAGTTGACTGGATGTTTAAGTTTGGTCTAAAATGTGTACCTGTGAAGCTCCTCAGGGGCTATTTTCAGAAGTTAGTGTTGCTGTAGGAGCTGCTTTGTTGATGAATTGCTTTAGATGGAGCTGCTGCATTAGGTTATGTCACATACATTAGGAGCTATATCACAGCACCGCCTACAGATGCAATATTTGTGGATTATGCAATGGTATAAGTTTTAAAGTTCAGGAGTTACAGATAACCCACGTAGCCAGTCAAGAACACAAGTCATTTTACAGTTGTTTGTTAATTTTAGGAAGCAAAAGATGTTAAGAGTAAGTAAGCTAGTAAAAATAAAAAGGTGGTACGGTGGCTCAATGGTTAGCACTGCTGCCTAACAGCGCCAGGGACCCAGGTTTGATTCCACCCTTGGGCGACTGTCTGTGTGGAGTTTGTACATTCTCCCTGTGTCTGCATGGGTTTCCTCCCACAGTCCAAAGATGTGCAGACTAGGTGGATTAACCATGGGAAAATGCAGGGTTAGAGGGATAGGGTAAGGGGATTGGTCTGGGTGGGATACTCTTCAGAGTGAAATCGATGAGCCAAATAGCCTGCTTCCACACTAGGGATTCTATGATTCTAAGTAAGTATATGGTGTAATCTGAATAGACCGGCAAGGCATAGAAGCTGTTACGGGGGAGAGAGCAGTTTACTGATCCCAGTGGATGGGTGACACAGAACGAGTGTCGATCTCTAGCTTGTGTCGATCACATGTTACCAATGTCACTGATGTTCTTGTCCAGCACGTTAGCTTGTGGTCATCTTTAGTTTACCTCAGACTGGGAGTCATTCGTTAGCCAGCACTGGACATTTGTATAGATAAAAGGGTACAATCCGCTCTCCTGTCAGCTTGGAAACGTCACCATGGAAGCCTCAACCAGAAGGCCTTGACATTTTGAGCAATGGCTCCTCTTCCAAGAGAGGCAAAGAAAATGTCTGCTTTGCCTACAAATTCCATCAGGTTCTAGAATATCCTTACAGCGGTTTTAAGGCACAAGAGAGAAGTAAACAAACAAAAACAAAATTGCTGGAAAAGCTCAGCAGGTCTGGCAGCATCTGTGGAGGAAAAAACAGAGCTAATGTTTTGGGTCTGGTTACCCTTCCTCAGAACTGGAAACAAGTTTGGAGAGACAGCTGGGGAGAAAATTAAATGTAATGATCACTTTTTGAGAGTAGACTACTGGTTCTGTTCCGGTTACTGTAGTAGTATGAGTACCTGAATGGCTGCATGGGTTCATTGGATCATTTGAAAGGGTTGCAGACTTGACAAGACTCTTGGGGCAGGTCTAGGAGGGGCTTTTTTTTGAGTGGGGGGAGAAACAGGAAAAGCTCTGGTGGCTCTGAGATGGTGTTAGACTCTTTGGGGTCCTGGAACTTTCTGCATGATCAAGCTCAGCAACTACAAGAGAAGCTGAATTTAACACCATGAAAAAAGACATTTAAAACCCATCTTAGAAGTACTCCCTTTCCTCAGAAGATGCTAACATACAGAGAAGAAACCCTAATACCATGTATCCGAAGGCACTGAGGGAGTTTAACCTGAAGTTGGATAATGGGATGGAGTTAGAAACCTTTTCATATCTTGAACCTGTTTTTGATATTCGTGTATACTTCAGGAATTCAGCTATTCTTATTCCTATTTGTTTAGTTTAAAGTTGAAAATGTCACTTGTGATGACAGAATTGTTGAATTTGAATTGTATTTCTTCCCTCTCCACTGTGCAGGGAACAAGTGAGATTTAATGGGTTTGGAGTGTTCATTTTCGTGATCTATCCTGGGGCATTTGTTGACCTCTACACAAATCATTTGCAGTTGATATCCCCGATCCAGCAACTCCGGGTGTTCTGTGCAGGTAAACCTCACTGCACTGTCGGGAAAGTTCAGTTAATCTCCAAGGCTTGCTTCATTTTGTCAGGTTTTGCATGTAAAATGGATTTTGTTTCTTTCCTACCTTGGCAGGTGTGTGGCACAACTTCATCCTGGCATTGATGGCTTTGCTGGTCCTGTACTCATTGCCAATCTTCCTGTTCCCACTGTACTACACAGCGATTGGGGCACTGGTCACTGAAGTCGCAGAGGTAATAGCTCTCTGAATCAACCTGGCAAAGATTTGCACTCACCTTTGGGTGTCCACTAGTCTCGTCACCACTGTACCCACAGTATTGGCCGATATCTCTTGGAGAAGAGTATTTTGCCTTCCATCATCACAGGCAGAATATGTTAAACTGATTTGTGAATGTGCAAGTGACAATAAATGTTCCAGGATCTTTCGTTTAAAGCATTAGAATTGCTTAAAAAGAGAGACGCATTGCTGATGTTGTTCATCTTGAGCCACTCAGGACAGACTCTCAACAATGCCAAATCTCAAAGGGGACAGCAATTTATACTGCTTGAGAAAGGAGCGCTGATTGGTTGGCAGGTGGACTCTGGTGGAGATGTTGCCAATGCATTATTTCTATGGAAAAGGGACTGAGTGTGAGGATGGAAATGTAGCAGAGATGTTCATGTGTGCACGTAGCCACAGAACAGGGCAACTGTAGCAAACAAGGTGAAAGCGAAACAGGGATTGTTAAATGAATATATTGACACTATGTTATTAACTGTGTTGAAGTGGAACAACATTGAGTGAGTGAGTCAGCATTAAGCAGGAACTTAGCTGAAGAGGGAGTGAAATGAAGACTGACATGACTGATTGAAGGGTTGTCCTATGATTAAGTATCATACACCTGCATTCTATACAGTTTCAAAGAGTGAAAAATGATCAGAATGAAACATGTAAAATTCTTAAAGACTTCAACTTGATAGGCACAGAGATTGTTTCCCTTGTATGGAGAATCTGGAGCTGGGAGAGTAATCTCAAGATAAGAGCTGATCGATTTTCACTTTGTTTGGGAGAAATTTTCTTCACTCAGAAAGGTGTGAATCTTTGGAAATCCCTACCCCACAGATTTGTGGATAATCAGTCGATAAGTATATTCGAGACCATAGCTGCTGACCTGAAAGGCACCAGGAATGTTGTACCCATTCACTCATTCTTCTGTGTGGCTAACTCCACATGCATGACTGTTCCTGATGCCTCATGGATCATGTCCAGTGTTATTGTATAACTGATTCTAAATCCTTGCTGTGGGTCCCACTGATTGAGCTGGAGAAACATTGAGGTAGAGACTAAAGTTCTCCCTAGGCTAGGTCCAGTGTGTTAAGCATTGTGCATATTGCCTGGGTAACTCAACTGTTGCATAATAGAACTTAAAATCCCAGAGTCACACGTTGGGTAATGATTTATTTCTTAAATATTTTCATAAATATATTTTTTATACTTTTTTTTTTACCAAAAGTGATCTTTAACTAAGTATTACAGTTAATTCTCCACATTGGAAGTTGTGAATCTCAATTTATTGAGATTTCCTGATTACTTCTTTTCATCAATTACTGAATTGTCAGAGGCCTGTCTTACATTTACTGAAAGAAAGGTGGACTAGCAACGATAACCTGAAAGTGGGCCACAGAACTTTATTGTTAACCAGTGTCAAGTCAAAATGTTTTATTGCTGGCAGCTGACACTGATCCTATGCAGAAAGTGCTCCAAGGGTATTGCAACATAAATAAACATAGCTAAGCGATCAGTAGATTGTTGGATACTGGGCCAGTGCTTTCCAGAGTTTTCCCCCCATTTGTGGCTTAAATGTGAGACTTGAACAATTGTTGTGACCCAGAGCTGTCAGAATGTGGTTGGGCAGGGGAAGGAGCAAAGAGAGCCATGGAAATGGGAGTAGGGGTAGAGAGCTGTGAGAGCAGTGGCTGGAAATAAAGAGCACCTAACTTTGCACAAGCGGTTCTTTGGAACAAGTATTGGGCCTTAAAGATCAGCTGGTTAATTAATTGATTCTAGATTTATCAATTGAATTTAAATACCCACCAGCAGCTGCATCATGTTCTCAGAATCATTAGCCTCAGCCTCTGGGTTGCTGGTCCTCTGCCGTTGTCACTGCTCAGCTTGTAGCTATTAACACCGTGCGTGGCCAAAGATGCCTCTCAGCCTGCAAGCTGGAAATTTCAGCCTGCGCCCACACTTTGGGAAGCCCTGCAGTAAGGGAGTCAGCAGGTTGTATTGCTTGGTTAGGAAAGTGGAATAAATGTACAAGTTCAGCTGTGATCCAGTGGAATGCTAGAGCCGGCCTCGGGGGTCCAATCCTGTTCCTTGTGAGAGCCTGGGCCTCAACAGCTTTTCAGAAGAGAGTTTCAGATCTCTGCTACCATTGTGTGTCTGCGTGGGTTTCCTCCGGGTGCTCTAGTTTCCTCCCACAGTCCAAAGATGTGCAGGTTTGGTGGATTGGCCATGCTAAATTGCCCCATAGGGTCAAGGGATGTGCAGGCTGGGTGGAAAATGCAGAGTTTCAGGCCTAGGGTAAGGGGATGGGTCTGGGTTAGATGCTGTTGGGAGGTTCGGTCTGGGCTGAATGATCTGATTCCACACTGTAGGGATTCTGTGATTTAATTTGTCTGAAGGATATGCTGTTGGCTGTTACCCTTGACTCTAATTTTATGATTATACTTCCTTGCTCTACAAGAGAAAGTGGTTTCTCTTTACCTACCAGATAAAATCCACTGTTCATCTGAAACACCTTGATTAGATTAGCCCTTAATCTTCCATACACGAAGTAACCTGGTCAGTACAACCAGTCCAGGACTGAAGTGTGGCAGACAAGGTCCAGAGCTACATGTAGCTGTAACTTCACATCATATTTCAGTCCCTTTGGACTCATTTGTAAATGGGACATTCAGCAGCTGAGTATCTATGTTTCACTCGCATTCACCTTCTGTCTCTCAGAATTCCGCAGCCAGTGGACCCCGAGGACTGACAGCGGGTGATCTCGTAAAGTATGTGGAAAACTGCTCTGTTTATAGTGTGGAAGATTGGCACAAGTGCATTGAAGACATCTCTGTGAAACCACAGATTGGATACTGCATCAGTGAGGCAGCCATGCAGCAGCTGAGCTCTGTGGGCCGAGGTACTGATCAGGAAATGCTCAGTTTTGCAGTAAAAGTGCTGCCAATCCTCATGTCTCGCGTCATTCGTGGAACAAAGAATAGTGAAGTTCTGAGATAGAGTAACAGAGAGACCAACTGATTTATGACAGTGCAAGGCAAGAGGTGAAACAAAAGCTGGGTATTGGAAAGGGAAGGGCATCATATTTAGCCAAAGGAAATCTCCTGTAACCTGGGGGCTGGAGTAAGGAAGGAAGGGAGCCTCAGGGATGTGGCCGCTAGCACTAAGGTTAAGGGCTTCAGATGTTAGCCATTGCTTCTCTTTTATCTCAGAATCAGGGGCTGGTATTGGAGGAGGCCACTGTAAGTTGGTGGAGCGTGGACTGTTACCACTGGGGTGTGCCTACCTTCCCGGCCTGAAACAACACCCTCCGCCTTGTCAGCTTTTCTCTCCGCTCTTTGTTATTCCATTCCATTTTTAATTCTTTTGTGGGATGTGGGTGTCGCTAACAGGCCCCGCGGTTTTTACCCATCCCATCCCCAATTGCCCTGAACTGAGTGGCTTGCTCGGCCATTTCAGAGGGCAGTTAGAAGTAAACCATATTGCAGTGGGTCTGGAGTGACTAGTAGGCCCAGCCAGGTGAGTACAGCAGATTTCCTTCCCTAAAGGACGTTAGTGAACATGATGGGTTTTTACAACAATTAACAATGGATTAACTTTTTATTCCAGACTTCCTGTTGCATTTAAATTCCACCAGCTGCTATGGTGGGATTTGAACCTGTGGTCCTCAGAACATTAGCCTGGGTTTCTGAATACAATTCCAAACGTATACGCACTGTCCCATATACACCATTGTAGCCACATACACCTACCCCATATGCACATTGTATCCACACAGACCTGTCCCATATGCACCATTGTAACCATGCAGACCTGTTCCATATAAACCATATGATTCCTGGTCCTTTATGTTTCGACCATTTGCGGGATCTCGCTTGTGCTTGCCACACTTCTCTACTTTACTTCAGTGATGAAAATCTGAAGTGAAGCACTCGCATATCCTGGATGGGGTTCTGTAAATGCCCACTTAATGAAAGACTTGATTCAGTATTGAGGGGGGAAGGAATGAAGAGATAGGCCGAGGTAATGAGTGAGAGGGTGCTGCTGTGGCGAGTAAGCCAGCATCCGTTGATAAGGCTGGGTTGTGATCCCCCTCAAACCTGTGTTTAGTGGCCAAGGCTGTGCTTGCACTTTGTGGAAGGAATAACGTACTGCAGTTTGTACTTTGGGGACCAGTAGCTAACTGACCATCTTGGTTCTGCCTGTATCTGTGACTTTGAGGTCCTTGCAGCCTTCACTGTTACTCCCATTCCCACACTGACCCCTCAGTCCCTGGCCTCGTTCTCCTTTGAAGAAATATAGTGCAAACTTCAGATCTGCATATGGATGGAAAGAACATCTGACTTGTGATGCCATTTCATTCTAATTTCAGTTGTGTCCCCTCATTTCTCCAGGCCGTTCAGTTGCTTTGCTATTCACCTCTATTAAATATCTTGGTAGTCCAGAACTGAGCTATTGATGAAACAGGACTTCCTGTTAAAGCTTTTCATCCGCCTCTCATCAGGACAGACACATGAAGAACATATTTCAAAGGGAACAGCAGTTTATATTGTTTAAAAAGAAAGTGATGCTTAGGGTCAAGGTGTTGCCATGGAGAACTAGTTTTTTCTTCAAAAAGAGGACAAGTGTCCTCGTGTGAATAAATGTGTCATCTTGTGGAGTGAGTCATGTTGCTAACCTAACCGATAAACTTAAATTGGTTATTAGTTTGTGAGTCTTAACGTACTTGGGATTATTCAGCAGTTGCTGTTCAGTTGTGGAATCCCATCTCATTCTTTGACTATTCGTACAGGCGTTGCTGTTTGATACAATTGTGGGGACATATGTCCCAAGAACCTGGCATCACACTGGCACTGACTCTCAGAACATTGTTTAATGTTACACATGACTCTGCATTTGGATGGCACCTGCTGAAAAATCCTGGTTGTGCTAAGAGTTACACCAACAACCAATTTAAGATGAACAGTTGTCCTGATCAGCCCCAGATGAAAAGTTTCAATTGGTGGTTCCCTGCTTTTCAGAAATATTCATTAATGATTTCTGCTTATTTGATGGTCTGTAATATCATTCCAAAGAAGGTACTAATGTCTGTGAGATTTATGCATTTGTAAATGACATCCATTCCATGTTTTACTAAATTAATGCCCATGCAGCCTATAATTTTAGTTCATAAGGGCTCACAGTGCAAATGTTAGTCTGTCACACATGAGGAGGAGCAGGCTGTTCTCTTGGGCCCATCCATCTCTCTTCAGATGCATTCTGACCTACCGTGTGCTCCTGTCATTTGCGTTTTTGTTTTACAGCAACTTGTTTTGATTTGGCTTGTATCCACCCTGAAAACTGACAGTTGCATAGCCTATCCCTTCCCCATTTGCACACCCATTCACTGTGAAGATTACGTTGGCTGCCCCTTCCCATTCACACACCAGCTTGAACTAAAAGCTTGGTATGTAATGATGGGTTAGTGTTCAGGATTCTTTCTCTTTAAACTTTCAGTGCAGTAGCATGTGACGTCTCCCAGCCCTGTCCTCTTGCCTGTGCTAATAGTTCCTTTCAGCATCCCAGACCTCACCATTGTCAACGGCTACCTGTGCCCTAAGCTCTGAAAGTCCCTTCTTATGTCTCTCTACGTCATTTTACCTTGTTTTAAGGTGTTTCTTAAAACGTACAACTTTGACCAAGCTTTTGGTCACAGGTGTTATCCTCATGGTACTTTGGAAGTGAAAGTTGTTGTAGTAGTGTGAGTTGTATCCACGCTACACTTGCTCCTGTCCAGGTGGGCTGCTGTTCTTGTACATAACCTTAGAAAATCTTTAAAGCTGACCTCTTCACAATGGCAGTAAAATGGTCTTTTGTTCTCTGCAGCGTACAGAAGGCTCGATGGGACCACAGAATGTTGTAGCAATAATAGCCTGGTGGACATCTGCTTCTCTTACCGTGGGAACCTGCAAATCCCTCAGGTCAGTCTCTTCAGACTGCACTCTCATTCGAATAAACAGCTGTTTAAACATGTTGTGTTCGTTGCCACAGAAATCCGCACCTGCTGCCCTTGCAAAACAAGAATCTGTTTTTCCACGGTGAATACTGTGAACAGGGGCGGTGGTAAAGAAAGCGTTTGAATAGGTAACCGGACAGTGCTGGGAAGGTAATGGGTTGTTCACACCACTATTGAGATTTCAGTCCAGCTTTTCAGATTAGTTTGTTATAGGTAAATGTTGAATCGGTCAGTCCAGCCATGTACAGATAGGGCAAATCTTGCACTTTTAATTCTATAATAGTCAGTAGTATGTAAAATGTACTATCAAATATAATTTTGTGCATTCTGCTGATAGTTTTGGCTACAGCTTATTCATAAGCATTAAACTACAACAGGTGGAGTTTCTACTTTGGATACAATACATATCATGCAGGCACAGTGGCTCACAGCACCAGGGACCCAGGTTCAATTCCAGCCTCGAATGACTGTCTGTGTGGAGTTTGCACGTTCTTTCCCCGTGTCTGCATGGGTTTCCTCCGGGTGGTCTGGTTTCCTCCCACAATCCAAAGACGTGCAGGTTAGGTAGATTGGCCATGCTATATTTCCCATAGTGTCCAGGGATGTGCAGGCTAGGTGGATTAGCCATGGGAAATGCAGGGTTGCAGGGTTGGGTGGGAATGCTCTTTGGAGAGTCAGTGTGGACTCGATGGGCTGAATGGTCTGTTCCACACTGTAGGAATTCTACCTGGTCAAGGGTCCCTCTCTCAGTCAGTATCTCTCCCCGATTAAGAATTGTTTGTCTCTCTCTCTCTCTCTCTCTTGCTTAGGGTCTCAATGTCTTCCCCCACCCTGTTCTTTTACTCTCTCTCTACTTTATGCAGGCTTTATTCCAACTGAGGTGAGTGCATCCAGCTACTCTTGCATGTTCCACTATAGCCAAAGGAACAATGTGTCAAACCTCAGCACTGGTCCAGTGATTCGAACTAGGACGGTAGGGCTTTGACCAAGTTCTCCTAGTATTGTCATCTGCTTCTAACAATATCCAAGAGTTGGTGTTATTTCCTGCCCCTCCTAGACAGTGAGGACGATGTGTCCTGTCATTGGTTATGACGTTACCATGCAGCCATCCAGCCCAGTTGGCGACAGCTGGAAGATATGCTGGGCTAGATGTAGCCAAACATTGAATCATTCTCCCTTTATGTGTCTCTAACCTGCTGTCTCTCCCTCTCTCTGTCCTCTCCCCCCCACCACCACACTTCCTTTGAACCCCTGTTCCCTAGACACTTCCCTGGCTTCCAGAAGATCTGGCTGCAGGATATTAACCCTCCTTTATCTATGTGGATGGAACCAACATTGACCACAACTATTCACTGTTCACCTCCCACCCCTCCAAAGTTCTCAGCAGACCTTGATGCTATCTATCTAACCCTTAGCCTTGCAGATGCACCGCAGTGACACCAGCTGCTGCTTACACTGTGAAACCAGAAGCGCCAGGTGCTGATAGTTTCTGCGCAGGTAATTGTCCAGGACTTGAGAAGTTTGCCTGGAATTCCCATGTGGAACAGGATGTACGTCTCACGGGTCTGAGGTGACCTGCCACTTCCCCCATATTTTGATTGTTAACTGACTTGGCAGAGAGCAGACTCTCTTGTTCTGCCTAGCAGCCAGTAACCCTGCTTGATTCTTGTATCCTTATTCTCTGTACAAGGTCATTTATACATACGAGGTCATCTCTTAGCCCCATGCTGTACACACCTGGGGATGTAGGTATTGCCGCTATCACCATTCAGATCCATAGGTTAATCATGGGAACTGCCATGGTTGGCAGGGGGAGTGGATACCATTAAAAATCATATCGCAATACTGGAGAAAGTTCTGAACACACTTACAAGGTAGACTAACTATTTTTATAGTGCTCGTTCATAAGCTGTGGCTGGCAGTTATTGCCCATCCCTAGTTGCTGCGGAACTGAATGCCGTGCTTGGGGCCATTTGTTCAGACAGTTAGCTGCATTGCTGTGGCTCCAGAGTCACATATAGGCCAGACTGGGTAAGGATGGCGGATTTCCTTACCTAAGCATCATTAAGTTTAAGCTCTATCGTTTGCTGTGGCGGGCCATGAGCTTGTGTCCCTAGAGCATTAGCCTGGGCACGTGGATTATTAGTCTGGTGACCAATTTGAGAAGTTGAAGCTGTGGGGAAAAGAGAAAGCCACATTCGGGTCTTTAAACCGATGAATGAGTTTGCCAAGCATTCTGACTGCTCGGGGATTTGGGACTGAAGGGCTTCCCTCTTGCATGCCTTTGATGACCCGGTGCACCTCACTGTTTCTTGTATCTTTGTTTGCGGTTCCAGTATGCTTGTCTCGCTGCCAGAAAGGCCATTGAATTGAGCCAGGTGTGTCAGAGGAACACAGACTGTCCAAAGGAGTTGGCGCCCAGCCTTTGTGTGAAACCCTCTCTCGAAAATCAAACCAGGCTGATCAGAGTCAAACACTTGTCTCCCATGGCCATGTTATTTGTAGGACACCCTGTGCATCTTCAATACGCAGGTCTGTCACATTAAATACAATACTAGTACTTACTTTATAACACGAAACTTGAGTGATGATGAAAAAGGCACATTTTCACAAGAATACTAATTTAAGTGGAAAGCTAACAATTTATACACTAATTTATGCTCCTCTCATACAATCTAAATATTAGTTCGCCCCAAATTGGTATTCTTGTGAATTGTCCTGATGACTCAAGACAAAAAGCTTGATCAGAATCTCTGTCTCTTTTTAACAACATTCAAACGCAATAGTGTAATCTTCAGTTAATGTATCATTGACACTCCACAGTAGAATATATAACAGCCCAGAGCACTTGAACAGCTCTTTCAAAGGGAAGCTGTTGAAATACTAATTCTGAGGTTGTGAGGAGCAATGTAGGTAGACAGAAAGGTTAGAAATTGCAGATTTTCTGGGATAAGCAGAATTAAAATATGACGTAGTGAAATCCATTACTTTTAAGTGTTGTTTGAGAAACAGTACCTTTTCGCCAACCTCAGAACAGATTTAATGTGTCAAGTGAAAGAAGACACCTCTGGCAGCGTAGAAACATCAAAGATAGGAGCATGTGTAGGCCATTCAGCCCTTCAAGCCTGCTCCCCCAATCAGTGTGATCATCATGGCTGATCATCAAGTTCAATGTTTTAATCCCCACACCCCATATCTCATGAAACCTTTCGCTACATCCAATGTTTTGGCCTCAGCCACTTTCTGTGGCAGTGAATTCCACAGGCTGACCACTCTCTGGGTGAAGGAACTTTCCACATCTCCCGCCTAAAAAGTTTAGCCCACCATCGGGAGCATCCTTCCTGCATCTAACCTGTCTAGTCCTGTTAGAATTTTATAAGCTTCTCTGAGATTCCTGTTGCACTCATCTAAACTTCAGTGAGTATAAACCTGACTGATTCAGTTTCTCCTTGTATATCAGTCCTACCATTCCCAGTTAGCTCACCTTCGATGCTACACTGCATGCTCGGAGCTCCAGAGTGGAACTTGCCTCCTTTCCCTGCCCTGTTCCAAGACTGATACCTGCAGTCAGTGGTACAGCATTTACATTTGATGATTGTCTGCTTTGGATAAATGGCCAGATCAATTTCAAGCTGTTGATTCTCTCCTACACTGGCCTCTGATTGGCACTTTGCTTAAGCAACATCTAAACTTCCTAAATGTATAGCAGAGGGTGGAAATATTAAGAGGTGTGCCCTCCACTCTGCAACTAAATGTCAGACAGGGTAAAGATTGGCTGCAGTATAATCTTTTACTGTTGTCTTTCTGGATGATAACACTTGTGATGATGATAATGATATGTACCTCTTTGTTTGCAGTCAGTCTCACCAACTACATGCCGCGGTTTGGATTTCTGCACCTGGACTTCCCTGTGGTGATTGAAACTTTTTGCAAGTATCCTTTCCTTGTTATCTGAACCACAGAGCTGCCGTGGAGAGCTAAAAACGTGATTGAAAGTGCCCAGGATGACATTTGAGGGGGTGGCTTTGAATCTGTATCCAGGTATCGGAGTTGGAGCTGCCCTCAATAACCCTCTCATCTCTCTAGCTGACCCGTGCTGCCAGCCCAGAATTCCCCAGTTCACAAGAGAGTACTGCAGCCAGTGGGGAACCCAGGCCTAGCTGGATTTCAGTGTTTTGCTGTGAGTTGTCACCTGGTGTTGCCTCAACCACCTCTGTCAACATTAAGAATGCCCAAAATGCAGGAGGAATCCATTTCAGCCTTTGCTAGTGATTCACTTTGAGGAAGAAGCACATTGGACTTTAAAGATTAACTCTGATTATCTACACAAATACTGTTAAACCTGCTGTGTTTTAACTGCACTTTCTGTTCTTACTTTGGATTTAAAGCATCCACAGTATTTTGTTTTTATTCCTTGTTCCAGTCCTATTCTGCCCCCCAACTCTTCCGAGTATATTGTTGACTGGATCGTTTCAATTTCCTGCTCTCAACCTGTAGTGGAAATATCTTCCACTTTGCTCACTGTTTTCACTCCTCTCTTGCTTTCTGACATTTTGCTCCCCTCAACTTCAGTGGCTCCATTTCAGGCGTTAGGCTGCCTCCTAATATTTGTGATACACCCAAGGACTTCGGTTACACTTCCTCACACCCTGCTTCATGTAAGGATTCAGTTTCAGTCTTTCAGTTTCTCCATCTCTAAGCTGAATTTCTCATCCCTTCTAGTTTGGTTGAATGCCCTCTCTGCTCCCCTAACTATGTGACTTCTGACAATACCAGTCCCAGTATGGTTTGGATGTAGACCCTCCCAACAATACATACCTCAAAGATGCATATTCCCAGCCAGCAGCCCGTGAAATGACTCCAGCATCTGCAGTTCTTACTATCTCTGAGCCCGTGAAATAGAATCCACTTCTGTCTTTGAGGCGCTCATTCACTTCCCTAATCTTATTCCTGTGATGCCAGTTTGCATGTGGCTGAGGTAGTAATCCAAACATTATTACACTTCAGGTTCTGCTTTTTAATTTAGCACCTAAATTCTCATTCTCCCTCAGCAGAACCTCTTTTTTTTTTAGTTCCACCTGTGTCATTGGTACCAACCTGGATACAACCACTGGATCCTCCCCTTCCCACTGCGAGTCCTTCTCGATAGAGCAAATATCCCAAACCTTGGTTCCAGGCGGACAACACAGCAGTCTGGACTCGGGCTCTTTCCTGCAGAGAACAGTCTCACTCCCCCTCATCATACTGTCCCCTCACACACACACACACCACCCTGCCGACTCTCCAATGGCTTCCTGTATCACGTCCTGGCTCATTCACCCTACTGCCCTCACTCACATGCAGACAAACTGTGAAAGCCTCAGACCTCGTGGACAGTTGCAAAGGTTGAGGCTCCTGACCTTAAGATCCCCAGGCCCATATCAGAAGACTCTACCCTAAGTGATGTGACCGCCTCCTGGAATAAAGGTTCTGGTAATTTTGACCTGTGCCACAGTGTCTGCAGCTCGGCCCCCAGCTCAATAACTGATTTACCAGGATGTTCTTGGGGGCGCAGTGTTTTGAGTTATAAAGGGAGGCTGGATAGGCTGGGACTTCTTTCACTGAAGTGTAGGAGGTTGAGAGGTGACCTTATAGAGGTTTATAAAATAAAGAAGGATATCGATGAGGTGAATGGCAGGTGTCTTCTCCCTAGGTTAGGGGATCTGAAGACTAGGATCATATTTTTAAAGTTAGAGGTTTAAATAGATTTAAAAAGGACACGAGGGACAATTTTTTTTACACCAGAGAAAGTGGTTGATGCAGGTAGTCACAACGTTTAAAAGACATTTAGATAAGTACATGAATAAGAAATATTTGGAGGGATATGGGCCAAGTGCAGATATGTTTGGTTCCCACATTCTACAGTCTCACCATATCTGTGTAAATTAATAATTGCTGATTAATTTATTTATTAATATAGCCTACAACACCAAAAAAGAATTAGCACTGCTGGTAACCTTTCCAAAATTGATGAAACAATACAATATTTACAATGCTGATAAAACTTAGTTTCTAATATTAGCAGTTACTGATTTACCTGCATATGCACAAAATTGGAAAACAACTGCTGAAGGCTGAAGTAAAAAGTAGTAGCAAACAACGCCATCTCCCATTGAACTCCCCACTCCGCTCACTCTACCTAGTGCAGTAAACCTGTCTTAAAGCACCTGCTTCCCTCTTTGAACCAAATTCCCAGATATACTCAGCTGGCTGCTGTTTCACTCAAAGTCCCTCTTACACCTCCTTACTGACCTAATTCTTTGTTTCTTTACAAAAACCATGACCACCCCCTTTGCCTTTTGTTGTATGACATCTTTGTCACTTTATCTCTTTCACCATCTATCCTATACCACCTTCCCTTTTGTTTTTCCTCCCCTTTTAAAAACCCACCACATTTCTACCCGATGTAAATTCTGAAGTGGAGACACATTCCATTCCAAGCGTTAATTCATTTTTGTCTCCACAGTTATTGCCAGACCTGCTGAGTATTTCCAGCATTATGTTTTTATTACACGTGCTGCTGCACCTAAAATGTTCAGAAACCGCAGTCAGCCTAACCCCAGCTCACTATAGTGCTGAGCTTGTGTTTCACTTAACCTTTCTGTCCTGGTAGTGCTGCCTTCTCTGTCCTCTAGGTCTGATGATTCATTATCTGTTGTTCTGCCATTGGTGAGTGGATGAAAATCCTCTGTTGTAGCTTTGAAGTAGAGTGCTGATGGGGAGTTACACTGTTTAATAGTCCACTGGGTGCAGGAAGTTTTTTCAGAGAAAAACGTAGGGTAGGAACATTGATTCAGTTGTATTGCAGTTTGGAGAAAATGGTTAAAGTTATTGTACTTGGGTTATATTGCTCTACCAGCATTCCAGAGTTTTAGAACAAAGAACAGTACAGCACAGTATGGGCCCTTCGGCCCACGATGTAGTGCCGATCTATTATCCTACTCTAAGATCAAACTAATCTGCATACCCTTCATTTTACTATCATCCATGTGCCTATCCAAGAGTCGCTTAATTGTCCCTAATGTATCTGATTCTACTACTACAGCTGGCAGTGCATTCCACGCATCCACCACTCTCTGTGTAAAGAACCTACCTCTGACATCACCCCTATACCTTCCTCCAATCACCTTAAAATTATGTCCCCCCCCAATGATAGTCATTTCCACCCTGGGAAAAAGTCTCTGGCTATCCACTTTATCTATGCCTCCCATCATCTTGTACGCCTCTATCAAGTCACCTCTCATCCATCTTCGCTCCAATGAAAAAAGCCCTAGCTCCGTCAACCTTTCCTCATAAGACCTCCCCTCCAATCCAGGCAGTATCCTGGTAAATCTCCTCTGCACCCTCTCTAAAGCTTCCACGTCCTTCCAATAATGAGGTGATTAGAATTGAACACAATATTCTAAGTGTGGTCTAACCAGGATTTTATAGAGCTGCAGCATAACCTCGCGGTTCTTAAACTCAATTCCCCTGCAATGAAAGCCAACACACCATACACCTTCTTGACAACCCTATCAACTTGGGTTCCCGTAGTAACCTTGGGTATATCCCAAATGGCCCAGGGGACTTATCTATCCTCATGTTTTTCAAAATTTCGAGCAAATCCTCCTTCCTAACACTAATCTGTTCGAGCATATCAGCCTGTTTCACGCTGTCCTCACAAATGACAAGGTCCCTCTCAATGGTGAATACTGAAGCAAAATATTCATTAAGGACCTCCCCTACCTCCTCTGACTCCATGCACAAGTTCCCTCCACTACCCCTGATCAGCCCTACCCTCACTATGGCCATCCTCTTGTTCCTCACCTAAGTATAGAACGCCTTGGAGTTTTCCTTAATCCTACCCACCAAAGCTTTTTCATGCCCCCTTCTAGCTTCTAGCTTAGCTTCTAAGTCCATTCTTCAGTTCCTTCCTGGCTTCCTTGTAGTCCTGTCGAGCCCTGTCCGATCCTTGCTTCCTCAGCCTTAAGTAAACTTCCTTCTTCCTCTTGACTAGATGTTCCACATGTCTTGTCATCCAAGGTTCCTTCACCTTACCATCCCTTCCTTGCCTCAGTGGGGCAAACCTATCCAGTACCTGTAGCAACTGCTCCCTAAACAACTTCCATATTTCTATCGTGCATTTCCTTGAGAACATCTGATCCCAATTTATGCTCCACAGTTCCTGCTTAATAGCATTGTAGTTCCCCCTCCCCCAATTAAATACTTTCCCATACCGTCTGCTCCTATCCCTCTCCATGACTATAGTAAAGGTCAGGGAGTTGTGATCACTATCACCGAAATGCTCTCCCACTGAGAGATCTGACACCTGGTTTGTTGCCAAGCACCAAATTCAATATGGGCCTCCCCTCTAGTTGGCCTATCTACATATTGAGTCAGGAATCCTTCCTGAACACACGTGACAAAATCTGCTCCATCCAAACTATTTGCACTAAGGAGGTTCCAGTTGGTATTAGAGAAGTTAAAGTCACCCATGACAACAACCTTATTACTTCTGCACCTTTCCCATCTGCCTCCCAATTTGTTCCTCAGTGTCTCTGTTGCTATTGGGGGGGGTTTTATAGAAAACTCCCAATAAAGTGACTGCTCCTTTCTTGTTTCTGACCTCCACCCATACTGACTCAAAAGTCAAACCCTCCTCGACGATCTCTCTTTCTGCAGCTGTGATACCATCCCTGATTAGCAATGCCACTCCACCACCTCTTTTACCTCCCTCCCCAGTTCCTTTGAAACATCAAAACCCCAAAACATCTAACAACCATTCCTGCCCCTGTGATACCCAAGTCTTCGTAATGGCCACAACATCGTAGCTCCAAATACTGATCCGTGCTCTAAGTTCATCACCCTTATTCCTGACACTTCTTGTGTTAAAACAGACCCGCTTCAACCGTCACACTGACTTCAACTTTGCCCTATCAACTGTCTATCCTTCCTCATACTCTCTGCATGATGCATCTGCCTGTACACCAGCTATTCCATCCTGGGATCCATAGCTCTAGTTCCCATCCCCCTGCCAAACTAGTTTAAATCCTCCCAAAGAGCTCTAGCAAACCTCCCGCCCAGGATATTGGTGTCCCTCCAGTTCAGGTGCAACCCATCCTTCTTGTACAGGTCCCACCTTTCCCAGAAGGCATCCCAATGATCCACATATCTGAAGCCCTCCCTCCTACACCAGCTCTCTAGCCAAGTATTCAGCTGCACTCGCTCTCTATTCCTAGCCTCACTAGCCCGTGGCACCGGTAGTAATCCTGAGATTACTGCTCGGCTCTTCCTGCCTTTTAGCTTCCAACCTAACTCCCGATATTCACTTGTCAAGTCATCATCCCGTTTCCTAGCTATGTCATTGGTACCGATGTGTACCACAACTTCTGGTTGCTCTCCCTCCCCCTTAAGAATCCTGTAGACTCGATCCGAGACATCCCTGACCCTGGCACCCGGGAGGTAACGTACCATCCGGGAGTCTCATTCGCGACCACAGAATCTCCTGTCTGTTCCCTAACCATTGAATCTCCTATCACTATTGCTCTTCTATTCTCCCCCATACTCTTCTGAGCCACAGAGCCAGGCTCAGTGCCAGAGACCTGGCTGCTATGGCTTTCCCCTGGTAGGTCCCCCCCACCAACAGTATCCAAAGTGGTATACTTATTATTGAGGGGAAAAGCCACAGGGGATCCCTGCACTGCCTATTCCCTTTCCCTCTCCTGACGGTCACCCAGCTACCTTTGACCTGTAACTTAGGTGTGACTACCTCCCTATAACTCGTCTCTATCACCCCCTCAGCCTCCCGAATGATCCGGAGTTCATCCAGCTCCAGCTCCAGTTCCCTAATGCAATCTGTGAGGATCTGGATTTGGGTGGCACTTCTCGCAGGTGAAGTCAGCAGGGACACTAGTGGTGACCCTTACCTCCCACATCCTACAAGAGGAGTATGCAACTGCCCTAGCTTCCATCCCCTCTAAATTGCCAAAAGAGATAAAGAGAAAGGAAAATAAAACCTCACCATACCGACCCTCCACACAGTTTTTTTTTGGTTAGAGGAGGAGGCTGTAGTGTTTCCGGTTTAGCCACTGCCCGAATATATTAGTTCATTTACCCAGCAGTCCTCACATCCACATTTGCTCCTGCTCAGCCTTCACTTCGCCTATTCACGAGGCAAGTATTTTATACACAAGCTTACCTTCCCGGCTGCCCCCTGGCTCGCACTCTCACAACTCCCACCACTGAAATAGAGCCAACCTATGTCAAAATAGAGTTTTGGTCTAGTCCACAAATCAAATTCTACCCCGTTCATTTGAATTCAGTTGAAATGAACCTTAAAGTTTTAAAAAAAAGCTAGCATCATTAAAACTAAGTCTTGAATAAATCCAGGTGGTTAACTAATGGAGGGATGGGCACATTGCCAGTGGCACCGTGAATGAATGAATAAATAAAGATGTCTGGTTTGGTCAAATGTGGAAATGATGAACAATGGCTGATTTCCTTTATTGGACTGTTCCAGATACCTGCTTTCCCTGTCTGGAGCCCTGGCTGTTATCAATGCTGTGCCGTGCTTTGCCCTGGATGGACAGTGGATGCTGAGTTCTTTTCTGGAAGCGACACTAAGTTCACTGGTTGTGGAAAAGCAGAACCGAGAACTCATTGCTTTTTTTATCTTGCTCTTTGGCAGTGCTCTCCTGGCTTCTAATGTGGTCCTGGGGCTCTGGATGGTAACCACAAGGTAGCACTTTCGGCTGTCCTGGACTAGCTCACACTTGGTAGGGTTACCTTTCATCATTGCCTTGTTGGCATCCCTCCCCGCATCTAAATATACACTGGGGATATCGTTGAGCACTGTCCAAGATTTTAACAATACCCTGGGCTGTGCCCACAAGATTTTGCACTCCCTGTACCTCCAGGTGAGGTTCCTCACTAGGACATTGCAGTTGGAAAACCTGCGTATAGCTGTCGTGCAGTGCCATGTATTGTGTAGTATTGTGGCTTTTAATTCCAAGCAGCAATGGAATTTGAGTTTGATGGCTTCTTCTGCCTTTTTAGACAGATTTGGAAATGCGAAGTCTCCTGTTGAGTGGCAGTGAGCACCAGGTACAGAGTTTGGTACTTCATTCTAAATATGCAGCAGCCAGACGAACAGAATGTGTCTTTGAAATTGGAATCGAAGGCAACAAGGTGTTAAAAACAACCAGCAAACGTAGGAAATACAATAGTATATGTATCCATGAGGACTATATACTTGGCCAGATGTCAAAATGTTAAGACCACACATGAGAATTACTAACCATTCTCCTCTCTACAGGTACTGTGCTTCCAATAAAACCGAAAGAACTGCAGATGCTGTAAATCGGGAACAAAAACAGAAGTTGCTGGAAAAGCTCAGCAGGTCTGGCAGCATCTGTGAAGAAAATATCAGAGTTAATGTTTTGGGTCTGGTGACTCTTCCTGAGAGCTGATGTAGCTGGGAAAACGTTGGTTTATATGCATTGATGCGTAAATGGCTTTATATACTGTGTGTTGAATGTTTGGCTGTAACTCCATTTGAATTGAATGGTGTCTAACGTGATGGTAGGGGAATGGAGAGCTTTCATGCAGGGATCAGAGGCTAGAGATGGACAATGGCTAAACACGTCTCTGTTTGCCTGAAGGCTGATCTGTCTTTGATCTGTGCGGCTGTAAGCCAATTTTATTCCTTTTCCCCTTCCCATACCAATCTTATTGAGGTTTAACAAATCGTGACGGGTATAGATAAGGTGAGTGGCAGGGATATGGGCCAAGCGCAAGCAGATGGGACTAGGTTAGTTTGGGATTATGTTTGGTATGGACTGGTTAGACAGACAGAACTGTTTCTGTGCTCTATGATTCATGACTCTATACGTACATTTCATCACTAGATTTTGCAAGTCGCTGCCATGACTTGGGAATGGTTATGGATGTGAACACGGTTTGTCCTGGAGCCCCCAGTGCATTTGCAGTTGCTTGTGATGCCTCCCCAGTTGGCAGCAGGACCATCAGCACCAGAGAGACACAGATGCTGTGTGAGTCCCAGGGTAGGGGGGGTCCAAAACTGCAGGGCATAGGTTTACAGTGAGAGGGGACCTGTTCACGCAGAGGGTGGTGCATGTATGGAATGAGCTGCCTGAGGGAGTGGTAGAGGCTGGTACAATTACAACATTTGAAAGACATCTGGATGGAAACATGAATAGGAAGGGTTTAGAGGGTTATGGGCCAAATGCTGGCAAATGGGACTAGATTTATATAGGATATCTGGTCAGCATGGACTGGTTGGACCGAAAGGTCTGTTCTGTGTTGTATGACACTATGCTATTAATTACAACTCTGTTTTCTGTCAGTGAATTATACCTTTCTTTGCAAATTGACTTTTGCTGGGTCTTCTACAGCAAATTCAGTCAATAGAAAAAAATGGAAAGTGACCATTTTAATAGCATTTAGGTTCTTGTAAATAATGGTTGTGAATTTTTTTCAATAGTATGCTTCAATATTGCTTCATCTTGAAATTTTGTCCATCGTCAGAATTTTAAACCGTTGAATTAGAAGGGAATATGATATTGGATTTAAAAAATCAATGTGGGATTGAGGGCATAACCCTGGGATTTACAGTTCCATTATCACTGAGCTAGCTGGGTTCTGTAGGAATTCTGTCCTCATTGTCTTTACTTTCAGTGAAACACCTAATATTTGTTTGGAGACTTTAAACTCCATTCTGCTCCAGCTTGACAGTTGAAGCCTTCCACACCCCCACCCTGCCCTGCTCCCAAATTGCATATGTAAGTTAATTGTTTTGGAACCGTTGAATCTTGCAGGCAACAATTAATGTGGGAAAAGGGGCAGCATTGCTTTTACATAATTTCAAGTCTTCACTGAATATCTGTTTTCAATGAGAAAGCGGAAGGGGGTTGCAAGACCATGGACATGGTCCAAATGTCCTTTTTCTTTGTTAGAATGGGTCACCCTGAGGGGAGCTGAACTTAAAAACCCTTCTTGTTTTATACAGTCAGAATGACTCTAACGCTATATCGGGGCACATGCAGGGTGCTGTTCCCCTGGTGTGCTGGGACAAATAAATGCAGCTTATAGAGTCCTCATACTTGTACCTTTATGGCAATGTCTGTGTACTTTTCTCAACATAATCCCAATGCCTGAGGATTTTTTTTTTCCAAACAGTTGCCCGCTTATTCAGTTGCTATCATATTCTTCTCATGAACATCTTTAAATTCAACTGACCCATTACCATCTTCTTTAAATGCAACCGTACGCATTACCTTTCACTTCCAAACGCCCAAAGTGTTTTTTTTTAATATATTTACTCGTGAGATGTGGGTGTCGCTGGCTGGGCCAGCATTTATTACCCGTCCCTAGTTGCCCTTGAGAAGATGGTGGTGAGCTGCTTTCTTGAACCACTGCAGTCCATGTGTTGTAGGTAATCCACAATGCCCTTAGGGAGAGAACTCCGGGATTTTGACCCAATGACACTGAAGGAACGGCAATATATTTCCAAGTCAGGATAGTAAGTGGCTTGGAGGGGAACTTGCAGGGGGTGGTGTTCCCATGTATCTGCTGCCATTGACCTTCTAGATGGTCACCTGTTTGGAAGGTGCTGTCTAAGAATCTTAGTGAATTTCTGCAGTGCATCTAGTAGATAGTACACACACTGGATACTGAGTGTGGGTGGTGAGGGAGTGGATGTTTGGTCCATATCTGTTTCTAGTTGTGAGCTAGTCAGTTTTTCACCTTATTCTCTCCACAGGTATTGCAGTGTTTTCAATATTGTGTGGTTCTGTTCTAATCTACCTTTGGCTCTGCTTTACCACTTTCTAAACTATTATTCCCGTTTGTGTGTGTATGAGACAATCCTGGCATGTTAAAAACTCTAACTCTAATTTGATCATTTTATTGCATTTATCATTGATGGGTGATACTGGCAAAGTACCATTTATTGACGACTCTTGGTTACCACAAGAAGTGTGTAAATGAAAAGTTAACCACTTGTAAGCTGTACCATGTAAAGATTTCACGCCCTTTCCTGAAGAATTTTTAGTATTCTGATCCATGGTTCTGTAACTTCCATCATTGCTAGGGCAAGGAATTAGCTCCCTAATCTGCCACAGCAGGAATGGGGGATCAAACCCTGCTCCTTTGGCATCAATCTGATTCACTCTGGTTCTCCAGCCAATTAAGATAACTGCCTCCCACAGGGTCTGAGTTACAGTGGCAACACTTAACTGCATGTTGCAGTCAGCTATGGATAGTGATAGTGGAAGCTCCAATTTCTTTGACCAGGACACAGTTTCACTCTTACTACCTGGCTTCGGGAGGGTTAGAAGGATCTCTAAGTTGATAATTAACCCGTTTTGGCCATGTTGTGAATGCAGTTTCCTCGGCTAGCAAGTCTTGCAATGGGACTCGAACCCAGAGCTTCTGGCTCAGAGGCAGGAACATAAGACCTCCTCAGTGAATCGATTGTAATGTCATAATTCAGCTACATTGCGCATTATGCTTTCTCCCCTCCTGTATTTAAGTGATTGATACATACAGGTCTTCTAGCAGCATATGAATATCCACTCCAACACAGATGAGGGAGGGATTATTCTATCATCTCAGCAGCAGGGAAATGGTTCAGAAGCAGCAGAATTATTGCCACATCAAGGCTGGCACTGCACTAATCCACTGGTTTAAGCTGTATCTGGTGGATCTAATGGGAAATATCGTATTTGCACTACCTGGTTTATTGTTTGTCTTGTCTACATTGCAGGTGTTTCTACAAGAAGTGACCCTCCATTTTGTAATGATGTCATGTTTGCATGAAATAAATTGTAACTGCAATCTCTGGGGCTATTTGTGTTTCAATTTTACAGCTTTTAAGTTTGACCAATATGTGATTGAGAACAAGACCATTTTCCTTCTTTGTTTGAACGTAGTTCAGATTTCCTTGAAAACATTGTACAATTTAGAATTTTCATGACCAGAAAGAATATTGGAAGAAAATTAAGAAAGAACTTCCTAAAGTGTGCTGAATATATACTTGGAAAGAAAACCATTACAGGGGAAAAATGGCGGCAATTTCAATGGGCACAGGCACAGGGGGACATTTAGCTCGATTAATCAACAAATAATTCCACCACTCCCGATGTCGTCTTATCATCGATCCCAAAACACAATGCAGTATTCCAATCTCTACCCATTTCCTTGTATCAATAATCTGCTCCACTGTCTCCAGCTGCTTTAGTGTCTCATCTAACAGAAGAACAAGCCCCAAAATCGAATCCTGCGCGCTTTCCGCTGCTGCATTTGTGCCATGTGTACATTATTAGTGGAACATTAGCTGAGAGAGTGGGATCAGCTCTGCATGAATCTCACCCTTTTACACACACACACAAAGTTCAAGTTGTGCAGCAAATGTCAATCAACTCAGCAGCCATACCAAGCCCTCTGATGATAGGCACAGGTAGATCTCGGCTCCAGGACATCTCTGCAGGTGTTCCTCAGGGTAGTGTCCTCAGCCCAGCCATCTTCAGCTGCTTCATCAATGACCTTCCCTCCATTAGAAGTTCAAAAGTGGGGATGTTCGCCTATGATTGCACAATATTCAGCACCATCTGCAACTCCTCAAATACTGAAACAACCTGGCTTGGACTGAAGAGTGTCAACTAACATTCGTATCTCACAAAGGGCCGGGCAATGGACATCTTCAACAGAAGAGAATTTAACCATCACCCCTTGACATTCAATAGCATAACCATCTCTGAATTCCCACCTCAAGGGTCGCCCTGTCACTCTGAGGATGTGGCCTCCATTGCAATCTCTCCCACTCATCTTTGCCATGTCCACTCTTTCCAGGCCTCTTTGTTCAGTAAGTTTCAAGCAGACCCCCCACCACCACCCTGCTCCACCCCTTTGTTCAAAACTCTGTCAGGGACACACCCAGAGTCCTCAGCTGCTCCCTATGTGAGATGCTGCCTGACTTGCCAAATTTTTCCAGTGTTTGTTCTTGAATTTCATTATCTGTTTTACCAGCATTTTCAACCCAATGTGCTTCTCTGAATACCCTGAGTGCTTCTGTTCCTAAATCCCTGTTATGCCCCAGGTTAGTCACACTCACTTGTAACTTCGATTTATTGTGCAACATCACCTCATACTTGCAGACTTTGAATTGCATCAGTCGCATTATATATTCCACTGAGACAGAAGGGTAGGGGAGTACAAAACTAGAGGACATAGGTTTAGGGTGAGAGGGGAAAGATTTGAACTTGAGGAGCAATTTTTTTTCATATGGAGGGTGGTGTGTGTATATGAAATGAATTGCCAGAGGAAGTGATAGAAGCGGGTACACTTACAACATTTAAAAGGTATTTGGTCAAGTACGTGGATAGGAAAGGTCTGTGGCAGCACTGTGTCTCTAGACTGCACCAGGCCAAATCTCCAGACCAGGCCGGGCTTCAAAACTCGATGCCTTGCTTCCAGTAAGTAAGGGCCTCCCCTCCCCACATGGCCTCTGGTCCGGGCCTCCCCTCCCCAAATGGCCTCCGGTCCAGGACTCCCCTCCCCACATGGCCTCCAGTCCAGGACTCCCCTTCCCACATGGCCTCCAGTCCAGGACTCCCCTCCCCACCCTTGCCTCCGGTCTGGGACTTGCCTCCCCCCGGTCTGGGACTCGCCCCCCTGCAGCATCCCTCCAGTCCGGGACTCGCTCCCGGGACTAGCCTCCACGCTCCAGCCTCCAGTCCGGGACTCCCCTCTCCACGCTGTGCTCTGGTCTGGGACTCCCCTCTCCACGCTGTGCTCCGGTCCGGGACTTCCCTCTCCGCGCTGTGCTCCGGTCCAAGACTTGCCTTCAGGACTAGCCTCCCGTGTTGGCCTTTTCTTGATGCCTCCCAAACCGGCCTGGTCTCAGACTGGCCAGCAATGGCCTCTGGTCTGGGAGTCACCTCCTCCATTCCCTTGGGGTAAATTTAGAAGTAGTAAGTTTGGGAAAAAGAAATGAGGAAAGAGAGGGGTTAAAAAATGAAACTGACAGAGCAGGTCTGGTTGGAGTGACCTACTCTGCTGCATCTTGCTGAACCAGGCAAATGGGACTGATTCAGTTTAGGAAACCTGGTCAGCATAGACAATTTGGGCAGAAGGGTCTAGTTCTGTGCTATATGACTCAATGACAAGCCAATTATCCCCAGGATCATTCTTGTAAATCTCCTCTGGACCCCCTCCAACGCCAGCACATCCTTCCCTAGATATGGGGCCCAGAACTGCTCAATATTCCAAATGCAGCCTGACCAGAGCCTTATACAGCCTCAGCAGTACATCTCTGTCCTTGTATTCTGACCCTCTTGAAATGAATGCTAACATTGCATTTGTCTTTCTAACTGTCAACTGAACCTGCATGTTAACCTTAAGAGAACTATGAACTAGAACTCACAAGTCCATTTGTGCTTCAGATTTCCAAAGCCTTTTCCCCATTTGGAAAACAGTCTATGCCTCGATTCTTCCTACCAAAGTGTATAACCTCACACTTCCCCACACCGTGTTCTATCTGCCACTTCTTTGTCTACCCTCTGAGCCTGTGCAAGTCCTTTTGCAGCCTTCCTGCTTCCTCAACACTACCTGTCCCTCCACCTATCTTTGTGTCATATGCAAACTTAGCAACAGTGCCCTCAGTTGCTTTATTCAGATCATTAATGTATAATGCGAATAGCTGTGGTCCCAATATGGACCCCTGTGGAACTCTACCAGTCACTAGCTGCCAGCCTGAGAAAGACTCCTTTATCCCCATTCTCTGCCTTCTGCCAGTCAGCCAATGCGCTGTCCTTGTCAGTACCTTACCCCTAACATCATCTTTTATTTTATTTAGCATCCACCAGTTTATCAGAGGCCTTCTGGAAATCCAAATAGATTATGTCCACTTTCTCTTCTTTGCCTCCATTACCTCCTCAAAGAATTCTAACAGATTTTGTCAGGCAAGGCAGCATGGTGGCTCAGTGGTTAGCACTGCTGCCTCACAGCGCTAGGGTCCCGGGTTTGATTCCAGCCTTGGGTAACTGTCTGTGTGGAGTTTACACATTCTCCCCGTGTCTCTATGGGTTTCCTCCGGGTGCTCCGGTTTCCTCACACAGTCCAAAGCTGTACAGGTTGGGTGGATTGGCCATTCTAAATTGCCCCATAGTGTCCAGGGATGTGCAGGTTAAGAAGATAGATTGGGAATAGATTTAAATTGCTGCCCTAGTATTGCGCAAATAAAAATATTTAAATCATAAATAAATAAATACAGCCTTTCACAAACTTCAAACATAACAAGGCACTTTATAGCCAATGAACTTATCTTGAACTGTTAGCATACACAGCAGCTATTTTGCACACAAATTGCCTTAAACAAACAATGATGATGACTAAGAGATAGTAAGAACTGCCGATGCTGGAGTCAGAGATAACACAGTGTGGAGCTGGAGGAGCACAGCAGGCCAGACAGCATCAGAGAGCAGGAAAGTTGACGTTTCAGGTCGGGACCCTTCTTCAGAAATGGGGGAGGGGGAAGGGAGCTCTGAAATAAATAGAGAGAGGAGGGGAGGGACTGGGGAAGCGAGGTGGGATGGTGATAGGTGAGTGCAGGTAGACAGTGGTGGGAGGTGGGAGGGGTGGATAGGTGGAAGAGAAGATGAACAGGTTGTGTCAGGTCAAGGAGGTGGGGATGAGAGGGAGTGTTGGTCATGGGATGAGGCTGGGAGTGGAGAGATTTTGAAACTAGTAAAGTCCACATCGAGACCATCGGGTTGTAGGCTCCCAAGGCGGAATATGAGGTGCTGCTCCTCCAGTTTCCAGGTGGCATCAATGTGACACTGGAGGAGGCCAGGATGGACATGTTGTGCAGGGAGTGGGAGGGGGAGTTGAAATCATTCGTGACTGGAAGGTGTTGTCATTTGTCACGAACAGAGCGCAGGTGCTCTACAAAGCAGTCTCACCAATGTAGAGGAGGCCACTTTGGGAGCAGCAGATGCAGTAGACCACATTGACGGATGTGCAGGTGAACCTCTGGCTGATATGAAATATTTGTTTGGTGCCTTGAATGGAGGTGAGGGGGGAGGTGTAGGGGCAGGTGTAGTGCTTCCTGCGGTTGCGGGGAAAGGTGCCGGGGGTGGTGGGGTTACTGGGGAGTGTGGAGTGGATGAGGGAGTCACGGAGAGAGCGGTCCCTATGAAAGGCAGATAGGGGTGTGGAGGGAAATATCTGTTTGGTTGTGGGGTCGGATTGCAGGTGGCGGAAGTGGCAGAGAATGATACATTTGATACGGAGGTTGGTGGCATGGTACGTGAGGACATGGGGGATTCTGTTTTGTTTTTGTTGGGAGGGAGGGGATGTGAAGGCAAAAGTGTGAGAAACGCAAGAAATGCGGTCAAGCGCATTTTCGACCACCGAAGAGGGGAAGTCACGGTCCTTGAATTAAGAGGATGTTTGGGAGTGGAATGCCCCATCTTGGGAGCAGACTTGGCGGAAGCGGAGGAATTGGGAATAGGGGATCACATTCCTGCAGGAAGGTGGGTGAGACGAGGTGTAGTCCAGATAGCTGTGGGAGTCGGTGGGCTTGAAATAGATGTCAGTTTTGAGGCGGTTACCAGAGATAGAGACAGAGAGGTTCAGGAAGGAGAGAGCAGTATCAGAGATGGTCCAGGTGAATTTGAGGTTGGGGTGAAAGGTGTTAGTAAAGTTGATGAACTGTTCAAGCTCCTCATGGGAGCACAAGGCAGCGCCGATACAGTCATCGATACACAGTCAATGATGAGTGTGTGCGCAAGTAACATGCTGCCATTGCTCATTCCAAATGCATTTCTTGAATCAAACTGGAAATGGATGAGAATGGATGGCTCAGTGATTAGCACTGCTGCCTCACAGCACCAGGGACCCGGGTTCAATTTCAGCCTCAGGCAACTGTCTGTGTGGAGTTTGCACATTCTCCCCGTGTCTGTGTGGGTTTCCTCCAGGTGCTCCGGTTTCCTCCCACAGTCCAAAGATGTGCAGGTTAGGGTGGATTGGCCAAGCAAAATGCAGGTTTAAAGGGATAGGATGGATCTGGATGAGATATTCTTTGGAGGGTCAAGCTGGACTTGATGGGCCGAATGGACTTTTCCTGCACTGTAGGGATTATATGATCTCCCCTTAATGAAGCTGTGCTGACTCAGCCCTATTTTAATATGCACTTACAAGTACTCCACAATCTTATCATTAATAATGGACTCTAAAATCTTACCAGTGACCAAGATCAGGCTAACCAGCCTATAATTTCCTGTCTTCTGTCTCCCTCCCTTCGTAGCAGGTCATCTTCCAGTCCTTTGGGACTCTCCCTGACTCCAGAGATTCATGAAAGATCACCACTAATGCCTCCACAATCTCCTCGGCTTTTTCCTTCAGACCTCTGGGGTGTAGTCCATTTGGTCTGTGTGATTTATCCACCCTCATACCCTTCAGTTTTCCTAGCACCCTCTCCGTAATGATAGCCACTGCACTCACCTCTGCCCTCTGAACCCTCTTGAAGTTCTGGTATGCTGCTGGTGTGAAGACTGATGCAAAATACTTATTCAGTTCCTCTGTCTTTCTTTGTTCCCCATTACTACTTTTCCA
This sequence comes from Rhincodon typus, assembly GCF_021869965.1. NCBI lineage: Eukaryota > Metazoa > Chordata > Chondrichthyes > Orectolobiformes > Rhincodontidae > Rhincodon > Rhincodon typus. The sequence continues at coordinate 73,507,560 of NC_063342.1, forward strand.
GCATCATTTCCAGTGGTCTGATGTCCCCTCTTGCCTCTCTCTTTACCTTTCATATATTTAAAAAAAACTCTTGCAATCTTTTACATTACTAGCTTGGTTACCCTCATATTTCATCTTCTCCCTGTTTATTGCTTTTATAGATATCCTCTGATGGTTTTCAAAGGCTTCCCACTAATCTTCACCACATTGTAATTTTTTTTGCTTATATGCAGTCTCTAACCTCCCTTGTCATCCACGGTTGCCTTGTCCTCCCCTGAGTATGTTTCTTGTTCCTTGGGATGAATTTCTACTATGCCTTCCGCATTACCACCAGAAACTCCTGCCATAGCTGTATCACTGTCTTCCATGGTAGGTCCCCCTGATAATCAAATCTGGCCAGCTCCTCTCTCATGTCTTTGTAGTTATCTTTACTTAATTATAATACCATTACATCAGATTCCAGCTTCTACCCCCCTCAAACTCCAGGGTGAATTCTATCATGTTATAGTTGCTGCCTCCGAGGAGTTCCTTCACCTTAAGCTCCCTAATCAAGTCATGAATTCCTTTTCTTGCTATATGCTATCAACATGATTTTCCCAGTCCACCTACGATTATTGAAAGAGTGGAAAATGGAGTTTAATTTGGATAAATGGAAGCTTTTGCATTTGGTAAAACAAACAAAGGCAAGACTTATACTATTAGCACTAGGCCATCACCTTCCCACGTTAAGTACAGCACCCTCAGTCCTGTGTTGACTGCCCTCCTTCTCATCGCTGTCCCCTTATCTGCTGTGCCTGAAGTTAGATTCCTAAACCTTTCCATATTCTCTGTGTTATTACTTGTTCTGGAAATTTTAATAACCTCTTCTGAGCCCTCCTCCATTTAACTTTTTCCATGCAACTCCCCCACACAAACTATTTCCTTTAAAGATCTATCCACAGCCCCAGTTACACAATCTCCAGGATTCTGGTCCCTGCATGATCCAGGTGGAGCCCATCCCATCGGAAGAGCTCCCTCCTTCCCCAATATTGGTGCCAAAGTCCCATGAATTCAAATCTGTTTCTCCCACACAAATCCTAGAGACACGCTCAATCTTATTGACCTTGTGCCAATCAGTTTGAGGCTCAGGTTATAATTCAGAGGTTTGTACTGTTTTGGTTCTGCTTTCTAATTTAGGCTGCAGCTGCCCATATTCTCTCAGCAGAACCTCTGTCTTCTTTCTACCTACATCGTTGGTACATACATGGACCACAACAACTGGATCTTTCCCCTCTCGTTCCAAGTTCTTCTGAAGCCCAGATGAGATATCCTGAAGCTGGGTACCAGGTAGGCAACACAGCCTTTGGGACTCTTGATCCTGGTCTTGGAAATCAGTGTCTATTCCCCTGATTATACTATCGCTGATTACAACTACATTTCTCTTGTCTCTCCCCTGTACCATGGAGCTGTGGTTATTTTGCTCATCGTCCCTATAGCCCTTGCTCTCATCCTCACAGGGAGCAAGAATCTCAAACCTGTCAGTCAAGCTCAAGGGCGGAGGCTCCTTCAGCACTACTGCCTTGATCTCTCTACCTACCTCACTCGTAGTCACACTGTCTTGGCCCTGACCACTGACTGAGTTCGAGGAAGTTAATCTAAGGTGTGTGACTGTCTCCTGAAACACAGCATCTAGGTAACTCTCCTCTTCCCTGGTATGTTGCAGAGTTTGAAAGTCAGACTTCAGCTCATCAACTCTGAACTGGAGGTCCTTAAGCACCCATCATTTGCTGAAGATGTGGTCACTATGAACCACAATGGGGTCCACCAGCTCCCATATCATGCAGTTACCATACAAGCCTGGCCTGGCATCACTATTTTAGCTGGTTCACAATATTTTTTACTAAAAATTTTCTACTGGTCTTTTAGTTTGTAGCCTGTAAATATTTCCCTTATTTACCCTTAATCTGAAAGTAGCCTGCAATAATAGTCAAATTAGTAGCTGTCACCAAGCAATGAACTTACAGTTTACCTGTAATATCACTTTTTTGTGCTGGACCCCTCATCCTGCGCTTCAGTTTATCCCATTAAAAAAACCTTACAAACTATGATCCAAAAATGCAAGCAACAAACACCTCTTCCCCTCTGCACCAAATTCCCACACTGCCCCCAAATTCCCAAAACTAGGTTTTTGTCTCAGTCTGGACGTGATTGCTCCTTCCTGATGGTGTTCAGCCTACTGGCCATGCACTTTCAACATGCCCTCTTCGAAATAATCACAATAGAAATCTGGCAGAGTATCTCAAAGACAGGAAAGAGGCTAAGGCTGGAATAAGGAAGGTTAAGAGGAAGCATGACATTAAGGATAGCAGGCTGCACTAAAACAAATAGCAAAAAGTTCTTCAAATATTTTAATAGTAAAAGATTAGTGAAGGCCTGTTTACTGAAGGAGAGGGAATGGCAGAGGTAACTAAATGAATATTTTGCTTCTGTCTTTTTCAAATCAGAAGATAGCGAACATGATACAGCTGAAAATGTGGGTTTTGAGCAACTGAGCAGTATAGTGATAGATAAAGGGATATTAAAAAGATTGAGCGAGTTGAGAGAGTTAAAGGAGCAAATTGTGAAGTCATTGACAGAAATTTTCCAGGGCTCATTGAACACAGGATTAGTCCTGGGGGCACTGCAGGATTGCAAATCTGATGCTGTTGTTTAAGAAAGGGACAAAGAATAATCCAGGAAACTACAGACCTGTCAGCTTGACATCAGTAGTAGGAAAGCTGATGGAAGCCATAATACGAGGTAATACCTTTAGTAAAAAATAAGTTAATATTAGACAGTCAATATGGCTTTGCCAAGAGCAGATCATGTCTGACAAATTTAATGGAGCTCTTTGATGAGGTGACACAGGTAATAGATGAGGATAGTGCTCTAGACGTTGGACTTTCAGAAAGCATTTGATGCAATGCCACATGGCAGGTTGGTTCGCAAGTTAGAAATATTTGGGATTGATGGGTCCTTGGCAGCATAGATTAGAATTTGGCTAAAAGGTAAGAGACAGAGTGCACGTATAGATGGGCATTTCTCAGCCTGGAGACAAGTTGAAAGTGGTGTTCCCCAGGGATTGGTGTTGAGACTCTTGCTTTTCTGATTTACATAAATGATTTGGGGATTAGTGTTGAGGGTAAAATCTCTAAATTTGCAGATGATACTAACCTAGGGAGAATGGTGAATTGTGAGGATGGTGTTGAGCGACTTCAGCAGGTCATTAACAAGTTGGCCAAATGGGCAGACACCTTGCAGATGGAATTCAATGCAGAGAATTGGGAGATAATGCATTTTGGTAGAAGAAACATTGAGAGACACCACAGGCTCAATAGTATGACTTTGAGGGGAATACAGGAGCAGAGGGACCTCAGGGGTCAAATACATACTTCTCTGAAAGTGGCCAGGCAGGTTGAAACAGTTGGGAAGAAGGCTTATAGGATTCCTGGGTTTATAAATAGAGGCATGGAATATAAAAGCAAGGAAGTGATGCGACACTTCTACAAATCATTGGTCAGACCACATTTGGAGTATTGTGTTCAGTCCTGGGCACCTTATGTAAGGAAGGATGTGAAAGCCCTAGAGAGTGTGCAAAGGAAATGTACTTGAATGATACCACGAAGGAAGGATTTTACACACAAGAAAAGATTAGAGAGATTGGACTTATTCTCCTAACAGAGAAGATTAAGAGGTGACTGTGTTGAAGTGTTCAAAATAATGAACAATTTTGACAGAAAGAAGGATATTCTATTTCCACAAGTTGGAATATCAGTAACTAAAGTCAGAATGCCAAGATCATCTGCAAAAGAGCTAGAATTGAACTGAGGAGAAACTTCTTTACCCCAACGTGGTGGTGAGGAAGGTCCCCCCAGCAGTGTTGAGAGCAGGCAGCCTGAGGTCTCCAGGCCTCTGTGGTGAGAACACGCCAATGTGGAGGAAGTTGAGCCCTTGTAGGGAGTGTGAGCCCAGCACAGCTAAGCACTTAAGACTGTAATGTTGAATTTTTAACTTTTTTTATTTTTCTACTTTATACTAAGAAGGACTGTAAAGTTTAACTTTTAACTTTGTTTTTTTTAATTTTCTACTTTGTACCTAGGTATCTTTGTACCTAAGATGGTGCCAGGAATGGTGACATTGCACACTTTTCACTGTACTCCTGTACTTCCCTACTTGAGTACACATGACAATAAAATCTAATTCTAAATCTAAAAACTTCGAATTCTATTACTCAAGAGAGTTGTTAGGTCTTAGAATGTGCTGCCTGGGAGAGTGGTGGAGGTGGATTCCATAGGAGGTTTCTAAAGAGAGCTGGATATCTATGTTTGAAACTGATTAAATATGAAGGCTACAGAGATAGGGCTGGAGGCCCATTTTGGGAACCAGTACAGACACGATCAGTCAAATAGCCCTCCTGTACTGTAAAACTCTGTGATTCTACAATGGGCTTTTTTCTTAAACTCATACACAGGATGCGGGTATCACCAGCATTTATTGCCCATCCCTATTGCCCAGACGGCAGTTAAGAGTCAATGGCATATATAGGCCAGATCAGGCAAAGATGGCAGTTTTCATTCCTAAAGGACAGTAATGAACCAGATTCCTAACATTCAACAGTGATGGTCACCATTATATTCTTAATTTCCAGATTTTAATTGAACTCAAATTCCACCATCTGAAATGGCACAGTTAAAACTCACGTCCCCAGAACATTAACTGAGTCTCTGGATAAATAGTCCAGTGATAATCAGACTAGGCCATCGCCACCAACTAATTGGCTGAATACTGTGTTTTAGGTGGAGTCATGACCCAGGAGTAGGCACACCAGCAGTGTGCCACACAGGGTCTGTAACTATCATATATGCACCTCAAGGGAAGGACTTAGAACAGTTCAACACAGGAACAGGCCCTCCAGCCCAGCATGTCTGTGCCAATCATGATGCCATTCTGAACTGATCCCATTTGCCTGCATATGGTCCTTTATCCCTGTTCCTCCCCCACAGCAACACTGTAACAGAGATAGCAGGAACTGCAGATGCTGGAGAATCTGAGATAACAAGGTGTAGAGCTGGATGAACACAGCAGGCCAAGCAGCATCAGAGGAGCAGGAAGGCTGACGTTTCGGGCCTAGATCCTTCTTCAGAAATGGGGGAGGGGAAGGGGGTTCTGAAATAAAGAGGGAGAGAGGGGAGGTGGATAGAAGATGGAAGATTGCAGCATTCCCTCAGCAGTGACCCTCCGACAGTGCAGCATACCAGTTGGCACCTAATGTCCCAGAGTAATCCTCCTGTTTTCTGATCCCACAGAAACAGCATGTCCAGAGATACAGGTTCCCCTTGTGGGGAAATGGTCTATGACTCGCCACAACAAATGGTGAAATTTCAAGTCAATAAAATATCCCACTAAAATGAGAGTTTAATGGCAGCAGTGTAATCATAAAACCCTAATGATTCTTTAGAGGAAAGAAATCGGCCAGCCTTATCCAGTCCAGCCTACATGTCACTCCAGACCCACAAAGACATGTTGATGGAAATGGTTACAGAGATAGTAGGAACTGCAGATGCTGGAGAATCTGAGATAACAAGGTGCAGAGCTGGATGAACACAGCAGGCCAAGCAGCATCAGAGGAGCAGGAAGGCTGACATTTCGGGCCTAGACCCTTCTTCAGAAATGGGGGAGGGGAAGGGGGTTCTCGATGCTCAGGTGAACGCCTCATTGCCGACGGATAAAAACAGACACAAAAAGGGGGGGTCGGCCT
>NC_063342.1:73513414-73514132 GCF_021869965.1 Rhincodon typus
CGGTAAAAGGGGGCGGGGGCAGAGCCAAGAAGGCGGGCCGAGTCAAGGGGGCGGGGCCCGTTTTGTGGGCGGGTCGGTGACCAGGGTGGGTCGGAAGGGAGAGGAGGGGAGGATGAGAAAGGGGCGGGGCCTGTGTTTGCGGGGGCGTGCAGGTTGGAGGGACCGGTGTTTGTTGGCGGGGAAGGGGTCAAGGAGGAGGGGCGATGTTTGTGGGCGGGGACGGTGTCCAGGGGGCGGGGACGATGTTTGTGGGCGGGGACAGTGACCAGGGGGCGGGGCTACCTCGGCATGGCCAGCAGTTGGAGCCATGGCGGCCCAGCAGCATCTTCTAGATTTCTGTCTTACGGCTCCAGGTGAGTCTGATCCGGCCCCAGCCGAGCGGTCCCTGCACATTCCATTCGCGGGCAATGCTGAGGGCTGGGCCCGGCCTCCCGCATGGTTCCCTTATGGCGGAGGCTTCACTGAGGCGGGACTGAGAGGGATGTGGATGGGCCTCTGACCGGGCCAGGGCCCGGGGGACGACGGGCTGTGCAGATCCCGTGTGGCTGCTTCTCGGGGCAGGCCCCACAGGCTGGGCGGGGTAGGGAAAGCGGGATCTGCATCCGACTGTGTGAGCCATCCCCCAATCGCTCCCCTCCCCTACACTCCCCTCCCCTCCCCCGACCCCTACACTCCCCTCCCCCGACCCCTACACTCCCCTCCCCCGACCCCTACACCC
>NC_063342.1:73524132-73572934 GCF_021869965.1 Rhincodon typus
CCCCCGTGGAACTCTTGGATATACTTGTGCATCCTGACTCTGAGAACACACAACACTATTTTGATTAATGAGGCAATTGAGAAACATTTTTTTGGGGTTTGCCAGATGTTCCACACAATCTTTACTGGTCTGTCAAGTCTCTCCTTTTCTGGAAAAATAGACTGTTCTAAATGTGAAACAGGCCAGTTCACCCATTAAGTCTGTGCTGGTGAGGAAGTAAGAGAGTTGATGTGGGCAGGACTTTTCATGTGGTGTACATGTCCTTCCAAAAGGTAATCTATACAGTTACGTGATGGCAATTATAGCTTATGCAATACAAAGAACAGTAGCAATGCAGCTACAAAATTGGCTGAAGGAGAGGAAACGGTAACAGGCAATGGATATTTCTCAGGCTAGAGGAAGATTTGTAGTGGAGTTCCCAGGGGTTGCTGTTGGGAGCCTTCCTTTTCCAGATGATCTGCAGCTTGGTGTGCAGGCATCAATTCCAAAGTTGTGGACAACACAGCACTGAGAAATACAATTAAGAACTACAGTAAGACTTGGTGGAGTGGTCAGATAGGTGGCAGATGAATTTCAGTATGCAGAAGTGTGAGGGGACAGCTTCATACAAAGAGCATGGAGAAACGGTATAAACTAAAGGCTAGTATTCAAAAGAATGTACAGGAGTGTAGACACTTGCGTGTGTCTGTACATAGATAATAAAAGGTGGCAGTACAGGTACAGAGAACTGTTAGTAAAGCATACAGTATTCTTGCTCTATTAATAGAGACATAGAATATAACAGCTTGGTGGCTATGCTGAATCTGTATAGGAAATCGCATGGCCCTCAGCTGGAGTATTGTATCTAGTTCAGGGCACCACATTTAGGAAGGATGTCAATATTTGGAGAGATTGCAGAAGAGGTTAATGACAGTGGTTCCAGGGTTTTGCAACCTCAGTTATGAGGTATAACTGGAGAAGTTGGGACTGCTTTCCTTGGAGGAGGGGGATTTGATAGAAGTTTTCAAAATCGAGGAGTTTGGACAGAATGGAAAAGGAAATTTTCTGCTTGTAAAAGGATCAAGGACCAAAGGGCACTGGTTTGAAGTGTTTTACAAAAGAAACAGAAAAAGATGTTTTCACACAGCAGTTACTGTATAGAATGCATTGCCTGGAAGTGTGGTGGAGGCAGGTTATATTGACAGCGTAGTTTCTATTGAAATAATCATCTAATGTGCTGGATCATGGGGAACAGAGAGGGAATTGGCACAAAATCACAATGCTCAGATAGCTGGTGTAGACACAATGGGCTGAATGGCTTCCTTTTGTACTGTAACAATTCTGTAATAAAGGAAGGATAGCAGATAGTGGATGATGTAGGGTGCGTCGGGAAAGAAGGGTTGTTGGGGGTTTGCTGGGAGTCAGTTGGTTATTGGAAGAATAGGCGGGAAGTTGTTGGGCTGCTGGGGTGGGGCAGCTGTGTAGCCAGTGAAAGGGAAATGGTGAAGGGGTGGGCTCCAAGCAGAGTCAAACGACAGGTTTGATGGTGAGTGTTGAGTGTCTGTGTGGGTTCAGGAAGTATTAGGGTCAGTTTAATAGTTGTACAGTAGTCAGGGTATAAAATTGAATCAGAGATAGTAGGAACTGCAGATGCTGGAGAATCCGAGATAACAAGGTGCAGAGCTGGATGAACACAAAGCCAAGCAGCATCATAGGAGCAAAAAGGCTGACGTTTCAGTTCTGATGAAGGGTCTAGGCCCGAAACGTCAGCCTTTTTGCTCCTATGATGCTGCTTGGCCTGCTGTGTTCATCCAGCTCTGCACCTTGTTGTCCCAGTAGTCAGGGTATGTTTGAATTCTTGTCATGTTGTCAGGCTAGCAATGAGTGATTTCTGGCGGAGCATTGGGATCGTTTTTTCCAATTCTTACCCTCCCCCACTCAAAAAAATTCAGTTATCATTATAAATGTGTGAACGAATTCTTATTGGCAGCTGACCAGTAGGAACAATGTCATACAATGTCAACCCTCTCCAGAGTCACCACTTTTGTCATGTCACCTGTCACTGTCAGTTTCAGTGAAGCTAATCTTTATTTTTCACGTCTCCATTAAAACTGTAATCTCACCCCTGATAAGACCCTGTTGAATGTAGATTCCATTCTTAGGTTGTTTTAATGTCCTTAGTCATCCTGGCAGGAGATTTGCTCATGCCACTCATGAAGTTTTAAACTGGTGAAAGTGTGTTTGGGGGAGAGGGGGGTGGATCCCAAAGAGATAATTCTGAGACTAGTATTGTTGAGGAGAGGAGCAAATCAAACAGACAAGGCAGGCAAGAGCAAGGCAGAGAACGAGGTCAGACTGATAAATTGAACTGCATTTATTTCACCGCAAAAGGCGAGACAGGAACGGCCGAATGAACTCGGGGCATGGCTGGGAACATGGGATTGGAATATCATGGCTACTATCGAAACATGGCTCGGGACTGTCACTTTAATGTTCCACTGTAAAGATGTTATAGGAAAGATAGAAAGTCGGGGGGTGGGGGGGCGTGGCAAGAGAGGAGGGATAGTGGTGTTTTTGATTAGGGTTAACATTATGGCTGTAGTTACGGAGGATATTCCTGGGATTACATCCAGTGAAGTTAGTTGGGTGGAACTGAGGAAAGGGATGATCACCTTGTTAGGATTGTACTATAGGCCCCCAGTGGTCAGCGGGAAATTGAGAAACACATTTGTCAGGAGATTTCAGATACTTGTAAGAATAATAGGGTGGTAATGGTGGGGATTTTAACTTACCAAACATAGACTGGGACACTGTGTTAAGGGCTTGGATGAAGCGGAGTTTGTGTGTACAAGAAAGTTTTCTGATTCACTATGTGTATGTATCTGAGAGAAGGAGCAAAACTTGACCTTCTCTTGGGGAAATAAGGCAGGGCAGGTAATTGAGGTGTCAGTGGAGAGCACTTTGGGGCCAGTGATTACAATTCTGTTAGCTTCAAAGTGATTATGGAAAACAGTAGACCTGATCTAAAAGTTAAAGATCTAAATTGGAGTAAGGCCAAGTTTGATGGTATTAGGCAAGAACTTTCAAAAGTTGATTGGGAGAGGCTGTTCACAGGTAAAGGGACATTTGGAAACTGGGAGGCCTTCAAAAATGAGATGGTGAAAGCCCCAGAGGCAGTATGTTCCTGTTAGGGTGAAGGGCAAGGCTGGTGGGTGTAGGGAATGCTGGATGATGAGAGAAATTGAGGCTCTTGTCAAGAAAAAGGAGGCAGATATCAGGTATAAACAGCTGGGATTGAGTGAATCCCTAGAGGAGTATAAGGGCAGTAGGAGCATACTCGAGGGAAATCACAAAGGAGAAATGACATAGCTTTGGTAAATAGGGTTAGGGAGAATCCAAAGAGAATCTACAAATACACTAAGGATGAAAGAGTAACTAGGGAGAAAATAGGGCCCCTTAATGATCAGCAAGGCTGCCCATGTGTGGAACTGCAGGTGATGGGGGAGATACTAAACGAGTATTTCACATCAGTATTTACTGTGGAGAAGGATATGGAAGCTAGAGAACTTGGGGAAATAATTAGTAATATCTTGAAAAGTGCCCATATTACAGAAGAGGAGCTGCTGGATGTCTTAAAATACATAAAGGCAGATAAATCCCCAGGACCTGATCTGGTATATCCCAGAATTTTGTGGGAAGCTAGGGAAATGATTGCTGGGCCTTTTGCTGTGATATTTGTATGATTAATAGACACTGGTGAGGTACTGGAAGACTGGAGGGTGGCTAATGTGGTGTCATTATTTAAGAAAGGTGGTAAGGAACAGCCATGGAACTGTAGACTAGTGAGCCTGATATCAGTGGTGGGCAAGTTTGGAGGGGATTCTGAGGGACAGGATTTACATGTCTAAGGTTTTGGAGTAGATTTGTAGCTCAGGTTGTGGGTGTTGTGGTTGGTTGGCTCGCCGAGCTGGTTTGTTATTCCGTAGACGTTTCGTTACCCTGCTGGGTAACATCCTCAGTGCAGCCTCCGATGAAACGTCGGTGTGTTTTCCCGCCTGGTTTTTAAACTCTGGAGTCCATTGAGCTGGATTACCTCACTTCCAGTTTTCCTTCGTAGTGGAGTGTAAATGGGGTCGAGTTCTATGTGTTTATTAATGGCTTTCTTCGTGGACTGCCAGGCTTCTAGGAATTCCTGTGCCTGTCTCTGCTTAGCTTGTTCCAGGATTTTGGTGTTGTTCCGGTCGAATCAACAACACACTGTAGGAACACAGAACTGTGCCAAGAGGAAGAAGAATACCTCTTCCAGGTTTTCAAGGATAGTGGATATCCAAAAAACTGGGTCAGAAGATGCCTACGCGAACAACATCAGGAAGATACTACACACCCCGACACCTTCATCACCTACATCAGGAACACATCGGAACTAACCACAAGACTCCTACGACTGTTGGGCATCAGAGTGGCACGCAAACCCACATCAACCCTATGACAACTGCTCACCCGAACTAAAGACCCACTCCCCGCCATGGACAGGACCAATGTCATCTATAAGATCCCCTGCAGAAACTGAGAGAAACACTACATCAGACAAACAAGAAGGAAACAAACAACAAGGGTACACGAACACCAACTGGCTACAAAAAGACACGACCGATACTCACTCATCTCAATCCATATGGATAAGGAGAACCACCAGTTCAACTGGGACAACACCAAAATCCCGGGACAAGCTAAGCAGAGACAGGCACGGGAATTCCTAGAAGCCTGGTTCTCCACGAAGAAAGCCATTAATAAACACATAGAACTCGATCCCATATACACTCCACTACAAAGGAAAACCGGAAGTGAGGCAATCCAGCTCAACAGACTCCAGAGTTTAAAAACCAGGCAGGAAAACACACCGACGCTTCATCGGAGGCTGCACTGATGATGTTACCTAGCATGGTAACGAAACATCTGCGGAACAACAAACCAGCTTGGCGAGCCCACCAACCTCAACAGGATTTACATGTATTTGGAAAGGCAAGGACTGATTAGGGATATTCAATATGGCTTTGTGTGTGGGAAATCATGTCAGACTAACTTAAGTTTTTTTTTTAAGAAGTGACAAAGAAGATTGAAGGCGAAGCGGTGGATGTCATCTATATAGACTTTAGTCAGGCATTCGACAAGGTTCTGCATGGTAGACTGGTTAATAAGGTTAGATCACATGGAATCCAGGGAGAGCTAGCCACCTGGATAAAAAAAAATTGATTTGAAGGTAGGAGACAAGGTTGATGGTGGAGGGTTGTTCTTCAGACTAGATTCTTGTGACCAGCGGTGTGCCACAAGGATCGATGCTGGGTCCACTGTTTTTTATCATTTATATAAATGATTTGGATGTGAACATAGGAGGTATGCTTAGTAAGTTTGCAGATGGTGCCAAAATTGGTGATGTAGTCAACAGTAAAGAGTATCTCTGAGTACAACGGGATCTTGATCAGATGGGACAATGGGCCAAGGAGTGGCAGCTGGGGTTGAATTTAGATAAATGAGAGGTGCTGCATTTTGAAAAGGCATATCAGGGCAAAACTTCAACAGTTAATGGTAAGGTCCTGGGGAGTGTTGCTGAGCAAAGAAACCTTGGAGTGCAGGTTCATAGTTCCTTGAAAGTGGAGTCGCAGGTAGACAGGGTGGTAAAGAAGGCATTTGGTATGCTTGCCTTTATTGGTCACTGCATTGAGTATAGGAGTTGGGAGGTCATGTTGTGGCTGTACAGGACAGTGGTTAGGCCACTTTTGGAGTATTGCATGCAATTCTGGTCTCCCTGCTATAGGAAAGACTTTCTTAAAGTTGAAAGGGTTCAGAGAACATTTACAAGGATGTTGCTGGGGTTAGAGGATTTATAGGGAGAAGCCGAATAGGCTGGGGTTATTTCCCCCTGAGTGTTGGAGGTTGAGGGGTGACCTTATGGAGGTTTACAAAATTGAGGGGCATCAATAGGTTGAATAATCCAAGGCTTTTATTCCCCAGGGTAGGGGAGTCCGAAACTGGAGAGCACAGGTTTAAGGTGAGAGGGGGAAGATTTAAAAGGGACTTGATGGGCAACTGTTTCACGCAGAGGGTGGTGTGTGTATGGCATGACCTGCCAGAGGAAGTGGTGGAGCCTGGTACAATGACAACATTTAAAAGGCATCTGGATGGGTACATTGAATAGGAAGGGTTTAAGAGGGATATGGGCCAAATGCTGGCAAATGGGACTAGATTTATCTAGGATATCTGGTTGGCATGAACGTGTTGGACCAAAGAGTCTGTTTCCATGCTGTACAGATCTATGACTCTATAACAGAATGCCCAAATCTGTGCACACTCTCAGCGCATGCCAGCTAAGATTAGAAGTTGAGATATTTGTTTATGTTAGCTCAATATGCACCATGTCCAACTCTGAATAAAGTAGCAGCTTATGTCCATATGCAACAAGTTTGGAGTGAAATCAGGCCTGATTAGTGGCAAGTAAAATTTGTGCAACACCAATCTCAGGCAATGACCATCTTAAACAAGGGAGAATCTAATCATTGCCCCTTGGAGCTCAATGATATTACCATCGCTAAAGGCTATTACACCAGAATTTGGCCATTCGGCCCATTGAGTCTGTTCCGATCATGATTGATATGTTTCTCAACCTCATTCTTGAGCCTTCTCCCAGTAACCTTTGATTCCCCTTACTAATCAAGGACCTATCTATCTCCGTCTTAAAGACACTCAATGACTTGGCCTCCACAGCCTTCTGCAGCAATGAGTTCCACAGACTCACCACCCTCTGGGTGAAGAAATTCCTCCTCAGCTCAGTTCTAAACACTCGACCCTTCACTCTGAGGCTATGCCCTCAAGTCCTAGTAAAACATCTCCACGATCAGTCTGTCCAAGTCTCTCAGTATTTTGTAAGTTTCAATCAGATTCTCCTTCATTCTTCTAAACTCCAGGGAGTACAGACCCAGAGTTCTCGGTCCTTCCTCATATGACAAGCCCTTTGGCCCCAGGATCATTCTTATAAATCTCTAAATCTCCTCTGGATTCCCTCCAGTGCCAGTGCATCCTCCCTTAAATATGGGGCTCAAAACAACACATAATATTTCAAATGCAGTCTGATGAGAGTCTTTTACAGCCTCAGCAGCACATCCCTGCTCTTACATTCTAGCCCTCTTGAAATGAATGCTAACATTGCATTTGCCTTACTAACTGCCAGCTGATCCTGCATGTTTAGCTTATGAAAATCCTGACCTAGGACTCCCAAGTCCCTTTGTGCTTCAGATTTGCAAAGCCTTTCCCCATTTACAAAATAGTCTACTCCTCTATTCTTCCTATCAAAGTGCACTTGCCCACACTGTGTTCCATCTGCCACTTCTTTGTCTACTTTCCTAGCTTGTCCAAGTCCTTCGGCAGCCTTCCTCTTCCTCAACTGTACCTGTCCCTCAACCTATCTTTGTGTCACTTGCAAATCCAGAAACAATGCCATTTGGTTCTTTTGTCCAAATCATTAACCTACAATGGGAGTAGTTGTGGTCCAACACTGACCCTTGCGGAACTCCATAAGTCATTGGCTGCCATCCTGAAAAAGACCCCTTTATCTCCACTCTCTGACTTCTGCCAGTCAGCCAGACTTCTGTGCACGTAGTACCTTACCCCTAACACCGTTATCAACTTCCCACCTTGTCACAGGTCTTCTGGAAATTCAAGTAGATCATGTCCAATGGCTGTCCTTTGTTTAACACAAAGTTGTTGACTCAGCCCTATCTTATCATGCACTTCCAAGTACTCCACAATCTCGTCCTTAATAATGGACTCTCAAATCTTAAAAAGACCATTCAGGCTAAACAACCTATGATTTCCTGCCTTCTACCTCCTCTTCTTGTGCAGGGCTGTTACGTTAGCCATTTTCCAGACCTCTGGGGCCCTACCTGACTCCAGTGATTCCTGAAAGATCACAGCCAATGCATCCACAATCTCTTCAGCTGTCTCCTTCAGAAACCTGGGATGTAGTCCCTCTGGTCCAGGTGATTTATCCACCTTCAAACCTTTCTGCTTCTCCATCACCACCTCCTTAGTGATGGTAACTGCACTTACCTCTGCCCCGATTCTCTTTGAAGTTCTGCTATACTGCTGGTGTCTTCCACTGTGAAGACTGATGCAAAGTACCTATTCAGTTCCTCTGCCGTTTCTTTGTTCCATGTTACTACTTCAGCCTTATTTTCCAGTGGTCCAGTGTCCAGTCTTGCCTCTGTTTTTACCTTTCACGTATTTTTTAAAACCTTGCAATCTTCTTTCATATTACTCATTAGCTTACCCTTATATTTCATTATCTTCATTCTTATTGCTTTTTAAGTTGTCCTCTGCTGGTTTTTAAAAGCTTTCTAATCCTCTGGCTTTCCACTAATCTTCACCACATTGTATACTTTCTCTTTTGCTTTTCTGCTGTTCCTGACTTCCCTTGCCAGCCATGGTTACCTCGTCTCCCCTTAGTATGCTGCTGCTTCTTTGGGATGATTTTCTGCTGTGCCTCCTGAATTACCCCCAGAAACCCCTGCCACTGCTCTTCCATCGTCTTCCCTGTTAGGCCCCCCCTTCCAATTAATTCTGGCCAACTCCTCTCTCCTGTCTTGGTAGTTGCCTTTACTCAATAGCATTCGATTTGATTCAGGCTTTTCCCTTTCAAGCTGCAGGGTGAATTCTTATCATATTGTGGTTACTATCCACTGTGATTCCATCACCTTAAGCTCTCTGATCAAGTCTGCCTCATCACGTCACCAAATCCAGAATTGCCTGTTCCCTAATGGGATCTACCACAAGCTCCTCCTAAAACACATCTTGCACACATTCCACAAATACCTTTTCTTGTGATCCACTACCAACTTGACTTTTCCAGTCTACCACATTGAAGTCCCCCCATGCATATTGTAATAGTGCCTCTCTTACATACCTTTTCTATTTTCTCCCCCACATCCTGACTACTGTTAGGAGATCTGTACATTACTGCTTCCAGGGTCTTTGTCTCCTTTGCGGTTCCTTAACTGTACCCACTCACATTTTACACCTTCTGGCCCTGTATTGCTTCTTGTTTTCGATGTAATTCAATTTCCTGTGAGCAAGGCAATCCCAACCCCTCTGCCCATCTGCCTGTCCTTTCGGTAGGATGTGTATCCTTGGATATTTATTTTCGAGCCCTGAAGCCACATCTCTATGATACCCACAACATCATACCTGCCGATTTAATCTGCCAGTGTCTCATTCAACTTGTTTTGTATGCTGCATGCATTTAAGTATAGAACCCTCAGACCCCGTACCTTAACTTTTTCCATAATTTTCCATGCAACTGGAATACCACGCCCCCCAACCCAATAAACTGTTTAATTAAAAGCCATCCACAGCCCTATTAATACATTCTCCAGGACACTGGTCGCTGCATGATTCAGGTGGAGCCAGTTCTGTTGGAACAGCTCCCTCCTTCCCCAGTACTGGTGCCAATGTCCCGTGAATTTGAAACTGTTTCTCCCACATCGTTCTTTGAGACATGTGCTTACCTCTTTAATCTTGTTACACTGTGCCAGTTAGCTCGTGGCTCAGGTAGTAATCCAGAGCGTATTACCTTTTTCATTCTGCTTTTTAGTTTAGCCCCTAGCTGCTTATATTCTCTTTGCAGAACATCTTTTATCTTTTTACCTATGTTGTCGGTATCTATGTTGATCACAGCGACTGGATCTTTCTCTTCCCAGTGCACGTTCCTCTGCAGCCAGATGAGACCTGGGCACCAGGCAAGCAACACAGCCTTGGGACTCTTGATCCTGACCACATAATAAACAGTGTCTATTCCCCTAACTGTGCTCTCCTCGATTACAACTACTTTTTGCTTTTCTCCCCTTCTTAAATAGCTCCCTGTACCGTGGTGCTGATGTCATTTAGCTCATCCTTCTTACAGACCCTGTTCCATTATATGCAGGGACCAGAATCTCAAACCTGTTGGACAAGCTCAAGGGCCACCTCTAGCTCAGTGGTAGTCACCATTGATCAGAAACTTGATTTAGTCTTCTAAGTGTAAGAGTGTAATAAGATACACCTCATTTTCCCCACATGCCTGATGAGTACAGCTCTCTGGAAGCTCAACACCATCTAGGACAATGCAGCCCACTTGACTGGCTCCCACCCTCCACCTTCAGCATTCACTCTGTTCACAATTGCACAGTGGCAGCAACGTATACCACCGACAAGATGCACTCAGTCCTCAAGGCTTCTCTGACTGCACTTTCTAAGCCCATGATCTGCACCATCTAGAAGGACAACGGCAGCAGGTGATGGGAACACCATCACCTGAAAATGCCCCTCCAGGACACTATCTTCCTTCATTGTATTGCGGGCAAAATCTTGTAACTCCCTCCCTACCTACACCCTTCCCCATCTCTCCACCTTACAGTAGTGGTTCAAGGTATGAGCTCGTTACTGCCACCTCCAGGACAAATAGAGATGGGCGATAAGCGTTGGCCTTGCGAGCAATGCCCAGAGTCTTTTGGACAATCCGGAAAAGCTTTTTATTGTATGAAAGTGAAATTGCTAATATTGTTGATGCACTCATGCTTGTACCATCTGCTATACCTCACTGCTCTGCCTCCTGTCACACCCTCATATACCGGTTGTCATTTTGGTTGCTGCAACATTTCTCAAATTTTAAATAGATTTGTTTGCATTTCAGCTCTGCAACAGACTGGAAGAGAAAATGAAAGACGTTTTGCGGGGAAATATTAAAAGGCTAAAAAGGTAAGAAATTTGAATGGTTGAATTTATTAACAAAACATGCATTTGAGGTTTTAAAGTTTATTTATAAACCAAACTCTTAAGCATGTGCAGTGAAGCTGCCTGAATTATTTACTTGATATTGCTGGAGATCACTGTGCCAAATAATTGTTTGATAATGCAGAACTGCAACTTTGTGCCTGTTTTTAACAATGTTTAATCTTTTCGCCTTGCACTCGTCAGGACCAGGACATGTCTAATTTTGGACATTGTGTTCTGAGGCGTGTAAGCATGGTCTGTTTGAGCGTAGTCAACATGCTGCTTTCTGTGAATGATTAATGGGATGTGTTGTTTGATCCAGTCTGTCAGCGATGGAATGTGTGGCCTGCTTACCTGGCACCCCATTAGATATGATTCTACCATCGGACAACTTTATTAAATAATCTAGGCTATGCAAAGGAAACGACCAGAAACCAATTTCAGATTATCATTCAGGCTCTGAGTGTGATGCATTAGCCCGTGCTCGAAGCTACCTCTCTATTCACGCACCTGTTTTATATAGGCAAAAGGAATTTTTGTGAATTGCATTTTTTGTCATTGGGAGAGGGTATGTTTCTGCTCTTTGGAAATATTATTTTGTGTTGTCGTCTTTGCTTCTATCCAACTTTACATTTTCAACATTTAGTCAGTTCGCAGCTGCTAGCTTTTCTCTTCTGACTTTAGTGACAAATCTTTCTGGTGCACGTTAACTTTATGCTGTATCGCCTCCAGCAACAAACCATGACCGATTTTAGGCTGACTGGTGCAAAGTTATCTCTCCCGCCCTCTTCAAGTTAATGTCTTTCATTGGAAACCATCCAGTTCTCTGATGCAACTTCCAGATTCCTACATTGTCTGATAGAGCTTATTATCCTGTCATTTTCCTGCCACCCTTGAGTGTTGAAGCGCCTGATGAAGTGGCTTTTCCACTGCCTCTTTACTAATAGCAGTGCTGTACATCCCTCTGTTGTACCTGCCCACGCCTCCATCTCTTTGAAAACGTGAGCCAAAGTTGTCATTTTACTAAGCCTTTCCCTTCACAAGTGGCTTTTCTTATCCATCTCATCAATCCTGACCTGCAGCTTCCTTATTAAGTCTGTGTTAAAAATACATTGCATAGTATTGTTACTTCATAACAGCCTTTTTGGCTTTTTGTATCACTTTTGCTTCCTCTCCTACATATCGTTAATCTCCGATAACTCCAGTGGGCTCACATCCACAACAATTCAGGTTTTGGTATTGAGATTTATTTGTTGATCTGTATCGTGCCCATTCCCTAATCTGTTTTCCAGTGTTTGTCATACGTTGCAGAGAAATGGTGGAAAGTTTAATGGATTTTGACAGGGGCCTGGAGAACCACCTGTTGCTGTGAGTGATTTGTTATTATACATGCCACAACAAGCTACCGAATCTTGTAGCAGTCTTTATCTGTGGGGCTGTGTATACAGGGCTCTGCCTGCTCAGGCAGTGAGGGATAAAAGATCACTTGACTCCATTCGTAGAACAGCTGGAAGTTTTCTTGGTCAAAATTCTGCTTTTAACCAACGCCATGAAGGATTAATTCCAACTGGCAATTCATTGCAGTTGCTGTTGAGGAACACCTACTCTGTTTGTATCTGCAGCTGCACTTCAGATACAAGTCTCTAGATGCAGAGTGCTTTGTGGCATTCTAATTGAGGTAATAAGGGGGACAAGGCAAATGAAAGTTAATTCATTTCTCTGCTGCTTCCCTAGGTTACCGGCCATTGTACGAGGAGGGGCCATCGATAGATACTGGCCAACTGCTGATGGCAGGTTGGTGGAGTATGACATTGATGATGTTGTTTATGATGAGGATTCTGCATATCAGAACATCAAGATTCTCCATTCAAAGCAGTTTGGAAATATTCTTATCCTCAATGGTGATATTAGTAAGTACCGTTTGATTTTCCTTCTATTCATTCAGGGAATGTAGGTGTGACTGGTGTTTATTGCTCATCTCTAGTTGCCCTTGAGAAGGTGGCGGTGAGTTGCCTACTTGAACGGTTGCAGTCAGTTTGGTGTAGATACACCCAGTAGTAAAATGGAAATTGGAAAACAAATTGATGTTATTAGGCACTGCTTACACTTTGTATACCAGTGAACACCTAGGAGTTATTTTGATTTGTACTTCTACACATTGTGGTTTTTGGGCATATTTTGTTGCTTCTCCATTTTAGTAATTGTCTCAGCTGATGTATCTGTAGGGGAATGACAGTTTCATGGAATCCTTATAGTGTGGAAGCAGGCTGTTTAGCCCATCGAGCTTGCACCGCCCCTCTGAAGATCATCCCATCCCGACTGACCACTCCCATAACCCTGTATTTCCCATGGCTAATCCACCTAGTTTGCACACCCCTGGACATTATGGGTAATTTAGCATGACCAATTCACTTAATGTGCACACCTTTGGACTGTGGGAGGAAACCGGAGCACCTGAAGGAAACCCACACAGACACTGGAAGAATGTGCTAACTCCACACAGACAGTCGATTAAGGCTGGAACTGAACTTGGGTCCCTGGCACTATGAGGCAGCAGTGTAAACCACTAAGCCAGTTTGCCTTAGTATTTTGAAGAAAGAAAGACCTGGCTTGGGTGCTGCCTCTTACTTTATCAACCAGTGATTCTACCAACTGGTGCTGGCGAAACATCAGCATAGCAAGTGAACATAAGATTGGAACAAAACCAAAACTGCTGGAAAGATGCAGCCCGTCCCAAGGATTTTGAAGGGAATAAAGCAGTTTCATAAAGCAGTTGGGTCCTTTTAGAATTGCTATTGTATATGGTTTTGCAGAACTTGGTAGTGCTTGCAGTCATTTCCACATAATGTATCTCTAGGAATCAGCCCCTTTAAAGGAAGAGGTAAAATTCAGAGCTTAGGTTTTTAAAAATTCATTCATTGGGGATTTCGGAATCACCCGGCAAGGCTAGTGTTTGTTGCCCAAAATTAATTCCCCCTGATTTAAGAGGTTTACGCAACCAAATTCCTGTGGGCCTGTAGTCATCTAGGCCTGAATAAATAAGATGACCAGATTTTCTTCCCTAAAGGACACAATTGATTCCAATGTGTGGTTTTTTTTTAAACAACAATTGGCAATTATTTTATGTTCACTATTACTGAGAATAACTTGCAATTCAGGTTTCTTTTATTAATTGAATTTAAATCCCACCAGCTACTGTGGCTAGATTTGAACCCATGTTTTCGACAGAACATGAGCCTAGGCCTCTGGAGTACTATGCCACTGGGGTACTATGCCACTGACTCCCCATCATTAAAGGTTTGATTCAATGATAACACAGAACTGGGTTGTGAGTTGAATTCAGGTATGAGTTAGAGTGGGGGCTGGTAGCTAGTAGGACTCGAAAGGACAAGATGCTGATTTTCGTCTGTGGATAGTAATCTCTGATCCTAATCTCTCGCTTGTAAACTTTCATAACCAAGTGCAGCTGGAAAACATGCCTGCTCCCACAGTATTAAAAACAAAAAAAACTGGTGGGTCAGGCAGTAACTGTGCAGAGAAGAAGATGGGGTCAAGAATTCAGGTTCATTTATAGACTGAACAGTTGGAACAATTTTTGACATGACAGTGAAAGTGCTGAGTGTGTGGCTGCTTGTTTCGTGTTTAAGGAGGTGCCTCCAGCAGAGTAGTACTCCCTTTACTATCTTGCTGAACCTGGATTATATGCTCAAACCGCTGCAAGGGGTTTTGAACCCCCATGTCCTTCTGATTTCAGAACTGCAAGCAATCACCACAAAACCCAAGGCTGAAACTTGGATTAATTGTTGTTACAGTTGTTGTTGATTTCATTTTTGTTGAATATATTATGCAGAAAATGTCTCTTTGTACACCCATCTGTTCCAGATTTAGGGGAGAGTGACCTTCCATACACTCAAGCCATCATGGGTGATGGAGTAGAGGACTATACAGGGAAAGAAATTCTCATCCTTGGAGGAGGAGATGGTGGAATCCTATATGAGCTGGTCAAGTTAAAACCAAAGATGGTCACCATGGTGGAAATATCCTTTTTTTGTCTGTAACCTTTGCCTGAAATTTTTGGGTAACTTTTTAAAGAACTAATCTGAAACTGGTAGGTTTGATTTCTGTAGTTAGGTTTGAAAGATTGGGATTTTGTTCTTCTTTGAGCAAACGTGATTGTGGGAAGATTTGACAAGACGGATACAAGATTATGATTATGATAAGGCAGACGAAGCAAAGGTGTTACCGTCTTGTGGCACAATGCTACTTTCCCTGTCTCTAGAGCCAGGAGGCCTGGGTTCAAGTCCTACTTGCTCCAGAGGTGTGTCATAACATTTCTGAACAGGTAGATTTTAAAAAAAAAGTGTTCCTGTTAGCTGATTGTACAAGGACTATGGGACACAGATTTAAAGCCATGGCAAAGGCTACAAGAGGTGTGTGAGGAGATGAGCTTATTAGCAATGAGTACTAATGGGCTGGAACTCGCTACCTATGAAACAGATGGTAGCGAAGACAGTCAAATCCAACATTTCAAAGGAAATTGGATGGGCTCTTGAAGGAAATAAGTGAGCAGTGTTTTGGGGTTCAAACATGGGAGTGGGAGTCAATGGATTGCTTTGTAGAGAGCATAGATTCAATTCAGTAAATGAGTATCCAACATTTGTTCAGTGATAGGAAGCCAAGGTTAATGGTGTATGGGTGTTTCTGACTGGGAAGATGCTTGTAGTCGGGCTTGACAGGCCATGTTCCTAGATCTCTGCTTTTCCTGGTGCGTAAGCAATAGTTTGGACTTCAATGTTGAGAGCATGATTCAAGCATTTGTTTGATGATACAGAATTGTGTGGAGAATGGAAAGAAAGCTGTAGACTGCAGGAAATTATCAATGCACTGCAGATGTGGGCAGTGGAGTTCAATCCAGAAAACCGTGTGGTGAGACAAAGGTGAAGTTGCCTTAGTGCCGGGGCTGCGATGTCATTTAGACAACTGGTGGTGGTTTAACCAGAGGGTCACCACACCTCGGGCAAGGGGAGAGGTTGAGAAGGCAGGACCTTCATGTTGATCTCAGCAAGTGCAGGAATTGAATCCACGCTGTTGGTGTCATTTTCACAAACCAGCCATTCGTCCAACTGAGCTAACTGACTCCCTATGACGTCTGAGGTAATTTTGGGAAAGCTAATAAGGTAAGCTGGTGAATGATGGGGTACTGAGAAGGTTGCAGGAACAGAGGGACATATCCACAAATCCTGGAAAATAGCAGGACAGCTGGATGAAGTGGTTACAATGACGTGCAATATTTTCTTTGTTAACTGAGGCACAACAGGGAAGAGCAGGAGGTTATGCATGAAATATATAAAACAGACATTAAACCACAGCTCATGTACTGTTCGGATCTGGTGTACTAAAGGGAGGATGTGATAGCATTGGAGGGGACACTAGGGCATCCCCAGGCATGTTACTAGGGATGTACAACCTAAACTATGAGCGAGGGGCTGCAGTTTTTTGATAAATGTCAAAACTCCCGTTTAGAGTCCAACAGATTTATTTAAAATCACAAGCTTTTGAAGCGCAGCCCCTTCATTCCGAAAGCTTGTGGTTTCAGATAAACCTGTTGGACTATAACCTCGTGTCGTGTGATTTCTGACTTCATCCACTCCAGTCCAACACCGGCACCTCCACATCACGTAAGGTGTATAAGTTTGAGGGACGAAGAGTGCATAGGAAAGACCTATAAGCATTTACAGAGTTGTCAATAACCAGCGCTACAAATTTAAATCAGTTGCTGACAGGATTTGAAAGGGATTGCAATATATTTTCACTCGGAAGGTGCTTAGCGATCTGAAAGATGAATGATGTTACATCTTTAAAAAAGACTTAGATTGCACCATATCAAATGTAGTTCCTCAAGATTGAGAACTAATATCTGAAATTGATACAAGGTTGGATATCTTGCCTTTATCCAGCATGAACATAATGGACTGAATGACCTCTTGTGCTGTAAATTTTCTGTCTTCCAAATACACTGATGAGCCACAACCCATTGGATTGTGAAACAGGCTTGAAGGCCTAAATGAGCTGCTCCTGTTCTGTGTTTTTAAATTTTATACAAATGCTAAATTCTTTGTGTACTAAAGCTTTAAACATTGAACTCATCATTTGACTCATTTTCTATGAATCAGTAGTCCTGGCCAGCAACAGAGTTCTGTTTGGAATGTGATTGAACATTTTGTTAACAGTTAGGATCATATTGTATTCGGAGGCCTCAGTACAGGGAATTGACTGGCTATAGCTGGATGTTCATACCATTGGGGTTTGGATATTCTCCTGAAATGTTAATGCACTGACTCCCTCCAGATGTTAATGGTGTTGCTTCTCAATCAGTGTTCATTCAGCCATATTTAAGAGTTTTTTTTTTCTTTGCCAGCTTGTGTCATATTCTTTTTAGTTGTTTCTTAACCAAACTTGCACATTGACCAGATGGTGATTGACGCATGTTGTAAACACATGCGTAAAACTTGCGGAGATGTCCTGGATAATCTGAAAGGAGACTGCTATCAGGTAGGTCAGCTGGCATTCTTGTTTTCCCTCAGCTACATAACTAGATAACTTTTGAGAGTGTAAGGTGTCTGCTTAGGAGATGAGTTGTTGCTGCCAAATACTTGCAAAGTGTCCAAGGTCTCTTCAAATCTACCCTACCTGTACAATTAATTATCACTGCATTTCCTTTTACCTAAAACTCCTCAGTCTGTACATGGTCACAAAACAAGCTGGCTGAGCAGTCAGTCAACCCCATAATTGCTTCTTGTTATGCTTGCATTCAGGCCTTGTGTGCCATCTCATCAGCTCAGCTTTGGTAACATTCATTCCAATGTGGTCAGCTTTGACTCTGAATTGGAGCCAAGTGCTCACCTGTTGCCATTCTGTCACAGCCACAGGTTAGCTATGCATTGGTATGTACCGTGTACTACCTCCTCTGCTTAGGTCATTCATCTTCCTGCTTTGTTAGCTGCTTTGTGTAGGTAAACAGTCTATCCCTTCAGCACTAGTCCCTCTTCTCACAGTAGTGCCTTGCATTTTGTTCGGGTGACACTCTCATTGCTAAATCTCTTGCTTGTCTGCCCTGGGGTTTAGGGGTTTAGTATCTTGTCGCATTCACATTCTTGTCTCCAATGCTATAATGCCCCTCTCCCTCCCTTTACCATTGCTTTGCAATTAGTGTGAATATCCCTAAACCACCTCCATCCCAGCTTGTTAAGTACATGACACCTGCAGTAAGTTAAGCTGCTGAAAATTTCCAGCTCCTCAACACGTCACCCATGTGGTATTTGGGCCTGGTAGAAGCTGCCTATAACAGCAAACAATGTACTTTAAGAAGGAGCTGTTTGTGGGGATAATACTTTACTCCCCCTACAGCCAGTTTCATTTTATAGACCTCATGTGGTCCTTCAGCTGCTGCAGCAGCCATTTGGGGTAATTTCCCACAGAAATGCATCCTTGTGTACAGTACGTATTTCTGTCATGACTTTTACTGCTACATGTTTTGTCAGTCACAGCTAATATCCCAGGACTCTTGATCCTAGTGAGAAGGAGGATGTAAATGTAATTATTGGCAAGGAAGAATACTGAGGAAGCGTATGAGACCCGAAATTGACACGTTCTCTGGAGCTGGCTGCGGGAGTGGCAGATGCATTGGTTTTGATCTTCCTGGATTGTTGGGTTACCTCCATGTACTGGAAAGGTCAAATGTAATTTCACTGCTCACAAAAGGAGGGAAGGAGGAAATGGTTAAACACTGGCATAATGACAGTTGTCAGAAAAATACTAGAATTTGTTCGTGGAGACATGGCTCCAGTTGAGGGAAAGGGGATTGTTAAACAAACAAATTTTAGGAAGTGTGACTTATGGAACAAATGAATGGGTGGGGTTAGGAATCATTGGATGTTCTGTGTCTGAATTCTCAAAGTATTTGTTAAATTGCCACGCAAGAGATTATAGTTCATGGGATTGGGGAAATATCTTGATGTAGATTGAGGATTGTTTAGCAGACAGCTCAGAGCCTCTAAATGAATGGCTTATTTATCTGAACAATAGGCTGTAAGTAATGGAGAATGTCTTGAACCTAAACTGTTTACAATCTATATCATTGACTGAGGTCTGGGAGGCTAATATAATGTCCACGTTTGCTTCTAAGTGAAAGAGATGGTGGAAAGCAAGTTTTGATGAGGACATAAAGTGGTTGCAATGGGATTTAAATAGGTCAAATTTAAAGCAATTGGTGACAGAGAGTATAATGTGCGATAAGTTTAAAATTTTCCTCTTTGCTTAGAGTGCAGGCAAAACAGAATTTCTTTCAAACAACTGATGTTTGATGCTCCTGCTGGGAGGTTTCCTGACAGTATGGCACGCTAGTTTCTCTTGCACTTGGAGACAGTAAGGACTGCAGATGCTGGAAGCTAGGGTATTCAAAATAGAAACCAATGGATTTCTTGGGCATTGAGGAATATGAGGATTGGAGTGGGAGACCGGAGTTGATGTTCAACTATAATCTTATTGGAAGGTAGAGCAAGCTCAGTAACTCATTAGGGTGAGACTCCTGCTGTTTCATTTGTTCTTGTGTTTCAAAAATGATGAAAGTGACCCTCTTGTTTTTTCAGGTGTTAGTTGAAGATTGCGTTCCAGTTCTGAAGTCGTATGCTGCAGAAGGAAGGCTGTTTGATTATGTTATTAATGACTTAACTGCAGTTCCTATCTCTACATCTCCAGAAGAAGGTAAACATGTTCACAATTCTCATGCTGGGCTCAGTTGTCCGGGTGGCTAGCTTGCAGTGCAGTGTGATGCCAACAGTGTGGGTTCAATTCCTGTACCAGGTACAGTCACCATGAAGGTCCTGTCTTTTCAACCTTGCCCCTTGGCTGAGGGGTGGTGACCTTCTGGTTGAACTACCAGTTGCCCCTCTCTAATGAGAGAGTAGCCCTATGGTTCTCTGGGACTATAGTGACTTTACCTTTTACTGTACCACTTATTCCTCTTGCAACTCTCTCTAATTCTGTTAGTTCAACTTGCCTACATTTGTTATTCCCCGTTATACAGTCCTGAAAATTCACGTTTGTTGAAAACAGTCCCATTGTTAACTTCCTGTCATTTGCTCGTAGTAGGAGAGTGTGGTGTGCTCAGGTTATCTGTGGGGAGTGAAGCAGGCTGGTTTGCCAGTCTTGTGATTTCTGTCACTGCGATCAGACTATTAGCTTCAATATTAACCCTTGTGTAATTTTTCCCATGCTGAGGTTGTGACTGTATTGTTACTGGAAACCTGTTGATTAAACTGCTTAGTAAGTTTAGATCATATGGGATCTGGGGAGCCAACCAATTGGATACAAAATTGGCTTGAAGTAGGGAGACAGAGGGTGGTGGTGGAGGGTTGATTTTTCTGATTGGAAGCCTGTGACCAGTGGTGTGCCACAAAGGTGAGTGCTGGATTCGTTGCTTTTTGTCATTTATATAAATAATTTGGATGTGAACGCAAGAAGGTATGGTTTGTAAGTTTGCAGATGACACCAAAATAGGTAGTGTAGTAGACCATGAAGTAGATTATCTCAGAGTGCAGGTGGGCCGATTGGCCGAGGAATGGCAGATGGAGTTTAATTTAGATAAATGTGAGCTGTTGTGTTTTGGTAAGGCACATCAGCGCAGGACTTATACACTTGATGGTAGGGCCTGGGGATGTTGCTGAATAGAGACCCAGGGGTGAAGGTTCATAGTTTCTTGAAAGTGGAGTTGCAGGTAGACAGGGTGGTGAAGAAGGCATTTGACACATCTGTCTTCGTTGGTCAGTGCATTGAGTATAGAGTTGGGATGTCATATGGTGGCTGTACAAGACGTTGAGGCCACTTTCAGAATATGGTGATCAATTCTGATTGCCCTTATATCAGAAGGATGTTGTTAACCTTGAGACAGTGCAGAAAAGATTTACAAGGGTGTTGCCAGGACTGAAGATTTGAGCCATAGGGAGAGGCTGAATGGGCTGGGACAATTTTCCATGGAGTGTTGGAGACTGAGGGGTGAGCTTATAGAGGGTATGGATAGGGTGAATAGCCAGGTCTTTTTCCTAGGGTAGGGGAGCCCAAAATTAGAGGACATCAGTTTAAGATGAGAAGGGAAAGATATAAAAGGGACCTGCAGCACGTTCCACCCCCTGCCAGAGGAAGTGGTGGAGGCAGGTACAATTACAACATTTCAAAGGCATCTGGATGGGTATACGAATAGGAATGGTTTAGAGGGATATGGGCTAAATGCTGGCAAATGGGACTACGTCAGATTGGGATATCTGGTTGGCAAGATGAGTTGTACTAAAGTGGCTGTTTCCGTGCTGTACACCTGACTCTAAATTCAAAGCGAGGCAGAAGAAAAACACATGGACCCAGACTGAGAGTAACAAAAGTGAAACTCAGTTGTTCCAACGATGTTCCAGAAACTGATTCAATGCATTACATAATTTATATGAAGTGTCCATAATGTAAATAGCAAGTGATACAGCGCAGAAGGAGGCCATTCAGTCTATCATGTCTGTGGACATGGGAAACCGTTTGTTGAGAAAGCACTCATTAAGACCTTGAGCGCAGTTTCATTTACAGGTGCATCTGTTTTGTCAATTGTAAGATAACAATTGGACCATTCCAGCTCGATACCTGTTGAAGCAGTTGCCAGTGGGTCTGAAACCTGCATCAATAGAAATTGGGAGCTGGAAGATGCATGAGACTTGGGACTGTGTATCTGAGGTACCCATAACATTTTTAGACCGTGTAACTTTGGAATGCTGGGTTTGCAGGGATGGACAATCCAATGGGTAATCAGGATACGGGTCCAACTTGCTCCTGGCCCTGTGTTTAGGCTGATGAAGTTGTCTTCCCCTCTCCCTACACTTCAAACATACTTAATTCACTTTGAGACAATCTGAGCTGATGAAAGATTCGGTGTAAATGCATCCTCTTTACTTTGCCAACTCATTTTGCAATTTTACAGTCTGCTTCTGTGATGAGCCGTTCCACACACTGTGAGCCCTTCATTCTTCTCTTGTTCGTCTTGGCTGTTCTGCTGATTTTCATAAATCAAACCTTTCATAATTTTGAACGCTCCTTTATTCTTCTTTGTTCCAGTGAAACAAGCTTCAATTTTCCAATCTCACCTCTGTACCTTCAGTGTCAGTGTATATAAAACGCTGAATACACTTAGCATTTTCAGGACATTTTCCGCATACAAGCCCAAGTATGGTGTTCTTTCTGCACATCTAGATTGTTGTCTGTTCTTTCGGAGACCTTGCTTTCACTATTTTTTCTCTTAACTGCATTATACTTTGGAAATCTATAAGCACAGAAAGTGGACCTTCAGCCGAACACATTCATGCCAGTCAAAAACAATCGCCAAATTATTCTAATCCTGTTTTCCAGCACTTGGGCCACAGCCTTGTATGCCTTGACATTCCAGGTGCACATCTAAATACTTGCATGTTATGAGGGTATCTGCCTGGACCACCCTTGCAGATAGCGAGTTTCAGATTCCTGCCACACCCTGGGCGAAAAAACTTTCTATCTCATCTCTTCTGGATCTTCTGCTCCTTGCCTTAAATCTATGTCCCCAGTCATTGATCCTTCCATCAAGAGGAAACACTTCTTCCTGTTTACCCTATTTATGCTCCTCATAATTTTATACCTCTCAATCTCCTCTGTTCTAAGCAAAGCAGCCCAAGTCTGTCTCCATAACTGACCAACAGTCATAACGTCCAAGATGGCGGCGGTGGCATAAGCAGTGTTCAGGCTCCTGACCCTGGGGCTCGTTTGCTGTGTCCGCTTTTCCTTTTTTCCCTCTTTTTACTTTTTAATATTACGTACTTTCTTGTGGAGAGCTCGGCCACAGTGACATTGGCATCAATGGAATTGGTGAGGTGCCCAGCACGTCAGAGGTGAATTTGTGTTGCCAGAGGCGGAGGAGGGAGGCAGTTTGGGCCCAATATAGGACCTGGCAGCATCTACGGTGTTTGCTTCAGCGTGGTGGGCCCAGCTTCAAGTTTGAGCCTAGTAAGGGACTTGGCAGCATCGGTGGCAGATGCATTACTGAGATCAGCCCAGAGCAGACACATGGTGGCGACGTCGTTGGAGGCAGGGTAGCACCAAAGAATGGCGACAATGGGACTCGAGTCTGGCTGTCTGTTTTATGCTGGTGTTGGTCTCAGCATCGGGGTGGAAGAGCTTGGATCCAGGCCTACAGCTAAGCACAACAAGAAGGACTGTAAAGTTGGACTCTAAACTTTGTTTCCTTGGTTTCTATGTTTATATTCTACATCTTGGTTTAATTTCCGTGTTTTAAGATGGTACCAGAGAGTGATGACATTATACAAGACTTTTCACTTTGTTTGTAACAAATACCTGTAACAAGTACACGTGACATCCACGCCTCGCAATCCCCTCTGCACCCTCTCCAGTGCTATCACATTCCTCCTATAATGCGGATTCCAGAACTGCATGCAGTATCCTAGGTGTGGCCTAACCAACATTTTATACAGTTCCTGCCCTTGAACTCCAAGCCTTAGCTAATAAAGGCAAGTATACCATGTGCCTTCTATACCCTATTAACTTGTTCTGCAGCCTTCAGGTATTTGTGGACCAGCATCCCAAGATCCCTTTGTTTCTCCTACTGTCCTGCTATTAATTAAATACTCCCTTGTTCCTTCTTCCAAAGTGCATCACCACCCAGGTATATGCTGCCCTTGTCCTTCTAGATGATAGTGACAGAAGAATTTGAATATTGCAATAATTAATTTTTAAAAAAATGTTGCTGTGCTAGGAATCAATGTAGATCTGAAAGAGCAGGGAATTCTCCAATCAACTCCCCTTGACTCCCCCCAGATCTGTTCACTATCTGCAAGGTAGAAGTCAGGAGTGTGCATTGCTCCAATGATCCTCAATGTCTTCCAAACCAATAACCACTAGAAGATCAAGGATAACAGATATGTGGGAACACCATCACCTGCAGGTTCCCCTCAAGCCACTTATCATCCCGGCTTGGAAATATATCGCTGTTCCTTCACTGTCACTGGGTTGAAATCCTGGAACTCTGCCCTCAAATGGCATTGTGGGTCTACCTATAGCACATGGACTATAGCTACATGGAAATACATTACATGGGCTAGAGCAGATCAAGAAGACAACTGAGCACCACCTCCACAAAAGCAGTTAGAGAATTTTTTGTGTTGGCCTGACCATTGGAACCCATACCCTGTGAATTAATTGTTTAAAAAAAAAATTATAAGTACAGGAATGATGAGTGAGCAAGTATGAATTAAAATAAGAGGAACAGAGGGATTTGGAACTTCAAGGGTGGATTTGAAAATCAAACCGGGCCTGGAGCTAACGTTGGTCAGCGAGCACTGGGGTGACAGAGGAACTGGACTTAGTGTGACTTAGGACCTGGCCAGATGTTTTTAAAGGAGTGAAGGTAGATGCTGGTCCTGAGAACATTGCAGTAGTCAAATTTAGAGCCAATATTATGATGGTGGAAGTAGGAGGGCTTACTAATGGGTCAGATCTGAGGCCAGAAGTTAATCTGTTGAAAAAAGATGGTTGTCGATTGTCTAGTTCAGCTTGAGTAGAGGCCGGGGGGGAGATTGGTATCAGTGGCTAGAGCTTGTGTGATCTGTAGCGGTTGATAATCTTGGCTTTTGTTTAGTCTTTGCCTTTTTGATTGTGTTTTAATAAACCCAACTCAATTGGATGTTTAATAATAAACTTGCTGATTTGTAACGCGTCTTTTTCCTTCTGACCTCAGAATCAACGTGGGATTTCCTGCGACTTATTCTTGACCTTGCTGTGAAGGTTTTGAAACCCACAGGGAAGTATTTTACACAGGTAGGAGGCCATTCTTACATTTTTTTCACGATGTACTGGTCATAGCAATGGTAAACATTTTAAGAATGTGGACTTGAGCCTTGTGTTTATGAATAACACGTCTCAAGGAAGGGTGTCGCTGTCTGTGTCATGTTGCTTTCTGGGTGTAGTCATGTGTCCTGGAGAGTAAGGTAGTTCTCAAGAAAAAATCATCTTATTTTCCCCATGTTGGAGACATAGAACTGGAGTTTCCAATTGCTTATGCTTGTTTATTCAGCATAATCCCCGCGATAGCAGCCTGAACTGAATCACAGACTGTGACCAGGTCAGACCTTGCTTCCATGCTTTTCACACAGGTTTTAAAAACCAGTTGCACCAGCCCTGCTCAAAGAATTGGCTCTCTGTCCTTCAGGGTGAATTCATTACATTGTGTTTTCACAAAACGTGCTCATTTGGCAGGCCTTCAAGGAGGCTTTGAAAACTTAGCCTATGGGTGCAAACAGGTTTGTTGCATTTTCAGTTATTTAAAATTGGTTCACTTGCAGCTGGTTGGTTGACACCGTTTGGAGAGCCACCCTTGAATACAATGCATCTCACAGCCAATTTGCCGACTGCACCAAAAATAGGAACTCTAAACCCCATCAGGTTCCCATCTTAGTTAGTATTACCAATTGCTTTTCATACCAAAAGTGCCACCACAAGAAAATGACACAGAGTGGGTGCCTCATGGCACATTGCTACATTTGTCCCCAAAATGGGCACTGGAACAGAGTTCTTCCTTTTTAATTGTTCTCAATTGCTGGTACCAGTGGTGAGTAATTTTAATTGGCAGCAGTGCATAGTAGTTCTTATTGTGATTGAAGTAGCAATTTAATCACCCACCCTTGGTGGAAAGCGGCTTTCCACTGTAACTTACAATGGGCTTCTCACCTCTGTTGGCTGTTGTGAGAGAAGACGGAAAGAGATTTGCAGAATTGAAGGGCAAATCACCTGATTTCTTTTAGCATTTTTTTTAATGTTGCCCTGATAGTAGACCCTGTGATATTGCAAGATATTCATTAACGGGGTTTACAAGTGAGCTTGGGCTAACGCTGGTTTTCATTCAATGTGTGCTCTGTGGAGGCAATGCAGCTCGTGTGTACCAGATGGTGAACTGCCCATGTATAGCAGTTTTGAAGACGGCAACTTGTGATTTACAGTCAAATGATCAGAGCACTGTTTATATAATTTGTATAGTTATGCTTGCTTTAACACCCTAATAAGTTCATAGATACATGGTTGATGTCATATATTAATGTGTGACTTTTTAAATTCACTTTCCATTTACAAAGTGTTTGAAAATGAAGGCTTCGTTGCCTGCTTGAATGTAAAAGATCACGTGGCATTATTTAAGAAGAAGAACAGGGCAGTTCTCCTCTGTGTTATAATCTTGTTACTGTTTGTGGAGCCTTGCTGTCTGCTGTGCTTCCTGCAGTATGTCAGAGACTACCTTCCAAAAGCACTTAATTGGTTGGGACATCCTGAAAGAAGGGTTGTAACAGAGAAGAGTCCTTATTGAGACAAATGTATGTACAGTTTAAATTACACTTTCGTGGTATGACTGGGAATAGCCTGTAGCAGTGGCTGTGTCCTGTGCACTCTGAATTAAAAATGCTAAATATTTGACATGCTGTAATGAACGGAGATCGCTCTGTTAATCTGAGGCTGTATTCACTTGTTTAAGTGGTTGACAGACCCCTCTCATCCCAGTTTTAGATTTGATCATGAGAAAGTGTTGCACCTTGGGGAGATGCTGGCATCGTGGTTTTGTCAGTATGCTAGTAATCCAGAACCCCAGATTAGTGTTGCAGGGACATGAGTTCGAATCCCAATCCTACCATGGCAGAAGCTGAAATTTGAATTCATTTAAAAGGGAAAATATGGATTAAAAACTGATCGCCCTGCTACAGGAAGGATATCATTAAATTGGAGAGGGTTCAAAAAAGATTTGCGAAGATGTTGCTGGGAATGGAGGGCTTGAGTTATAAGGAGAGACTGGATAGGCTGGGACTTCTTTCACTGGAGTGTGGGAGGTTGAGGGGTGACCTTATAGAGGTTTATATAATCATGAGAAGTATAGATAGGGTGAATAGCAAAGATCTTTTCCCTAGGGTGGGGGAGTTTAAAACTCGAGGGTGTATTTTTAAGGTGAGAGGAGAAAGATTTTAAAAAGGGCACCTTTTTTTTTTTTACACAATGGTTAGTGTGTGGAATGAAATGATGGATGCACGTACAGTTACAATTTTTAAAAGACATTTGGGTAAGTATATAAATAAGAAAGATTTGAATGGATATGGGCCAAACACAGGCAAGTAGGACCAGTTTAGTTTGGGAACATAGTCAGTGTGGACTAGTTGGTCCAAAAGGTCTGTTTCTGTGCTGTATGATTCTCTGACTCTAGCCTAATGGTAACCATTGTTGATTTTTGTTAAAAACCCATCTGATTCGCTACAATGTCCTTCTGGGATAGAAATCTGCCAGCATTACCTGGTCTTGGATTCACGGCAGTGTGGCTAACTCTTAACTACTGTCTGGGCAGTTGGGGATAGGCAATAAATGCTGGCCTAACCAATGACTCCTACATCCCATGAACAAATATTGAAAAGAAACTCAAAATTTCTTTCTACTCATTAAAGTTACCTATAGCCTTCAGTGTTGGGCAACACATAATGGAGTTTCTACACGAGTGTTAGGAGTGTGAGGAGTTTGTGGAGTGGTATTGTGGTGTAGTGACTGGTGAGCTTCACAAGGTAGTGCTAGTTCTGTGGCCTTTTGCTTGTAAATTGGGGGATTGAATGCAGAGGTCTATATCCTGATTTGATTTGATTTGATTTACTATTGTCATGTGTTGAGATACAGTGAAAAGTATTGTTTTCCATGCTATCCAGGCAAATCATACCTTACATAAGTACACCAGGATTATAGAACAGAATGCAGAATATAGTGTTTCAGCTATAGAGAAGGTTCAGAGAAAGATCAACTCTAATAAACGAGAGATCCATTCATAAGTCTGAGTGGGGAAGAAGCTGTTCTTAAATTTTTTGGTATGTGTTTTCAAACTTGTGTATCTTCTGCACGACAGAAGAGGTTGGAAGAGCGTATAGCTAGGCTGGGAGAGGACTTTGATTATGTTGACTGTTTTTCTGAGGCAGTGGGGATGTGCACCATGACTGATTTTCCGATTAGTGAAGTAATGATGCTGAGAGTTCAGACACATTGACCTCCACATGCAGGTTTTTGACTGGCAGAACAGGAGGGCAGAGCCTTCCAGAAGGTCCCTTTGTGTCAATTTAAATGTGAGCTGCAACTTAAGAGCTCAGTCTGTGAACATAAGATCGCATAAGAAAAACCAAATCTTTGAGAGTGTCGTAACATTGTCAGAAAGAAGTCCATAACATTAAAAAAAACAGGTAAATATAGAGCACAGTTCTCTTCCTGCTTGGTCTGCTTCATGTATGCTGCCAGATTCCTCTAAGGTTGAGTTCAAATCCCATCAGGGAAGGTTGTAAAACTGAATTCTGTACATCTGGTAACCTGCAGACAGGCAGCAGGAAGAAACTTATTAAACTGTCCTGTGCTGTAGTGACCTCCTTGATTCATGAATGTTCTTTGGTGCTGGACCCTTCTGCACCCCTGCCTCTCTGTCACTCTTGTCCCAGGCAGTGTAGCTCACTCAGAATGCCCTTTAATTAGACTTAACAAGCAAGTCAGCTATGCACACTGTTGCTTTGAAAGATCTGTCTCCACCACCTTTAGCACAGTGTGCTGAGTCATCAGTATTTACTTGACAGCAATACTAATGATGAGAGAAATGGAGCAAAGTACTAGACAATCTGACATTGATTATAAGACAGAATGACAGTGTGCTGGGTGACCTAGTATCCACTCTCATTATAAAAACAAAATGCTAGAGAAACTCAGAAAAAGTAGCATCTGTGGAGAGAGAAACAGTCTGAAGTGTGACTTGGACCTTCTAGCTACGAGGTCGGAATGCTGCCAGTGTGACTCAAGAACCCTCAGACTTGTTGCTGTATCGTCGTTCCTTCATTGTCACTGGGTCAAAACTCTGGAACTCCTGAAGTTACTGACATTATTGAAGTATTAAGAATGCACAAGTGCAATCCCCCTAGACAGTAACTCACCAACTCAAGGGCATTTAGGAATAGGTAATGAATGCTAGCTTTGCAAGTGGTGCCCAACTCCCAGGACAAAACTAAATTGACAACTGCATCACGGTAACACAGAATCTAATATCAACAACATTGGTCCAGTGATGCAAATTCACTTCATTACAATTGAAATAGTTCTGTAATGTGAAAAAAAAGGCAGTATTGGAGAAGCGCACTGGGTCTAGCAGCATCTGTGGAGAGGAAGACAGAGCTAAAGTTTCAGTGCAAAGATTTCTCTGTAATATAAATTCATTAACTTCTCCACTGTTGTACACCGGCACAACTGTCCCTCATGCATACACCACATTTTTGCTACATGCATTCTCAGATGTCAAGCTTCTGAATTAGCCAGCTGCATATTCGCAGGCTGCATTTCCCCTTGAGATTTCAAACTGGAGCTAACGTCAATGGTTGGTATGACTGGGTGGAGAACCGCCAACATCAAGTTCATTGTTTTTATAGTTGAGTTGTTTCAAATTGCCTGCCTTGCAAGTTCCGAAGTTTTGCTGCCTGACTCTAAACGATAAATCTTCCTAACAGGTCAGTAACCTGCGATCAAAAATCAGATGCTTGAAATCTTACGAAATCTCAATGTGGTTTTAAAAAAAAATTCCTGGAAGAAATTGCCTAATATCTTTACCACTCTTCTTTTGTCCTCTAGGGTAACTGTGCAAACTTGACAGACGCACTAGCGATGTATGAACAGCAGCTGAACAAACTCTACTGCCCTGTGGAATATTCAAAGAAAGTTGTGTGTGTTCCCTCTTACGCAGAATTGTATCCTTTTTCCAGCTCTGTGATGCATTTGCTTTGGAAGTAATGTAAATGTTTGCTTTGTTTTTAAATAGCTGCGCTCTCTAAATTAGTATTTGTGTGTAGGGAATTCCACTTCTGATATTCTCCAGCATTGAGTGGAGCTTAAAGGGGCTCTGTCTTTGGAAACACACAAAATTCCTGATTTCTGATTTTAACTTGAAAGAAGCTTGACCATATGGTGCTCCTGAATTAGAGGTAATTAGTTATGAATTGTGACCCGTTTCATAGGTAAGGATGGTACAATTGCCCTCTTGTCATTAAAATTATATTTAACAATGAAATCATATATTGCAAAATTAGTGCTAGTTCCTACAAAATTTGAACTAATTGTGGAAGGCGTATAGAGCTGATCAGAACAGAAGAGCATATGACTGTCAAAAGAACTAAGCAGTGGAGAGCATCCAGGCAATAACAATCATAACATAGTAATCTTAGGATGTAGTAAAAGCAGGTCCAGAGTAAAACAAAATGGACAAAGTATGATTTTTAAGGGATGAGTATAGTACTGGGAAAAATAAACAAACATTTTAGCAAATGTATAACAACAGTTGGAAACATCTGCGTTGGTCCAAGAGAAAATTAACCCTCTGAAGAACAAAAAGAAACTAGCCAGTACAAGTATTTTTAAAATTTGTACTTTCACAGAATGTGGTGTTGCATGCAATTATAGTATTTATTGTGTCCCAGATGTGACGTAAATAAATAAGAACAAAGTTGAATCATAAAGCATGCATTAAATTCACAGGCAGCCAAGAGGATGACAGTAGGTGATAAAATAACGTTGGGGAAATAAACCAATTGAAACTCAACTACAATGTCAAGAACTCTGCAGATACTTCTTAATTTGTTGTGGACATTGAGAGTTAGACCCCAGCATTTATTGCTAATCATGATTACCCTCAAAAGTGATGGTGAGCTGCCATTCTGTGTTGCTGCAGATCTTGGGCATCAGGTACACACAGTACTGTTAGGAAAGGAGTTCCAGAATATTGACCCAGTGACACAGAAGGGATAGTGATATTTCCCAGTCAGGACTGAGAGTGGTTTGGAAGGGAACTTGCAGGTGGTATTTCTCTCATGTCTCTGCTGGCCTTGACTTTCTAGATAGTATAGGCAGTGGGTTTGAAGGTGCTGTCTAAGGAGTCTTGGTGAGTTATTATTGGTGCAGGTAATGAATGTTGAAGGCAGTGGATATCAATCCAAGGAAGTTTCTTCTGTCCTGAATGGGCTTGAGTCTCTCAGAGTCATAAATAGCAGAAGTGTGAAGAGGGATACGTCGCTTGAGGGATATTAACAGCCCCCAGCTCAAAATGCCAGAAATATTAAATAATTAACATTTTATTAACACAGGAGGCTAGCATGTTGGCGAGACTTTAAAAGCGATCAAAAAATGAGAGGACATTTAAGATGAGGAGAGAGCAGGTATTTATAACCTAACTAGTTTTACAATGAAGCCCCGATCCTGATGGATTGAATCCAGCCGTTCTGAGAGGTTGGAGAAGAGATGTCAGAGGTATTGTTACATGTTTGAAAAAGAAAGATTAGACAAAGAATTAGTGCCAGATGAAGAGAAAGTTGACCTTGATGGTGCTGGAGTAGTAACATTGTGAACCTTTATAAGGTTTCTCATTTGTATGAATTCTGAGGTGTGTTAGAAGTGAGCGCTGAAATGGAACACTTTATTGCAATATTTGCATTCCTACATTTGGAAAGGAGACCAAACAGGCCTGGGGAACTTGAGACTGATTGAATAAATTTGGTACAAGGAATAAAAGAATCCTTGCCAGCAGATGTAACAGGAAAAAAGGAAATTAGGAGCTGAAAATATCCTAGTCATCACAAAAGCAAAGATCATGCTTGACCAAGTTATGATGGATAGTAGGAACTGCTGATGCTGGAAAATCTGAGATAACAAGGTGTAGAGCTGGATGAACACAGCAGGCCAAGCCGCATCAGAGGAGCAGGAAAGCTGATGTTTCGGGTCTAGACCCTTCTTCAGAAATGGGGGAGGGGAAGGGGATTCTGAAATAAATGGGAGAGAGGGGGAGGCGGGTAGAAGATGGATAAAGGAGAAGATAGGTGGAGAGGAGACAGACAGGTCAAGGAGGCGGGGTTGGAGCCAGTAAAGGTGAGTGTAGGTGGGGAGTTAGGGAGGGAATAGGTCGATCCAGGGAGGACGGACAGTTCAAGGAGGCGGGATGAGGCTAGTAGGTAGGAGATGAGGGTGGGGCTCGAGGTGGGAGGAGTGGATAGGTGGGAGGACACTGCCTCCTGCAGTGCCACAATGATGCCACCCAAAGGTTGCAGGAACGCTTGGGAACCCTGCAGCCCAGTGGTATCAATGTGGACTTCACAAGCTTCAAAATCTCCCCTCCCCCACCGCATCCCAAAACCAGCCCAGCTCGTACCC
This sequence comes from Rhincodon typus, assembly GCF_021869965.1. Taxonomy (NCBI): domain Eukaryota; kingdom Metazoa; phylum Chordata; class Chondrichthyes; order Orectolobiformes; family Rhincodontidae; genus Rhincodon; species Rhincodon typus. Next base: position 73,556,218 of record NC_063342.1, read on the forward strand.
GCCTCCCTAACCTGTCCTCCCACCTATCCACTCCTCCCACCTCAAGCCTCACCCCCATCTCCTACCTACTAGCCTCATCCCACCCCCTTGACCTGTCCGTCCTCCCTGGACCGACCTATCCCCTCCCCAACTCCCCACCTGCACTCACCTTTACTGGCTCCAACCCCGCCTACTTGACCTGTCTGTCTCCTCTCCACCTATCTTCTCCTTTATCCATCTTCTATCCACCTCCCCCCTCTCCCTATTTATTTCAGAATCCCCTTCCCCTCCCCCATTTCTGATGAAGGGTCCAGACCCGAAATGTCAGCCTTCCTGCTCCTCTTGATGCTGCTTGGCCTGCTGTGTTCATCCAGCTCTACACCTTGTTATCTAAGTTAGACGGATGCCTGCTTAACAAGGGAGCATGGGTTTAAGGAGTGGGCAGGCAGGAAAGTGGAGGTAAGGCCACAGTCATGATCATATCAAATGGTGGAACAGGCTGGAGGGCTTCTGTTTCTTGTGATCTAATAGGTGGTCTTGATCTTTATTGTAACGTTCCTTGAGCTGCTTACACTTGGTACTAAAGGAGAAACCTTTGAGTAGAAGTAATAAGGTGATATGCAGAAGGTACTGTTTTTAACTTTCTAAAGGGATAAAATTGAAAAGCGTGATCATGATAAATTTGTAGAGTTGAAAAGCCTGTTCTGTATTGGCAATGTTATGTAGCACTGTAGAACAAAAATAAGAGTAGCAGTCTCTGCCAATTATCTCCGACCAGGCCTAGGAAACGTGAGCATTGCTGCATGCAATGAAGAGACTTTAGTGCACCAAAGATGATTTGAGAAATAGTTTTTCAAAGAAATCTTTTCAGAGCTTGACCTTGGATTATGGAAATAAATGACCATTCAGCCCAGCTACCTGCTGTCCACATTTATCCTCTAGAAGAGTAAATATTTCCTATAACAGTTATACATCTCCACTAAACACCAGAGGTCAAAGAGCTTGGTTTGACAGCAGCCAGTCAAAATATACTGACTAGAACAGCACAAAATGTAATGCTATTTTCTTTCCCATTTATACGTCAAGATTCTCACCCAATTATCCCTTAATTAATATGTAACACCACCTACTCCCTGGTTCCATTTGCTCTCTGGCATCCCTACCAGACCCTACTGGATGATGGCGCCCTGGATATCCATTCATCCCATTTTCCTATCTCTGCTCATCCAGTCTAATTTTGAATATAGTACAAATGCTCATGACTATGCCTCAGGTAAAGTTATTCTGATAGATGCAAAAAAAGCATACGTAAATGAACTGATTGTATTCCACATGGTGGAAATTCATTGAATGTTATTTTAGCCATGCTGTATGTGAAATATATAATGTCCTGGTATCTCAGCTAGGTTTGGAGCCTAGTTATGTGTTCATGTATGTTGTTTTGACTTATTCCTAAGTCATTTCAGTTGTTTTGAAAAACTTGCTTTACTGGGTTTACCTCATCAATGCTGCGTCGTTGCAGATCTTCCCCCGATCTGAATGGAGACAGTAATGTGACTTTTGGTAGAATGAGCACCTATTAATATGAAGCTGTTTTATTTTAAAATTGTAAATGTCTTTGATATTATCTTTGGCTCATGTTGTCAATGAACTTGAAGCCTTGATTGTAGATCACCTTTATTTGATTTGGCCTGACAACGGAATGGCTTTTACAGGTCACGTCAGACTTTCTCCCCAAGGTGGCTTCTCAAATTAGTTTAAATTTATGAAATTCCTGCCTCATTTTAACTGTTACAACATCAGTCATTAAAATACTTAGAAGCTATAAAGATAATAGAACTTTTGGTTCTAGCCAACATTTAATCTTAATGAGCAAATATTTCTCACAATATTTACACAACCTATACTAATATCCTTAACCTGTGTTCCTTTGTCTACCCATTGCAAGCTAATCTCCAATGTTGACCATTTCACCCTTGAAAGCTACAGTGAATTCCATAGCATCTCATCTGCCAGTGCAGAGGTTTCACCAGCCCTCTGTCTCTTGCATTTAATCTTGTATTTATGTCTCCTCATTCCTAAACTGCTTAATTCCTGAAAGTAGCCTGCTGCTACCTGTCCGATCTTACCATTGTAAACATGTGCAACACCTTATCTGGATGGCCTAATGAAAATAAACCAACCTTTACATAGTCATAGAGATGTACAGCACAGCAAAAGGCCCATTGGACCATCGTGTCCACGATAGTCAAAAAACAACCAGTTAACCATTCTTATCCCATTCTCCATCACTTGGTCCATAGCCTTATATGCCTTGGCATCACAAGTGTGCATCTTCACTAAAATATGATGAGGATTTCTGCCTGTACCAACCATACAGATTCCAGTTCCAGATTCCCACCAGCCTCTGCGTGAAAAAGTTTTCCTTATCTTTCTGTACCTCCTCTAAACTTTCTACCCTATCTATGCTCCTGATTAATTTTATACATCTCAATCATGTCCTCTCTCAATCTCTTCTGTTCTAAGCAAAACAACCCCAGTCTGTACAATCTCTCTTCATAACTAAAACTCTCCAGCCCATGCAACATCCTGGTAAATCTCTGCTGCTACAACCTCTCCAATGCTGTCACATACCTCCTACAATGTGGATTTCAGAACTGCATACAATACCCTAGCTACCCTAACCAATATTTTATACAGTTCGAGCATAACCTCCCTGCTCTAAAAGTCTACGCCTCGTCTAATGAAGGCAAGTATGTGCCTTAACCACTTTAATCACCTGACACGGTATTTTAATGGACCAGTGTACAGGTGCACCAAGATCCCTCTGATCCTTGGTGCTTCCCAGGGTCCTACCATTCTTCATGTGTTCCCTTGCCTTGTTTGTCCTGTCCAAATGCATCGCCTGTCACTTGTCCGGATTGAATTCCATTTGCCACTGATCAGCCCTTCTGACCAGCCTGTCTGTATCCTCTTGTAGTCTAAGGCTATCCTCCTCAGTATTTATCACCCTACCAACTTCACTATCATCTGCAAACCTGCTCATCGACCCTCCTAATTTCAAGCCTTAAACCCTTAAACCCTTAGTTCAAGTCTTCAATTATTTTAAGTTTTAATATTTCATATTAATGTGTATACTAGGAAATGTGCATTGTATCCACTTTAAATGCTGTTTTCATATTGCTTATTCTTTCATGGGACATCGACATCGCTTACAAGACCAGCATTTGTCTCCCATTCCTTACTGCCCTTGAACTGAGTGGCTTGTTCTGCTATTTCAGAGGACAGTTCAGAGTTTTGGGTCTAGAGTCGTTTAGGCTGAACCAGATAAGGATAGCAGATATTCTTAGTAAACCAGATGGGCTTTTAGGTGAGGATTTTAAAATAAATGCTAAATATCTCCAATTTGATTATCAGCTTGGTGTTTAACTTCCTGTGTGGCCTTGAATCCATTCTGATTCTGTAATCTCCATGGAACACACCGTTCTCCAACTTTGTTGTCCCACCTTAGCTTTACCAAATGTGTATGCCACTGTCCATGCCAAAAGCTCGTCTACATCACTTGCTTTAACACGCCCTTTAATGTTCTTTAATTCCTTGGCCAATCTTCAGGCTATCTGTTCAAAAATCACCTCCCTTGACTCAACATCCATTTCTATTCCTTTATGAAGTGCCTTGTGATGTTATCCTGCTTGTAAAATTATTCTGTAAGTACAAGTTATTGTTTCAATATGGCTAAGTGGTTCCATATGACCAAACAAAGCTCCACAAACTGCTCTAAGTACATGCAATACATTATTGTGCTTTCATGTAATTTGTCAGACTATTGCAACAGCTCAATTTTTATGTGGGCGGTGCTTCTAGAAGTGGAGTCTTTAGTCTTAAATACTTACAGATAGAGATGTGTCGAGTATGTAAGCCTCAAATTGTTTGATTTCCTTAAGATCCTTGTTCAGATGGGTGTTCTACACCGTATGGAAAAAGTAGAACGTAACTTTTCAAATCAAAAGTTGCAAGTTATTTTATGAAAAATCAATAAAGTTGGTAATCATAAGGATGGCAGAGCTATGTGCTGCATGATGCTTTTTAGGCTTGCACCCTGGTGCATGCTGTTTCTCAAACTGAAGTAATGCTGTGTACTTAAATCAAGTCTACTGGCCGAGGTGTCTTGCATTGTGCTGTGATGCAACTTCTCATTTCAGGAAAGATGCGACTTGTATATTTTGCAGGGATTTTTTTTTTTAAAGAGAAAGTGACTAGTCATTTGCATTTTAAATGGAGGTGCAAGGAGCAACGCTGACTGCACTGGACCTCCTGAATGTCGTTGTAAATGTGAACCTAGATCTTTTACTTTGTGGGTGGGTGGTAGGTGAATTCACAATTTTGTATTAAGTGGTGATTTATTCCAGTTAAGTTTTTTTTTGTTCTTGATTGTCTTTGCATATTTCAATCTGCGGTATCATACTCATGTCAACCATAATCAGTTTGGAAGTTAATTTCTTTTAATTTATTTGCTGCGTTTTTGGAATAAACACAACTGTTGAAATGTGTTCTATTATTTCTGCATAAAGTCATTACTGTAGCCTTTTGCGATGGCTACTGACAGAAGAAAATTGTTGAGCACTTCATGTATTGAAAGAAAGGGGGAAAATCATTGCTGGACCTTGTTCTTTCTCTGTGTGAACATTTCTTGACTGTTACTTTGTCCAGGGAAGTTGCTAATATTAGGGCAATATTTATTTATTCATTAATCACAGAAGAAGTGTTTTCTTTCCTGCTCAAGGGAGAATGTTTTCATTTTTATCAGCACTGAGAACTAAGCAACCTCTGTCAGTGTTTATTTTGGTTAAGATATGAATGAGCAGCAGGTTACAATGGCATCATCCTAATCATAAATTTGTTTAGAAAATGCATAATTGATGTTTCTGCATGCATGGGAATGATAATAGCCTTTGGAAATGGGTCTAAGCTCCAAGAGACTAGAAAGTGAGAGGCTTTGGTCTCCTAAATCAAATACAGAACAACTATAAAAGACAGTTTGTATTGCATCCATCCACAGTTACTTTTGCGATTGCCCAATCTCTCTTGTAAATCAAATGCCAACGACCCTACACCATCGAAATGGAGTCAGAACAAACAAATTTGCAGGTCCCACCAAAGGTGGTGTCTCCCAATAGCAGTGAACATGGGTCAGAGATTCGTCTGTAGCCTGCACGTATATGTGCCCCGCACCTCTGCTACAGCCTCACTGAGCTGCCCCTGCAAAGTTAACATTGACTGCCACCCTTTCTATTTGATAACAGCATGCAATGAAGGATATTGTTGTGGTTAATAGCTGATGCAATGTTAATGATCAGGAAGTATCCTTTTAAATTGCTGCCCCTGCCACCCCGATGCAGACCAGAACTGACCACATTTCTTTAACATGGAAATTGAGAAGGACAATATCGGACACAGAAGGGGGTTTTCTTTTTAATGCAAAGTTTGTGGGGATTTTGACGCTATCAGCAATAGAATTTTGTACCCCATTCCCTTTCCATAATTTGTATCGTTTGTCAGCCATTGTCTTAGTTCCTGTCGACCTTTCCTAATAGTATAAGTCTTAGAAAAAGTAGCATCAAGTGAGAAAAGCTGGTAGTGACAGTAATTCTGATAATTGTGAAATGCTTTCTGCGTGTCAGACAATTGGCAACTACAAACAGAAGTGTTGCGATTTTTAAATTTTGAACCTTTGCACTGAATGCTGCTCCTTCTGTGTAGAACTGTGAACAACTGCAACGGCACAAGACTTTATAATGGAACTATCAATAGCAATTTAGTTCTGTAAGGAAAGAAGATGCACAGGAGTGCAGTAAACCTTACAATAAAGGTCTTCATAAATTACCTTTTTGTTTTCTCTTAAACTTGTTGTCATGTGTCTCCATCAACATTAATAAACAGTGTTAAAGAACATTAACAAAGAACTCTGCAGTATTTTCAGCCTTCCATAAAGTGCTTAAACTGACAACATACTGCACTCTTCCTCATTGTCTTCTTCCCTGTGTAAGCTGCTTGTGTTGTCTTTCTGCAAGAGAAATTCACCTCGAGTAGAAGTTTTGCAGGTTCTGTACAATCGGGGAATTCCAAGACCCTAAAAAGAGCAGGTGTAACCTGTCAAGCCTAGTGGCGATTTTACTATATTGAACAAGGTCACAATTTCCTACTGACTGTGTGTATTGATCATGGTCTCTTGGTACATCAGGGTACCAGTATGGTTCTGTGACTTGTTTCCTTTTGAACAAATAGACAATTCGTAGCAATTGATCAATGGAGAGCCAATGCCATAAAACTTATCAAGAAATTGAGGTGTATAAAATCATGATGGGCATGGATAGGATGAATGCATGTAGTCTTTTTCCCAGAGATAGGGAATTGAAAACTAGAGGGCAAAGGTTTAAGGTGATAGGGGATAGATTTAAGAAGCTCCTGAGGAGCAACTTCTTCACGCAGAGAGCATAAATGGAGAGGCCTGCTACAAAGTAGTTGCGGCAGGTACAATAGCAACATTTAAAAAAAACATTTGGATAGGTACGTGGATGGGAAGAATTTAGAGGGACATGGGCAATTGGAACTAGCTGAATGGGCCAGTTTAGGCCTGAGGGCCTGTTTCTATGCTGTATTACTCTGACTCGAAATATCCCAGACAGTCGGCTGGGCACATGTATGAATTACTGGCCATCGCATGTTAATTATCACTGCGTTCAGTCTGTACAGAATTGAAAGCAAAATGAGGGGAGTGTCTTTGGCAGTGCTATTAAGGCACATTCTCCAGTAAACTGGTTGCCAGTGCTTCATTTGGGCTCCACGAGAGCCACTTGGCAGCAGATGATGACTTGCTCTGGTCAAACAGTTGCATTTCTGAGGTGAAAATTGCTACCACACTCAGCCAAAGATAGTCAAGGAAACACAATAACCTATCAGGAAAGGATCTAGGGCTTCATAACTAGATATTGAGTGGAAAAGCAGGGGAAGCAGGCTGAACTTATATCATGTCTGACTAGACCATAACTGGACGGAGTATTGTATCCAGTTCTGGTCACCATATTTGAGCAGAAATGACTCATGAGCCAGTTGGATATTTACAACAATTTGGTGGTCACCACTAATACCAGCATAAAGGTTACTGGAATGGTCTCTTGTGGTGGAGTCCCTACCTCTGAGCCAGGAGGCTTGATATCAGATCCCGCCTGCTCCAGACATGTGTAGAGTAGGTTGATTCAAAAATACCTAAAAGTTACCGGTAACAATTCCCTAAGACCCCGAACCAATTTGCCTAACTGTTAATGAAAGGTGTTTATTAATCTGCAGTTGAAGTCTATAAAAGCACAGGCCTTGTGGTTATTTGTCAGATAGGGTGTGACTTTTTAAAGAGAGCATTGCTGACCAGTATTGCAATCTGACCATTTCCGTTTGGTAGTTGGGGTTTGTATGTTGAAAGCTGCTTATGAAACAGAGCTTTTCCTTGTCCAGTACTTTTACCACTTTTTCTTTGGATGTGGTGAATGGATTGTATTTTATAAGCTTTGTGGTTAGTATCTTCCATCAGAGCTACCTTGAGTGAACTATCCAGATTAAGTTCCACTGGATGGATTGTCCTGCAGACCGTAACACAATTGCAGACCTCAGGTAAGTTGTCGTCTAGAGTTGGAGAATTCTTGATACTTCACAAGACAGCATATTCTGAATCATCTGTGATCTATTTAACTGAGAACTTAGGACTCTGAACTGCCTCTTGCGACGAAAGTTAAGGATAAGATATTAGAAAAGTCACAGTAGTTTGGAGGTTATTGGTAGCAAAGATTGGAAAACTTTTTAAAACCAGCAAAGCATGGTTTTTTTTTAAAGAAAATGGATTAGATTGAGAGAAAATTAGAAAGAAATAGAAGAACAGGCAAAGCTCTGACAAGTATTTAAAAGTGGAGACAGCAAAGCCAGAAGCTGTGGAAATACTGATGGGAAAGGAAGAAATGGCAGCGTGTTTCAAACCTTACTTTGTATCAGTCCTCCTGCTTGACGGCACTAAAGGCATTCCTACAAAAGCAGCAGCAGGAAAAGTGTAAACCCCATCACCATCACCATCACCATCACCATCACAGCCGTAAAAGAACTAGAAAAACAATTGGGAATAAACGTTTGCAAGCCCCCGGACCTAATGGTTTAAAGCTGGAAAGAAGTGATTGCAGAGATATCCAGAATTCAGAACTGACTAGTGCTTTTCCAACCCTCTGGGACCTAATCTAATACTGTATTAAAGAAAGGAGGGAGTCAGAAGGGAAGAAACTACAGTCCAGTTAGTCTAATTTCTGTTGTTGGGGAAAATGATAGAATCATTTATTAAGGTTTAGCATTTCAGTGTTTAGAAAATCGTAATTTAGTCTGGAAGATTGGGGTGGCACAGTGGCTCAGTGGTTAGCACTGCTACTTCTCAGTGCCAGGGACATGGGTTCAATGCCACCCTCGGATGACTGGGTGGAGTTTGCACATTCTCCCCGTGTCTGCGTGGGTTTCCTCCCACAATCCAAAAATGTGCCGGTTAGGGTGGATTGGCCATGACAAATTGCACATAGTGTGCAGGCTAGGTGGATTAGGTAAGGGAAATGGAGACTTGCAGGGATAGGGTGGGATGCTCTTTGGAGAATTGGTATGGGCTGAATGGCCCAGTTCCAACTGCAGTGATTCTATGAAGAGTCAGCATGGTTATGGGAAAGGCAAATCATTTATGACAGCTTTAAAGGAGGTAGGAAGTAGTGTGGATAAAGGAGAACCAGAAGATGTGTTTGGATTTCTAAAAGCTATGGATAAGTTGTCACGTGAAAGATACTGCTCGTGGTGTTAGGGATTATGTGTTAGCATGGTTAGTGATTTTGCTCAAACTGTTTGGCCATGTTATAGCATACCTTCAGGCATCTGGGCCTTGAACTTCTGGGCCACTACCAGTGCACCACAAAGCCCTCTATTAGATACAATATTGGCCAATTACCAGCAATCATAGACAGGTCATTTTTAAGTTGTCAAACTAATGATTCGAGTGCCACAGTGATCAGGACAAGGGGCTCAACAATTGAAGGTCTACATTAGTGATTTGGATGAAGGGGAAGAGTGAATTGTAATGCAAGTGTATGATCATGGTACTGGAGATAACCACAGATGAGAGACCACTGCAAAGTTGGTGAACCCCACCGAAAGTTATATAAAGCAGTCTTCAGTTGCAGTGTCAGTTGGTTCCTGAGAGGGGCAGCAGCTTTTACAACTTCATACTATGCATCAACTTGAGAAAGTGGGAAGAGAGTACAAACCCCTTTCCAATGTTGGATCATCCTTGCTTAGGACAAGCTGAGGCATCTTCCTTTTGAGGTTGTCATTTTCTTGATCCTTTTGGTCCCTCTCCTTCCAGACATCTGGACACAGAACCTTCCTGGTTTGTTTTCCTTTTAGTACTGATGATAATTCTGGGGATGAAAGCCTGTGGTCCATAATAAAAGGAACAACTTTCAACAGCTGATACTAATGCCAAAACTATCTTTTGCCAATTACTTAATAACCTAAGCATTTACTAGTCAACCAGTTAGACTGGTAGCTTGAAGGTTGGCAACAGGTCAACTCATTATAGAAGGATGATTATGAATAAGTACAGAGGCTTATTTAAAAAAAAAACTAACCTCCTCTTGAGCCCTCATTGATCCTGTTCCTTAATGCTGAAAGATTCCAATTTATATTGGCCTTTGTTCCCCCTTTCTGACACATCTTTTCTAATTCCTGCTTTGTAAACAAAAAAAAGGGCAATTGCTTTCTCTCTCAAATAATTTGGTTTCTGTTGCCTGTGGTTTATCAGCTGATAAGGAACTGGAACGTGCCGGATCCTCCAAACAATTTCACTGGGTGCAGGACGCATTTTCAGACTATCCTTTTGATCAAAAGCTACAACCTTGACTTCATAAAACCTCCCTTCATCAGGATAATAGGTCCTGACCCAAAACGTCGACTTTCCTGCTTCTCTGATGTTACCTGACCTGCTGTGTTCCTCCAGTTCCGCACTGTATTGACCTCTCAAATGCGGTTGGGAGGAATTTCCAGGATTATGACCCAGTGTCTTGGCTTCTGTTTTTGTTCAAGGGTAATCCCCAGGCTGTAGATGGTAAGGGACTCCACAATGGTAATCCATTGAATGTCATGGGGCAATGTATTTAAAAGATTAATCTGTTCAACAGTGACTGCAGGATAGGTCAGAGGCTAGGCATACTGCAGTGAGTAACTCCCCTCCTGACTCCCCAAAGCCTGTCTACCATCTACAAGGCACAAGTCAGGAGTGTGATGGAATACTCCCCACTTGCCCTGGATGGGTGCAGCTCCTACAACTCTCAAACAGTTTGACTCCCTCCAGGACCAAAGCAGCCCGTTTGATTGGCATAAAATCTACAAACATCCACTCTCTCCACCACTGACGGTTGGTGGGAACTGTGTGTACTATCTACATGATGCACTGCAGAAATTCACCAAAGATCCTCAGACAGCACTTTCCAAACCCACAACCACTTCCATGTAGGAAGACAAGGGCAGCAAATACATGAGAGCACCAACACCTTTAATTTCCCATCTCAAGCCATTCACCATTTCTGTCCTGGACGTACTACAGTGTTGCAGCAAAGCTGAACACGAGCTGGAGGAATAGCACCTCGTTTACTGCTTTGTCACCTCACAGCCTTTAGGACTCAATGTTGAAATCAAAAGTCTCACAGTACTGAAATTCTCCTCCAATTTGATTACAACTTGCCCCGCTCCACCCTCTCAACCTCCCCAGATGACTCTTGCTTGTGCCTTGAGGCCTTTGCCCTTAGCAAAGCAGACCCATTCTCTCCTATCCACACTTTTTCATTTACACCAGAATGGTGTATTGCCTCCCCGGTGCCAGGATCTTGGAGAGGGTGCAGCATATTCTGAAAGGTGAGAGGGACCAGCAGGAAGTTGTTGTACACACTGGAACTAACGACAGAGGATGAGATAAGGACTAGATTCTGAGGAGAGAATATAGGAAGTTAGGCAGGAATATACAAGGGAGGTCCCCCAGGGTAGTAATATCTGGAATTCCCTCAGCGCCACGAAGTAGTGAGGATAGGAATAGGAGGATAGAGCAGATGAATGCGTGGCTGAGGAGCTGGTGCAGGGGAGAGGGATTCACATCTTTGTATCATTGGAATCTCTTCTGGGGTTAGAAGTGATGTGACCAGCATAGGAGGAATATTGCAGTTGAATTGGAAGGGGACTAATATACTAGTGGGGAGATTTGCTAGAGCTGCTTCGGAGGATTTAAAGTAGTGAGGAGGGGGGGGGGGGGGGTGGGGTATCCCAGAGAGATGGTGAGGAAGGAGAGCAGTCTGATCCTGATACAGGAAAAGGAATAAGTCAAACAGACAGGGCAGGTAGGGACAAAGCAGAGAACAAGGTAGGACTGATAAATTAAACTGCACTTATTTCAATGAGCGAGAGAGGCCAATTTTGATGGTATTAGGCAAGAACTTGCAAAAGTTGATTGGGGGCGGATGTTTGTGGGTAAAGAGCTGGAAAATGGGGAGACTTTCAGAAATGAGATAACGAGAGTCCAGAGACAGTATGTCCTGTTAGGGTGAAGGGTAAGGCTGGTAGGTGTAGGCAGTGCTGGGTGACTAGACAAATTGAGGTTTTGGTCAAGAAAAAGTAGGAAGCATATGTCAGGTATAGGCAGCAAAGATCGAGTGAATCCCCAGAAGAGTATAAAGGCGGTAGGTGTATACTTAAGGGAGAAATCAGGAGGGCAAGAAGGAGACATGAAACAGCTTTGGCAAATAGAGTTAAGGAGAATCCAAAGGGATTCTATGAATACATTAAGGACAAAAGGGTAACTGGAGAGAGAATAGGGCCCCTTAAAGACCATCAAGGTCACCTATGTGTGGAAGCACAGGAGATGAGGGAGACATTGAACGAGTATTTTGCATCAGTGTTTACTGTGGAGAAGGATACGGAAGCTAGAGAATGTGGAGAAATAAATAGTGGCCATATTACAAAGTTGGTGGTGCTGGATGTCTTAAAACGCATAAAGGTGGATAAATCTGCAGGACCTGATCAGGTGTATCCTAGAACTCTAGGAAGCGAGCAAAGTGATTGCTGGGCCCCTAGCTGAGATATTTATGTCATTGATAGCCAGAAGCGAGGTGCCAGAAGACTGGAGGTCAGCTAACGTTGTGTCACTACTCAAGAAATGTGGTAAGGAAAAGCCAGGGAACTATAAACAGGTGAGCCTGACATTGATGATGGACAAGTTGTTGGAGGGACAGGATTGACACATATTTGGAAAGGCAAGGACTGATTAGGGATAGTCAATATGGCTTTGTGAGTGGGAAATCTTACCTTACTAATTCGATTGAGCTTTTTGAAGAAGTAACAAAGAGGACTGATGGGGGCAGAGCAGTGGATGTGATCTGTGTGGACTTTAGTAAGGTGCTCGACAAGGTTCCTCAGGGTAGACTGGCTAGTCAGGTTAGATCACGTGGAATAGAAAGAGAACTGGCTATTTGGATACAGAACTGGCTCAAAGGTAGAAGACAGAGTGTGGTGGTGGTGGAGAGTTGCTTTTCAGACTGGAGGCCTGTGTCCAGCAGTGTGCCAAAAGGATCAGTGCTGGGTCCACTGTTTTTTTTATCATTTATATAAATGATTTGGATGTGAACATAGGTGGTATGGATAGTAAGTTTGCAGATGACACTAAAATTGGACGTGTAGTGGACAGCAAAGAAGGTTACCTCAGTACAATGGTATCTTGATCAGAAGGGCCAATGGGCTGAGGAGTGGCAAATGGAGTTTAATTTAGGTAAATGCGAAATTGGATAGGCAAATCAGGGCAGGACTTGTATACTAAATGGTAAGCTCCTGGGGAGTGTTGTTGAGCAAAGAAACCTTGGAGTGCAGGTTCATAGTTCCTTGAAAGTGGAGTCGCAGGTAAATGGGATAATGAAGAAGGCGTTTGGTATGCTTGCCTTCATTGGTCAGTGTATTGAGTATAGGAGTTGGGAAGTCATGTTGCAGCTGTGCAGGACATTGGTTAGGCCACTGTTGGAATACTGCATGCAATTCTGGTCTCCTTGCTATGGGAAAGAATGTTGTGGAACTTGAAAGGGTTCGGAAAAGATTTATGGGGATGTTGCCAGAGTTGGAGGGTTTGAGCTATAGGGAGAGATGAATAGATTGGGGCTATTTTCCCTGGAGTGTGACCTTTTCGAGGTTTATAAAATCATGAGGGGCATGGATAGGGTAAATAAACAAGGTCCTTTCCTGGGGTGGGGGAGTCCAAAACTAGAGGGGCATAGATTTAAGGTGAGAGGGCAAGGTATAAAAGGGACCTAAGGGGCAACATTTTCACACAGAGGGTGGTGCGTGTATGGAATGAGCTGCCAGAGGAAGTGGTGGAGGCTGGTACAATTACAACATTTAAAAGGCACCTGGATGGGTACATGAATAGAAAGGGTTTAGAGGGATATAGGCCAAATGCTGGCAAATGGGACAAGATTTATATTGGATATCTGGTCGGCATGGATGAGTTGGACCAAGTTTGTGCTGTATATTTCAATGACTGTATGACTCTGTGACCTGTTTTATACCTCAATCCTTCTTTACCACCAGTAGTACTCCCTTTGTATTTTGTTCTCGTTGCCCTCCCAATCTGTTCCACTTGCTCCTCCTCTTCTGTTCGACCACGCTCAGTTCTGAAAGTGTTGTAGCAGACTCAACTCTGTTTCTCTGTTTTTAGTCCCCAGAAGACTAGTAGTCCAGTGTCATTACAATTGCACCCCTGTCTTGATTCATTAGGGAAGATTGTGTTCATAATCCAGCCCTACTCTGACTGATGTAACTGGTGAGTGACTGATCAGCTGGACCTAGGTCTTTTCATGTTTGAATGCTTCCTTCAGGCTCTCAAGTGTGGCCTTTTTCAGGAAGGAGGTGGGGTGGTAGGACAGTGGAGGGGGATGGAGGGATTGAGAAGGGGAGTGGAACAGGGTAGAGGCAATAGGTGTTGAGAGTGGGAGGGAAGGGGTGTCATGGGTGGGAGTGTGATGGGGCCGGCCAGTAGGTGAGAGTGGCAGGGCAGGTAGTGGAGGGGTCGATGTGGAAGGGAGATGGATGGAAGAGAGTCAGAGGGGAGGGAGTGGGAGTGGAGAAATGGCAGGAAGAAAGTGGAGGTGTGAGAGTGTGTAATAGAGTAATAGGAGGGAAGAGGGAAAAAGTGGTATGAGGATTGGGGGGAGGGAAGAGAGGGCAAGGTGGGAGAGGGAGGAAGGAGCGAGTTGGAGGGTTCTGGATTTGTTATCACCAGTGCAATGTCACCTCTCTGTGACTTTGACAGTAACTGTGAATGGTGGAGCAGTGTGGAAATCTCTGTAGCCTGTGTTAACCCTGACAGCTAGCTCTGTCCAGTTTAGAGTTGTTGCTGATGTGTGCGCACCAGTTTATGAGGCAGTGACGACCAGTGTGATCAGAAATAATGTGTGAACTTCCGAGGCAGACTGAAAGACCAAGTTTGTGTGCTTTTATAAGGAGACTGTCCCTGGGCTTTGGCAGTGTGCTGTGCTGGAGGAGCAATCTCTGATTCCCAAATCAGGGCAAGTTAATCTGTCCAGTACATTCAGAAAACGGAAAGCATATGACAATGTGAAAAATCTCTCCGTCAGAAAATAGCTTCTGCACATTGCAATTCGAGGTAACTGAAAGATGAGAAATTGCCTACCTCATGAACAAGGTTCAGAGTGCTGTGGTGCTGACATTTGTCTGCATTGTTGCTTGTTTTGATGGTCTGAAGATGGATTGGATATTGTGTCTGACTGGGACACATACAGTTTGCGATTTGATAAACCGCTGGGCTGTCACTCAGGGCAGCTGTGTGTAAACAGAAATCGAAGAGTCTCGCCAGACACAGCCAGGAGAGGGAGAACAGGCAGTGACAGCTCCTGGTCTCTCACACAGTGTGTGTGGATACTGCAATGTAGATACCACTCCTTACCTCAAGCTAAACACTTTGCTCGAGATTTTTTTCCCAGGACAAACTCAGAGAGAGAGACAGAGAGGAGATTGTGCACATCATACAAATGGAGGTGTTGGAGAGTCCAAAGCCTGTGAGGGGGAGATACCAAAGGACGTTGCTGAAAGGGACCCTCCTGGTGTTTGTAGCAGCAACCCTGGTTCTGAGTATTGTGCTGGCTCTCGGTAAGTGGCAATGAACGGGAAGGTGGAGCTGTTCTGCATGTAATGACATGCTATACATGCTGCTGCACTGGAAAAGTTACATCTGTTTTAAGAGCCCCACGGAGGGATGTGGGATTATATAAATGGGGCAGTCAGACCGTGGCATATGCACAGCATGCTGACAGGACACAAGGAGGCCGTTCAGCCCGTCTGTGCTGGCCCTCTGCTGCCCCCATCCCAGCCATTCCTCCTTTTCCATTTGAGGTAACTTTCCAGTTCCCGTTTTTGATAGCTTCAAGTGAACCTGCCTCCCCCACAATCTCAGACAGTACATTCCAGACCCTAACCACTCGAGTGAACCTGC
The DNA here is from genome assembly GCF_021869965.1 of Rhincodon typus. Lineage (NCBI taxonomy): Eukaryota > Metazoa > Chordata > Chondrichthyes > Orectolobiformes > Rhincodontidae > Rhincodon > Rhincodon typus. The sequence continues at coordinate 73,571,807 of NC_063342.1, forward strand.
CTCCCCCACACTCTCAGACAGTACATCCCAGACCCTAAACGCTCGAGTGAACGTGCCTCCCCCACACTCTCAGACAGTACATTCCAGACCCTGACCACGTGCTGCTGCATGAAGAGATTTTCCCTCATTCCCCCATTTCTTCTTTGGTTAACCACCTTGGTGTCCACTGAATAATTGCCCCCTTTCCACTCAATCCCTTGATTGAATATCTTCTCAGCTTTCCCTGGGAAGAAACAGTTCTGACTTCTGTGATCTGTCCATGTAACTGAAGTTCCTCAGGAGAGAATCATCCTCGTGAGTTTTTTCTGCACCTTCTCCCAGAACTAAACACAATGCTCCAGCAGAGACTGATGTAATATTTTCCAAAGGGTCACCATAGCTTCCTTACTCTTCGATTCAATACTTCGCTAAACAAAACTTAGGGTGTTTTCTCCCTTTCTTCACCACCCCAATAACTTCTGTGTGCACATTCTCTGAAATTTCTCAGCTCCTGCCCCTCCTGTAGAATTTATTGTTTGATTTATATTGTCCCTCACTGTTCTTATGAACAAGTCAATCCACCTTTTGTTTTGCTATATTTAATTTCATCTGCTGTATGTCTGCCCATTCCCCCATGCTGTGTGTGACCTTATGAAGTTCTACTTTATCCAGATCTCTCTTTGTGCTTTCATGGGTTGAGGGCGTTGTTGGCAAGACAAGCCTTTGGTTCACGTTTCGACATAGCTTTGAACTGTCCAGGCCATTTCCATCAAACATGTCTTTGTGGGTCTGGAGTGACATGTAGGCTGGACTGGATAAGGCTGGCTGATTTCTTTCCTCTAAAGAATCATTAGGGTTTTACGATTACACCGCTGCCATTAAACTCTCATTTTAGTGGGATATTTCATTGACTTGAAATTTAACCATTTGTTGTGGCGAGTCATAGACCATTTCCCCACAAGGGGAATCTGTATCTCTGGACATGCTGCTTCTGTGGGATCAGAAAGCAGGGGGATTACTCTGGGATATTAGGTGCCAACTGGTATGCTGCACTGTCGGAGGGTCAATGCTGAGGGAATGCTGCACAGTCAGAGGGTCACTGCTGAGGGAATGCCACACAGTCAGAGGGTCAGTACTGAGGGAGCGCCA
>NC_063342.1:73572944-73573367 GCF_021869965.1 Rhincodon typus
GCCACACAGTCAGAGGGTCAGTACTGAGGGAGCGCCACACAGTCAGATGGTCACTGCTGAGGGAATGCCGTGCTGTTGGAGGCTCAGTGCTGAGGGAGTGCTGCACTGTCGGAGGCTCAGTGCTGAGGGAGTGTTGCACTGTCGGAGGGTCAGTATTGAGGGAGCGCTGTGCTGTTGGATGCTCAGTACTGAATGAGTGCCGCACAGTCAGAGGGTCAGTGCTGAGGGAGTGCTGCACAGTCAGAGGGTCAGTGCTGAGAGAGCGTGGCACTGTCGGAGAGTCAGTACTGTGGGAGTGCCATGCTGTTGGAGGCTCAGTGCTGATGGAGTGCCACACTGTCGGAGGGTCATGCTTAGGAGTGCTGCACAGTCAGAGGGTCAGTGCTGAATGAGTGCCGCACAGTCAGACGGTCAGTGCTGAGG
>NC_063342.1:73573377-73611082 GCF_021869965.1 Rhincodon typus
TGCTGAGGGAGCGCCGCACTGTTGGAGGGTCAGTACCGAGAGAGTGCCGCAATGTCGGAGGGTCAGTACTGAGAGAGTGCCGCGCAGTCAGAGGGTCAGGACTGAGGGAGTGCTGCACTGTTGGAGATGCTGTCTTTCAGGTCATTTACTAAAGTGAAGCACAGTCTGACTCTCAGAGATTTTAAAGTTCCCATACTGCTATTTTTAAGAAGGGTGTGCTGAGGCCAGTATTTATTCTTTGACCAACAGCACTAAAAATGAGATTGTCCAATCAATTACATCTTTGCTGTTTGTTGACTTTTCCTGTGCACATCATGGGCTTTCTAGAGAACACGTTTGCCTGCACTTTGGCTAGTTTCCCTTCTGACTCTAAGATGTACATGCTACTATTGAACAAAGACACTGCAGTAAAGGCAGTCTCTACTGTCCCGATCACTCTAATTCATCTGCTAATACCAAGATTTTGGCTTTCAGTAACAAACAGCAGGGTATTGTAGTTGAAATGATTTGTGAATTTGGAGGAACTCTGACTGATTGAATGCTCTGAGAGTCCTTGCCTACAGTGTTTCGGAGTGCTAGCCTTCTGTTTTGGGGCAATTCATGTGCAAATTGAGGAAATCACAAAAATAATGGGCAATTAAGGATGAGATGTTGCATGCATAAAGGAAATGGAGAAGTGTTGTAAATTGAGCAGCACCTTCAGGGTACTCACAAAGCATGCCGGTGGATTTTAGCTGCTGAAACTTTTTATTTACTACAGTGTAGAATGGTTTGTAACTGCACCGGCAAGATTTAGCCCAGGGTCTGTATGGTAAGAATGATTGGGCCCTTCTCTCAGTAGGAGTTGACGGTGGTCAAATCTGTGTGCCTCCTCACATTTACTATCAAATCATTTGCCTTGTGTTCTTACTTTCTGCACTCTCATCATAAGACTATAAGATGTAGGAACAGAAATAGGCCATTCAGCCCATTTGATCTGCCAATCAACTCCATTTTCCTGCCTATTCCCCATAACCCTTCATTCCTTTGTTAATTAAAAATCTGTCTCTCAGCCATGAAGAGACTTAATGACCCAGCCTTGACAGCCCTCGGTGGTAAAGAATTCCATAGATTCACTACCCTTTGAGAGAAGAAATTCTTCCTGTGTCTTCAATGTGCGGCTCCTTATTCTGAGATGATGCACTCCGGTCTTAAAGTCTCCCATAAGAGAAAACAACCTCTTCACATCTATCCCATCAAATCCCCTAAGAATCTTTTTTGTTTCAATAAGTTTGCCTTGCACTCTTATAAATTCCAATGAGTACAGACTCAGTCTACTCAATTTCTCCTTATAACGCAGCCCTTCCGTACCCAGGATCAACCCAGTGAACCTTCTCTTCGATGCATTTCTTGGATAAGCGTTCCAAAACTGTTCGTAGTATTTAGCTAGTGTCTTGTATAGTCTTAGCGAGGCATCACTTTTCTTTATACTTCACTCCCTTTGGAACTCCCTTGTTCCACTTAAACTCTATTCCCACCAGGCAGATGGCACGTGGGATTTTGATGTAGATGATTATTTGAAGGAAGAACAGGGGGTATTCTTCCCCCCACCCACCAGCATTTCAGCCATTGTTTATTCCCGATCAGTGCTATAAAAACAGATTGTCTGGCCGTCATCTCACTGCAGGTTGTTGGAGCTTGCTGTGCACAGGCTTGTTTCCCTCATTGGAGCAGTGATTGCACTTTGAAACAGCTCCTTTTGGCTGTGAAGTGAGAAAGGGCACTGTGTAAATACAAGCCTCTTTAAACAGTTGATTTTCTTTGAGAGTGTTAGAAGTCCCCAGTGAAGCGAGAGCCGCTATCAATCACCTTGAACTGGTTTCCAAGCTCGCTCCTTCCTCTGAGACTAATGCATCTGGCATCTCAAACTCTGGCCGCTGGATGTCATTACAATAGTTGTCTGGCATCATTTGTGGTATTTCCTCGGCTACTCTTTGAAGTCGGCTGTGATGACGGAGTTTCCCTCCTGGATTATGTGCTTAAAAAGGAAATGTTTTCCAAGCGTTATGTGTGGCCTCGCTCCACATTGTCAGGATTCTCTGATTCAGCCCATCGCCTTTGCCCATTCCCTTTCGATCCTGGATGAGAGGGGAACTTACCAACATTCCAGGACTCCGCAGTCCTGCCAGGATTTGAAGATTGATCATTTTGGCACACTCTTTTCGGGGTAACAGGCCAACTATCCAAACAAAGTTTATACTTTGGTTCATTTTCTTTTAATAAGTTCATAAGTTGTCTTAAGTTCATAGAGTTATACAGCACAGAAACATACCTTTTGGCCCAATTCACTGACCAGGTTTCCTAAACTGAACTAGTCCTATTTGCCTGTGTTTGGCCTATATCTTTCCTATCCATGTACCTGTCCAAATACCTTTTAAATGTTGTAATTTGTACCTGCCTCCACCACTTCCTCTGGCAGCTCGTTCCACATGTACACATGCCACTCTGTGCATTAAAACCTGGCCCCTTAGCTCCCTTCGAAATCTCTCCCCTCTCACCTTAAACCTATGCCCTCTAGTTTTGGACTCCCCTATCCAGGTGTAAAGACCTTGGCTTTTCACTTCATCTATGCCCCTTGTGATTTTATAAGCCCACTCCTCAGCCAGAGAAATCAGCCCCAGCCTCTCTTTATAATATAAAGCCTCCGTCCCAGCAACATCCTGATAAATTTCTTTCAGTCCTCTTTCTAGCTTAACAACACCCTTCCTACAGCAGGGCGAATTAAAGATCACATGACTGGGGGTGGGGGTGATAAGACCATTAACCAGGTTCAGGGCGAGGTACCATGTGATGAAACCTCCAGGAATATATCCCAGCAGAGTTGGGAATCTGAGTTCCCCACTTCAGGACTTGGGAATACCAGGCTGTCGATCCAGTGATGTACCGCGGGAGTGCCACACTGTGGGGGATGCCAGCTTTCCAATGAAATATTGAACCAAGGCCCCATGGGTGTACAAGAGGGATCTGTAGTTGGGAGTTAGTTTCTCTCGGTTCCCTGGGGAGAAATCTCTCCATCAATATCGTTGAAACTCATCCTCTAGTCACTAGCCTGTTCCTGCTTGCTGTGTGCCATTTGGAGCAGCTCCTATGATGCTGCTTGGCCTGCTGTGTTCATCCAGCCCTGCACCTTGTTGTCTCGGATTCTCCAGCATCTGCAGTTCCTACTATCTCTGATTCAAATGGAGTAATGGCCTTTATTTCAAAGGAATGGAGCCCAGGGAGATCTTTCTGAAATCATACTGTGAACAGTTTTGGACCCCTTATCTAAGGAAATAGACACTGGCATCGGAGGCAGTGAAGAGAAGATCCACTACTGGGTATGGAGAGATTGCTTTATGAAGGGAGGTTGAGTAGGTTGGCCCTGTACTAAATGAGAGGTGACCATATTGAAACGCACAAGATTCTTGGAAGACTTGACAGGGTAGAAGTGGAGTGATTGCTTGTCCTTGTGGGAAGGTCTAGGACCAGAGGGCATAGGCTCAGAATAAGGGGCAGCACATAAGGAGCGGGGGTGGGGGAGGAATTTCTTCTCTCAGAGGGCAGTGGATTTGTGGAATTCTTTACTGTACAGGGCTGTCAAGGCTGGGACATTATGTATATATTAAGTATATTCAAGGTTGAGGTAGATTTTTAATCAGAAATCGAATCAAGGGTTACAGGGCAGGGGGAGGGGGGAGGCAGGTAAACAGAGTCAAGGATTATCAGATCAAACGTGATCTCTTCGAATGGTGGAGCAGACTGGATGGACCGAATGGTCTAATTCTGCTCCTATTTCTTATGGTTTGCAATTAACTGGGGGAGGCAATGGCCGAATGGTATTATCGCGGGACTGTTACTCCAGAGACCTAGCTAATGTTCTGGGGACCTGGGTTTGAATCCCGCCATGGTAGATGGTGGAATTTGAATTTGATAAATATCTGGAATTAAGAATCTAATGATGACTGTGAATCCATTGTTGATTGTCGGAAAAACCCATCTGGCTCACTAATGTCCTTCAGGGAAGGAAACTGCCATCCTTACCTGGTCGGGCCTATATGTGACTCCAGACCCACAGCAATGTGGTTGACTCTGAACTGGCCTCTGGGCAATTAGGGATGGGCAATAAATGCTGCCTGGCCAGCGATGCCCTCGTCCCGTTAATGAATAAAAAAAAAATTGGATTCGGAGATTTTAAGGCACATGATCTGTCACTAAGGAGTATTCTCGAGGAGGACAGAGAGGTTTGGAGATGTTCATGGAGGGAATTCCAGAGTTTAATGTCCAGGCAGCCAAAAGGAGGAAGGACAGAAAACAGGGAAGGCTCGAGAGGCCGGAATTGGATTCCGAGCAGGGATTACTCAGGTCCTGGAGGGCTGGAATGAGAATTTTTAGTTGCTGGAAAGGGAGTGAGCAGAGGGACAGTGGGCGATGGGGTTCTGATGTGGATTGCAGACTATGAATGGAAGACAGGCAGCTGAACGGAAAAACTCTGGAACAGTCCAGCCTCGGGCCCCCATAGCAAAGATGAGGCTATTGGCAGCGGCAAGGCTGAGGAAGGGATGGATTTGTGGGCATTGTCCTGGAAGGATAACGATCCGTCTCCCCAGACACGGCCTGCTCTGCTGAGTATTTGTGATTTACCAACTATGGTAAACTACAGTACGGATGCGGGTGTCGGTGTTTCAGCACAGCCTTTCTGTGTGGGCGATGGGAATATTGACTTCAGTGGGGATGTGGGCCAGTGGTATTGGGAGTCCAGTGTAATTCTTGGGAGAAACTGGTCGAAATCCCAGCTTGGCAGCTCGTGGAACTTAAATTCAATGAAAAAACAAAGTCTGGTATTGAAAATTCCTCTCCTTGATGGTGACTCTAAGACTAACATCGAATGTTGTTGAACCCATCTGTAGGGAAGGAAATTGACCCTTCTTACCTGGCCTGGCCTACATGTGACTCCAGACCCACAGCCATGTGGTTGATTTTGAAATGACTCTGGCAAGCCATCCCGATTGCGAGTGGGTGTCTTGCTATCGACGCCAACATCTCATGAAAGAAAAGCTCAAAAGGCGCGAATATCCTTCTGTCCCCCTCTTTCCTCACCACCCCCCTCCTCAGCCCCAGTGGCCGCACCTTTTCGCTGTGTGATCACTTTGACGATGTGCAAAACTTTGGGTGGCATGGTGGCTCAGTGGTTAGCACTGCTGCCTCAGCGCCAGGGACCCGGGTTGGATTCCACCCTCGGGTGACTGTCTGTGTGGACTATGCACATTCTCCCTGTGTCTGCGTGGATTTCCTCCGGGGGCTCTGGTTTCCACCAAAGATGCGCAGGTGGATTGGCCATGCTAAATTGTCCATAGTGTCCAGGGATGTGCACACTTAGGTGGTGAATGCAGGGTCACAGGGATAGGGTGGGGGTGGCAGGGTCTGGGTGGGATGCTCTTCAGAGGGTCAGTGTGGACTCGCTCCTTCCACACTGTAAGGATTTTGTAAAAACGTGGTAGCCAGTTTGTGCATAGTCAGCTCCCACAAACTGCAATGTAATAACGACCAGACCAATAAGTTTTGGTTGAGGGGTCTAAGTCACTAGGGACAGTTCTCTTGCTGTCCTCCCAGTAGTGATACAGGACCTTTAGATGTCCATGGGCCCTTAGTCTAGCAGATAGACAATGCCTCTGACAGTACAGCTCTCCATCAGCACTGCACTCAATAGGGCTCACTTGTTCTTCATTAAAACCAAGGACAGCCTTATCCTGAGCACTCCCGGGAATTTCAGTCACTGGTTGTTTTTTTTTTGTAATTTTGAACGCACTCAGAGCTTGTTGAGCTGGGGCAGGTTATGGATGGTCGGCAGTGTCCAGGCTGGCTACAGAGTTGCAGCACTGCTGATAATTTTCCTTCACCCTGCGAACTGAAAGCTGTTTTGTTTCTTTCCAGTTGGGAGTCGAGTGATCAAGCTGCAGTTTGAGGAACACTGCCTCAGCTCTGAGTGTACCGAGGCCGGTAAGCTAAACACTCCATCTTCTTCAGCGAGTTACCTTGTTCCAGTTTGTGGTCAGTACCTTTGCTTCCTCAGAGGGTTGAGAGCCTGTGAGGTTGGTGGAGGTTGAATTATCAAATCTCTTAAGGCACAGATTCTTGACAAACAACAGAGCCGATGGCTATCAGGAGTAGATGGGTAAGTGGAGTTGAGACCACAATCAGATCGGCCATGATTTAATCAGATGACAGAACAGGCTTGAGGGGCTGAATGGCCCATTCCTGCTCCTGATTCGTATCACCTCATGACCTGGGTGTCACTTGCAAGACCACTATTTATTGTTAATCCTCACTGTCTTCCCATTAGCCCTATATTAATCCCCAAACTGATTGCACTGCCCTTCTCTCTCCCCTCATAGTCCTGTACTAAACCCCAACTCATCCCACTGCTCCCAGTACACCCGAATCAATTCCCCAACTAATCCCAAAGCTCCACTCTCTCTCCATAGCCCTGCATCAGCCCCCAAACTAATTTCACTGCTCCTCTCTCTCCCCATAGCCCTGTATCAATCACAAACTAATCTCACTGCCTCACTTTTTCCCACAGTCCTGTACCAATCCCAAAATACTCCCAAAGCCACATTCTCGCTATAGTCCTATTCAATCCGCAGACTAATTTCACTGTCCCATGCTCACCCCATAGGCTGGTATCAATCCCAAACTAATCCCACCGTCCCACACTCTTCCCATAGCCCTGTATCAATCCCAAACTAATCCTAGCCCTCTATATTCCCCTGGATCAAATATCTATCTTATGTGCCTGTAAACAATGGCTTCAGCCAGCTTGTGTGACACTATATTCCATGTGTCTACAGCCGTTGTGTAAAGAAATATTTATCAAGCGCTGATTCTTTCAGTCAGAATGTTGGCATGAAGACCCCTCTTCAACAACTCACTGAATGGAGGATCTGTTCTGTTTAAATTATGAAAACGCTTCTTAGTTTCAACAATCTCACAACATAAATGTTAGATGTCCCCAAACCCTCTGTCAAGTTGCAATAGACCCACTGCTCATGGTGCACAGTAGTTCTGTTTTTGGTTAGTAATTCAGAGGCTGTAATAACAGTCTGGAGATATGAGTTCAAATCTTACCAGAGCAGGGAAAGGGGAATTTAAATTCAGTCTGTCTGGAATTAAAAAGGAACAGCCCCAGACTATGTTTAACAACAAGCCCTTAGCCTAATCTGGTTTGCAAATGTTCTTTAGGGAGGGAAAGCTGCCATCCAAAAATGTTGACTCTTGATTGACCGTTCACTTGGTTATACCGGACTGTTATTGAAATGTCTGAAGGAGAAGAAGCCAGATTGTCCAGCTGCTATTGCTGGAGTGGATCTAGATAACCCTGCAAAGTCTTCCTCACTAACAGCTGAGAATTGGGAGAGTTGGTCCTACCGACTGGTCAAGCATGATCTGACACTCCTAAACTCCATCTTCCTAAGTTTTCTCCAGATTCCATGATTACCTTTCTGGTTGGAAGGCTTATGTATCTCAGCCTTGAATATACTTCGTGACCCTGCCTCAACAGCCTTGATGGTAAAGAATTCCACACAGTACACTCTGAAGAGTAATTCCTCCTCATCTCTGTCTTAAGTGCATGTTGGTCAGTGCATTGAGTATAAGAGTTGGATTGTCACATTGCAGCTGTACAGGACATATTGGTGAGGCCGCTTTTGAAATCTTGCGTTCAGTTCTGGTCTCCCTGCTGTAGGAAGGATGTTGTTAAACTTGAAAGTGTGCAGAAAGGATTTACAAGGATGTTGCAGGATTTGGAGGGTTTGAGCTTTAGGGAGAGGCTGAATAGGCTGGGGCTATTTTCCCTGGAGCATCAGAGGCTGAGGGGTGACCTTATAGAAGTTTATAAAATCAAGAGGGGCATGGATAGAGTAAAGAGACAAGGTCTTTCCCCTGGGGTGGGGGAGTCCAAAACTAGAGGGTATAGGTTTAAGGTGAGAGGGTAAAGATTGAAAAGGGACCTAAGGGGTGATCTTTTCACACAGCGGGTGGTGTGTGTATGGAATGAGCTGCCAGAGGGAGTGGTGGAGGCTGGTACAATTACAGCATTTAAAAGGCATCTGGATGGGTACATGAATAGGAAGGGTTTAGAGGGATATGGGCCAAATGCAGGCAAATGGGACTAGATCAGTTTAGCTGATAGCTGATCAGCATGTACAAGTTGGATTGAAGGGTCTGTTTCTGTGCTGTACAACCCTGTGACTCTATGACTATAACAAGGTGTCACTAGAGAAAAAGTACCAGGGAAGTGAATGGAACTACAGACTGAGTGCCTAAGAGCAAGTGGCTGCAGCAATAAGGGAGGCATTGCTTGTATCATTTGTGATGTCCCTTGGTTCTGGAAAGATCCCAGTGAATTGATAAACTTGCACTGTAACATCTCTCTTCATGATAGGAGGGAGACTGAAAGCAAGGAACAAAATGCCAGTTAGTCTAAGATGTCTCATTGGAAAATGCTGCTATTCACTATTAAACAGGATCTTTAGGAAATCGTAATACAATCAATCAGCAATTTCACACACCTTCCACGTCCTTCTGAATCAAGGCCTCTGATTATTAAGGAAGCAACGCTGCATGACCTTACAGTTTCCTAACTCATCAATAGCAGAGAAAACACTATGGGATCCAGACTTATTTAAGCACCCCATATCGATGACGCTCCACTGCCTCCTCTGGCCTTGAAACTCCCTATCAAGAGCAACTCAGTCATGTCTCAGACTGCATCAGCACTTGCTCCCCTTCTGGTTGATCATCCTCCTTTCCTGGGTCTACACACTCCTAAAGTCTGAAACCACACTCGAGTACTCATTCACAAGCATAACTCCAGCTGTTCACTGACTGCTAGCTTCGCCAAGCTAAAACAGCCTACTGGGTTTTTATTTCCCTGAGCTCCAATCCTGCTCAGTTACATCAAGCAAATACTTTTCAACCCCCTTTGTGAGCAGTATGAAGTATTAATGCTCACACGTTTCTTCCAAACCCCTCATAGCTCCACCCAACACATATCCAGCAACTTTCCCAGCTCCCCAGAACTACTACTGAGCCCTGACTCCAACACTTAGATGCCAAACAATTCCTACAACTTCTTCCTGAGTTCTGACAGCACAGAGCAATATAAATTCTCTTGACTCGGTCCCCTGTCTATTGTCTTCCCAGCAGCACAGCTAACTGCTGTACTGCCAACTCTGTGTCTCATCCTCATTCACTGCCTGTTAGCTTCAAACTCCTCTTCAGTGACCTTGGAACTGTCCGAAATGGTCCATTGAAAACTTTGCAATAAGCCCCTCCCCTGTTGCTGGGCAGAATTGAATGCTGCCACCTCGAGTCATAGAGTTTTACAGCATGGAAAGTGGCCCTTTGGCCCATTGGGTCCATGCTGGTCATCAAGCGTATATCTGCTTGAATCCCATTTTCCAGCAGTTGGCCTGTAGCCCTGTATGCTATGGTGTTTCAAGTGCCCATCTCTATATTCATAAATGTCTTATGTGACTTCCAGATACCCACCACCTTCTGGGTGATTAAAACATTTGCCTCAAAATCTCCTCTACATTTCCTACTTCCTACTCCTTACCTTTAAACCTGTGCCCCTGGTTATTGACCCCTCTATTAAGGGGAAATGTTTCTCCATATCGACCCTGTATATGCAGCTTAGAACTTCGTACAGCTCAATCAGATCCCCCTCAGCCTTCTCTGCTCTAAGGAAAACAATCCCGAGATAGGAATTGTCTGATCCATAGATTACTGGTTTGTTCAGCTCAGTAGTATGTATACACATAGAGAAATTCATTACACACTTCGGAAGGAATTTTACAACTAGCAGCAGCCCTGCCTCTCCTCGGGGTTGGGGGATGCAGAACGTGGCCAATGCTGAAGATTTGCCACCAGGAAGCTGGTGGGGGAGAGGAGTTAATAGAATTATAAACTTGTTAATATGGGAAGATGGAAATGGGTCAGTGATGGGCCAAACTAAACTTGTCAACGAATGGAATGAATAAACATTCAGGGCAGATGGAGTTTAAGGGCAAAAGCTGAGAATAGTGAGGAGATCACTAGGTGGTGGTAGGTAATGTGAGCCTCAGTGTGGAAGGATTTACTCCATGAGGGGAGCTATAGAGATTTTTGCCTGACATTCGATGGTCAAACAATAGTCATCTCACATTGTGGCTTCTGTAGTCAATGTACAGAAGACTGTAGTCATTAAAAAAAAAGCTCTGGGAAAGGTCAGGGAGAGAGAGAGAGAGAGAAACAGAGTTAATGTTTCTTCAGAAGTGGAAGTTACAGCACTGTTTTAGACTGATGGCTGTTTTACTCAGGTCGCTGTAAAACGATGTTTGACGCGCCGTTGTTTCCTCTTTACAGCTGTTCACATCCTCAAGAAAATCAACTGGTCAGCAGATCCGTGTGAGAACTTCTTTGAGTTTGCCTGTGGGCAGTGGATAAAGGAGACACCGATCCCCGAAGACTACTCGAGCTACGGGACATACTCGTGGGTTCGGCAAAGCGTCAATGTCAAGTTGCGAGGTACGTCCAATACAGGACCCGGGGGCAAGGACAGGGCAACGCAGAGGTGGCATTAATCGTTCCACTTCTCAAAGGGAGGGCTGGCATTTCAGTGGTGCCTTTCGGTGGAGAGGGGGTGGGGGCGGGGGGAAGAATGAGGTGCGGTCCCCGCTGCTTACGTGAGGCCGAATTATTTGTGCACAGAAAGATCCCGTACAGAGCAATGCAATAAACAAGCAGGTCAGCAGTATAGCATTGTTGACCAATTTTGACCAGGACACGAGGAACCTTTTGAAGAGCGCCATGGGCTCGGTGAATAATTTCAGTAGAAACAAGTAGATTTGTAGTCGCACTACCTTTTGCTGAGCTAGATTCTCTTGTCCGGTACATAGTAAGAAACAATTAATAAATTTCACTGGATGCCAATTGTGAGCGACCTATACATCCACATGCCACCAAGTGACTGATTTCTCAGTAAAATAAGGCACACTTTCCCACTTTTCAAGGACTTTGGGACAATAAAGCCATCAAAGAGATATTACCCTGGGCTCCAATGTAGCGCACATCCCAGTGAGAACCAGAGTACATTTTTTTTAAACATCTGGCATAGTCTCCCTCCTAAGTGCCCATGGCTCCACAAAACATAGCCTCGGATTCAACGCAGGGGTTAGAGAATTGCCTTTCAGTAACTTTGGAAATATCTGGTAAAGGATTGTGATTTGTGGTTCACATCATGAGAATAGCACAGTGAGGTTGGCCCCATTGTGTGTGTTGGACCTCAGTGGCAAGTGCACAAGACCAACACTGCCTGAAAGTTGGGAATGATTCAAATTGTTAAACCTCATAAGAACAATAAGAAATGGGAGGGAGTCACATGTGACCCTTGAGGCTTCTCCTTCCAGCACCCTATCACTTCTATTGAAACCCAGCACCCGTGGTACATCCATCCATTGAAGCCCATCCTCCTTGTATCTAACTCCTCAATTGAGAACCAACCCCCTAGACCCCCAACTCTCCATTGAAACCACAAGGCCATAGGAGTTTGGAGCAGGAGGAGATTGGTCAGCCCCTCAAGCTTGCTTCACCATTGTATACGGTCTTAGGCTGTGAACCTCACTTTCTCACCTTGTCCCCATTTCCCTTGGATTCCTGAAAGACCAGAAACCCTGTTGACCCTGGCTTTAAATGTATTCAGTAATGGGACCTCCACAGAAATCCCTCCTCATCTCCATCGTAAATGAACACTCCTTTCTTCTGAGACTGTGCCCTTGTGTTGTAAATTCCCAGGCTAAAGGGAATCAATCTCCCAGTGTCTACCCTATCAGCCCCTTCGGAATCTAGTATATCTCAATGGGATCCCCTCTCATTCTTCTTAAACTCCAGAGAATATAGACGCAGTTTGCTCGACCCCTCATCGGAGAACTCTCATCCCTGGAGCCAATCTAGTGAACCTTCACTGTCCAGTCATCAATGCAAGTATGTCCTTCCTTCAAAATGCAGATCAAGACCAGACACATTGCATGAACATTAATTCCTTGGACAGTCATAGTCTGACCTCTTCATTGTACTTCGATCCCTTTGCAATAAAGACCAACATGTAATTTTCATTTCTAATTGCTTACTGTACCTGCATGTTGACTTTCTGATTTCCAGGTATGTCTGAACATTTATAAGTTATTTATAACACTTAAGTTTCATGGAATTTACAAAAGTTCTGTTTTGTTATTATTAAGGCCCAAAGCGATTGGCCCCACATTTCCACACAGTATAGTCCATCGGCAACTTGTTGCACATGCACTTAACTGGTCACTCTCACTTTGCAGCCTCTGTATCCTCCCCACAGCTTACCCTTCTCCACTCAGCTTCGATAGGGATAAACAGGGAAAAAATACATTGCTATCTGTCTGTTCCTTTACCTCATGACTATAGATTGTAAAGAGCTGATGGCGACAGATTGATTCTTGTGGCACTCCATTAGTCACAGTCTGGAAATGGCCTGTATACATCTGCTCTCTGTTTCCTGTCCGTTAACCAATTCCCTATCTGTACAGAAAATACTAACCCAACTTGATGAGCCCTTACCTTGCTCTGTAACTTTTTGTATGCCACCTTATCAAATGCCCTGGGTAGTGTTGTAAAACAGAGAAACCTCAGGGTTCAGGTACATAATTCTTTGAAGTTTGCATCACATGTAGACAGGGTGGTTAAGAAGGTGTTTAGCACGCTTGCCTTCATTGCTCAGGCCTTTGGGTACAGGACGTTGGTGTTCACTTCTGGTTGCCCTGTCTTAGGAAGGATATTATTGAGCTGGAGAGGGTTCAGAAAAGATTTACCAGGATGTTGCTGAGAATGGAGGGTTTGAGATATAAAAATAGGCTGGAATGTTTGGGACTTTTTTCTCTGGAGCATTGGAGGTTGAGGACTGACCTTATAGAGGTTTATAAAATCATGAGTGGCATAGATAAGGTGAATGGCAGGTGTCTTTTCTCTAGGGTGGCATATTTTTAAGGTGAGAGGAGAAAATTTTAAAAAGGACATGAGGGGCAATTTTTTTACACAGAGAGTGGTTTGTGTGTGGAATGAACTTCCAGAGAAAGTGGTGGATGCAGGTACAGTTCCAACATTTAAAAGACATTTGAATAAGTTCATGAATAAGAAATATTTGGAGGCATATGGGCCAAGCGCAGGCAGGTGGGATTAGTTTAGTTTGGGATTATAGTCAGCGTGGATTGGTTGGACCGAAGGGTCTGTTTCCATGCTGTATGACTCTATCTTCTGGTTCCCCTTGGTCCACCCTGTAAGTTACATTCTCATAAAACTCTAATAAATGTGTCAAACATGATTTCTCTTTCTGAAACCATGATGACTTTCCCTGATTATCTAAGTGCTTTATGAAGACTTCCTTAGTAATGGATTCTAGTATTTTCCTGATGACTGAGGTCAGGCTAATTGGCCTGTAATTCTGTGTTTTCTTCCCCCCTCTTACTTCAATACAGTTTGCTAATGTCCAATTAGCTGGCAACATTCCAGAATCTAGAAAACTTTGGAAGGTCAAGCTCACGCACTTTCTCAGCAATGACCCCTTTTAGAAACCTGGGATCCAAAAGAAAAAGGTTTGAGTCCGGATTAACTGAAACACTCCAAACTGAGATTGGTTTGTTTCTGCTGGGCAAGGCAAATGGAGAGCAAGACAGGCAGTTGGAATTATGATGCACATCAGCCATAATCTAATGGATGGGTAGAACAGGTACAAGAGGCAGAAGGGTCTCTTCCTGTTTCGATGTCCCAAAGCCGAGTTTACAACCCCTGCTCTTTCTGTCTAATGCATAATGATGGCGAAGTCGTTCAAACATAGAGCTCTGATTGCAGAATCTTTATAAAAGCTGAGTTCTCTCATTCTGATTGTGGAATACAGTTTTCTCTAAAACTTGAACAAAAACAGAAGTTGTTGGGAAAGCTCGGCAGTCTGGCGGCATCTGTGAAGACAAAAAATCAGAGTTAACGTTTTGGGTGCGGTGACCCTTCCTCAGAATTAAGGGGGTTCTGAGGAAGGGTCACCGGACCCGAAACATTAACTCTGATTTTTTTTCTTCACTGATGCTGCCAGACCTGCTGAGCTTTCCCAACAACTTCTGTTTTTGTTCCTGATTTACAGCATCTGCAGCTCTTTTGGGTTTTTTTTCCCCCCTCTAAAACGTGTTTTACTTGCTGTGTCCTCTGGGTGTTTCTGGATTGGCTGTAAATGCTGGCCTAGCCAGCGATGCCCACATCCTGTGAATGAGTAGAAAAAAAAAAATTGCTTGAAGAGAAGGATTGGAGATCAAACATGATTGTGGGATCGCAGGCTAAATGCAGTGGGGTTTACACAGCTTGGCACAATGGAGGGCACTTTGCCTAGGCGATGCGTGGACTCAAGTGTGCCCAACTCAGTCTGTGTCACGATCTGCCTCTTAAGGTACTTCTTTGGCCAACAGTGCCTGCCAGAAATCGGACATACCCACCCCTGGCACCACCACCTCGTACAACTCTGTCGCGGTTGGCACAGGAGCATGCACAACATCAACAAAAATTGTTGCTTCTGTATTTTAATGCCACGTTTGTGAAAACCTGGAAGACGCTGAGTGGATTGACTGGCAGAGTCCTGATGAATGCTGCTCTGCTCATTTGATTCATCTGTGTTGGAGAGAATTCACCGTGCTGCGGTTTTGGGATTCAAGGACGTAACCTAGCTCTCAATTTGGACTTCCAGCTGAGAAATGGACGTTGCTGGCAGCAAAGTGGGAATGTTTCCCCTATAAATTACTCGACGAGGCAGGAAATGAACAAAAGACTTGCGTTTACACTGTGCCTCTTGTCTCAAAGTGCTTTCTAACTTTACAGAACTTTCAGTGCAGTTACTGCTATAAGACAGGAAATAATTGGTGCGCAGCAAGTTTGGACAAACACTATCGTGATAATGACCACATTAATCTGGTCTCCGTAATATTAACTAGGGATTAATATTGACCGAGGACCCTGGGGTTTAGCTGCCTGCTTTTTTAAAGCACAGACTTCACATGCTCCTCATTTCCGGGTTTTTCCTGAATTCTGGAATGATGCACTGAGCTGACAGCGTGAGGTACTGCTGGATGTGTGAGGATTTCTCTTTACATAGAAATGGAGAAAATATAAGTCATTCGGCCCTTTTGAGCCTACTCCACCATTTGTTATGGTACAGTCACAGAGCTGTACAGCATGAAAACAGACCCTTCGGTCTGACTTGCCCATGCCAAGCGCACATCCTAAATTAATCTAGGCCCATTTGGCCCATATCCCTCTAAACTCTTCCTATTCATTTCCCCATCCAGATGCATTTTAAATGTTGTAATTGTACCAGCCCTCACCACTTCCTCTGGCAGCTTGTTCCATACACGCACCACCCTCTGTGTGAAAAATTTGCCCCTTAGGTCCCTGTTAAATCTTTTCCCCTCTCACCTTAAGCCTATGTCTAGTAGTTGCAGACTCCTCCACCCAGAGAATAGACCTTGTTTATTTACCCTATCCATGCCCCTCATGATTTTATAAGTCTCTATAAGGTCACCCCTCAGCCTCCGATGCTCCAGGGAAAATAGCCCCAGCCTATCCAGCCTCTCCCTATGGCTCAAACCCTCCAATCCTGGCAACATCCTTGTAAATCTTTACTGAACTCTTTCAATTTTCACAACACCCTTCCTATCACAGGGAAACCAGAATTGCACACAGTATTCCAAAAGTGGCCTAATCAATGTCCTGTATAGCCGCAACATGACATCACAACTCCTATACTCAATGCACTGACCAATAAAGGCAAGCGTACCAAACGCCTTCTTCATTATCCTGTCTACCTACGACTCCACTTTCAAGGGACTTGCATTCCAAGGTCTCTTTAGTCAGCAACACTCCCCAAGACGTTACCATTAAGTGTACAAGTCCTGCTCTGAGTTGCATTTTTAAAATGCAGCACCCCCCATTTATCTAATTTAAACTCCATCTACCACTCCTTGGCCCATCTAATCAATGACCTGTTGTACTCTGAGGTAACCTTCTTCGCTGTCCACAACACCCCCAATTTTGGTGTCATCTGCAAACTTACTAACCATACCTCCTATGTTCACATCCAAATCATTTATATAAATGATGAAAAGCAGTGGACCCAGCACTGATCCTTGCGGCACACCTCTGGTCACAGGCCTCCAGTCTGAAAAGCAACCCTCCTCCATCACACTCTGTCTCCTACCTTTGAACCAGTTCTGCATCCAAATGGGTAGTTCTCCCTGTATCCTGTGTGATCTAACCTCGCTAACCAGTCTGCCAGGAGGAACCCTATAGATCATGTCCATCGCTCTACCCTCATCAATCCTCTTTGTTACTTCTTCAAAAAACTCAGTCAAGTTAGTGAGACATAATTTCCCACACACAAAGCCATGTTGACTGCCCTTTCCAAATACATGTAACTCCTTTCCCTCAGGATTCCCTCCAACAATGTGCCCACCACTGATGTCAGGCTCACTGGTTTTACAGTTCCATGGCTTTTCCTTAACACCTTTCTTAAATAATGGCATAACATTAGCCACCCTCCAGTCTTCCAACATCTCACCTGTGGCTATCGATGATACAAATATCACAGCCTGGGGCCCAGCAATCTCTTCCCTTGCTTCCTGCAGAGTTCTAGGATACACCTGGTCAGGTCCTGCAGATTTATCCACCTTTATGCGTTTTAAGACGTCCAGCACCTCTTCCTCTGTAATATGGACATTTTTCAAGATATTGCTATTTATTTCACCATGTTCTCTATCTTCCATATCCTTCTCACAGTAAACACCGATGCAAAATATTTGTTTAGTGTTTTCCCCCATCTCCTGTGGTTCCATACATAGGTGGCCTTGCTGATCTTGGCTGATTATTCAACTCAGTCCCCTCTTTTGGCTTTTACCTTCGATTCCTTTAGCCCTAAGAACTACATCTAACTCCTTCTTGAAAACATTCATTGTTTCAGCCTCAATGGCTTTCCGTGGTGAAGAATTCCACAGGCTCCCCACTCTCTGGGTGAAGAAATTTCTCCTTATCTCCGTCCTCAATGGCGTACTCTGTATCCTTAGACTGTGACCCCTGGTTCTGGACTCCCTGATCATCGGGAATATTCTTTCTGTGATTACCCTGTCTAGTTCTTTTGGAATTTTATAGGTTTCTGTGAGAAAGCCCCCTTCATTCTTCTAAACTCCAGTGAATATAGTCCTAAACGACCCAGTCTGTCTTCATACATCAGTCCCAACATCGTACGAATCAGTCTGGTAAACCTTTGTTGCACTTCCTCCATCTCCACAACATCCTTCCTCAGGTGTGGTCTCAACAGTTGTCGCAAAACATCCCTGCCCCTGTACTCAAAGCTTCTCACTATGAAAGCCAATGTACCATTTACCTGCTTCAAAACCTGCTGCATCTACGTACTTACTTTCAGTGAATAGCATACAAGGACACCCAGGTCTCATTACATCTTCCCTTTTCCCAATCTATCCCCATTCGGATAATAATCTGCCTTCTGATTTTAACTACCAAAGTGGATTACCTCACATTTATCCACATTATACTGCACCTGCGTTGTGTCTACCCACTCACTTAACTTGTCCTCGAGTTTTGGATTTGTGGGTGGGAACACAGGCTGGAGATAATGCCCCTCAGCCTGAGAGTTCACCTTGAAAATGTGTGTCAGAGAGATGCAACATCGGAAGATCCAGCGAGGTGGGAGGGGGGAGGGGGTAGGGGGTGGGGAGAAAAAAAGAGGCTGAATTGACGCCCAATCTCCTGGCTGAACCCGCAAGCCCAGTAGCTCAGAGTTCAGCCACGTCGCAGAGAGAACGTGACTGTTCCTCTTGCAAAACCCAAACTCATCCCGCTGCTCCATGCTGTCCCAGTACACCTGACTCAATTCCCAACTCATCCCAAAGCTCCAGTCTCTCTCCATGGGCCTGTATCAGGCCCCACGTTAGTTTCACCGTCCCACTCTCTGTCCCCATATCCCTGTATCAGATCACGTGAAAAACATGCTTTAACCGAGGGAGTCTGTGACAATCTGGAATAAATCACACACAACAGATTGTCCTCGTCTTTAAACCATGTGTAGCCGAGGAAATAGATAACGGCTGGAATGAATGTCCCACGGCCTCATTCAATGTTCTGCAAGACCCTCAGTTGGGGGAAGGTGGGGTGTTGGTGGTGGTGGTCTGGTTTAGTGAGGAGGATAGGGTGGGTCTACCCTGCAACCTGGCCCTATCTTCTTGGCAATGGTTGCATGGTAAACTTGAAGCAAAACCTCCTTTTGGAATGACGGATGGTGGCAAACACAGTAATAATGAAAGCGGGCTTGGTTTTATAATGCAGTCTTGCAGATACGTTTTTAATGTTTTCCATATTTAACGCAGAGGGGAACACAGGGCATGGGATGGACGACCCAACTTTGAAATCGAGTTTCCACACATTGCAACATGTCGGCCCTTTTCCACTGTTAATCCTAAACCCATGGCCCCAGAACTATGTAGCTGGGGGCATCGAGACATTAAGAAATAGGAACAGGCATAGGCCATTCAGCTCTCTTGGGCATGCTCCATCGTTGAATAGAATCACAGTTGATCTGGCTTTCCTCACATCCACTTTCCTGCCTTTTCCCTGTAACCCTTGATTCCCTGACTGATCAAGAATTTATCTACCTCAGCCTTAATACTCAATGATTCTTGTCCCCACCGCTCTCTGTGGCAAGGAGTTCCAATGACTCTCAACCCTCTGAGAGAAGAAATTTCTTCTTATCTCAGTCTGAAATTGGTGCTCCTTTATTCTGAGACTATGCCCTCTGATCCTAGGCTCTCCCATGAGGGGAAACATCCTCTCAGCATTTACCCTGTCAAGCCCCTTAAGAATCTGATATGTTTCAATGAGATCACCTCTCATTTTTCTAAACTCCAGAGATTACAGTCCCAACTTGTTTAGGCTTTGCTCATAAAATAATCCCTCCATACCAGGGATCATTCTGGTGAACCTTCTCTCAACTGCCTCCAATGAAATGGTATCTTTCCTTAAATAAGGTGAACAAAACTGCTCTGTGCTCCAGATGTGGTCTCACCAGCACCTTGTACAGTTGCAGTCAGACTTCCCTACTCTTTTACTCCAAACCCCTTGAAATAAGGGCCAACATTCTATTAGCCTTCCTGATTATCTGCTGCCTCTGTGTGCTAGCTTTCTGTGTTTTGTGCACAAATACCCCCAAGTGTCTTTGTGTTGCAGCTTTCTGCTGTTTCTCTCCATTTTGATAATATTTTCTTCTTTTGTTCTCCCTTCTTAAATGTGCAACTTTACATTTTCCCTTATTTTACTCCATTTTCCAGCTGTTTTCCCATTTACTTAGCTTATCAATATCTCTGTTTGTATCCCTGTCACAACCTGCCTTTCCACCTATGTTTGTTTTGTCAGCAAATCTGGCAACAGTACATTCACTTCCTTCCTCCAAGTCCTTAATATATATTGTAAACAGTTGTAGTCCCAGCACTGATCCCTGTGGAACCTCACTGGTCACAGGTCGTCAACTGAAAATGAACTCCTTATTCCCACTCACTGATTCCTGCTCATTAGCCAATTCTCTTTCATGCCAATATGCTCCCTCCAACACTGTGGGCTCTTACCTTATGACTTAACCTTTTGTGAGGTACCTTGCTGAACATCTTCCAGAAGTCCAAATGCAACACATCTACTGGTTCCCTGCTATCCACTCTGGTCGATATTTCCTCAAAAATCTGTAATTAGTCAGAAATGAGTTACCTTTCATGAAACCATGCTGATCCTGCTCAAATAGATTATGATTTTCCAAATGTCCTGCTATTACTTCCTTAATAATTGATTCCAACTTCTTTCCAACAATAGCTGTTTGGCTAATCATCCTACAGTTACCTACTTTTTGCCTCTCTCCTTTTTTGAATAGGAATGTCACATTGGTAGTTTTCCAGTCTTCCAGTAATTCTCTGGAATTTAAGGATTTTCAGAAATTCACAATCAATACATCCACTGTCTCTGTAGCTACTACTTTTCAGATCCTAGAATGGAAGCCATCAGGACCAGGGGACTTATATTCCTGTAGCTCCATTTGTTGGCTAATACTACTTCTCTGGTGATGGTGAGATTTTTATTTCCTCCCCCACATTCCTTAGTACTAATGGACTATTCCAAGTATCATTCACAGTAAAGACTGATACAAACTATCTGTTCAATTCCCCTGTCATTTCCTTGTTTCCCATAGCCTGTCTCCCCAGATTCATTTTCTAAGGGGTCTATGTTAGCTTTGACCTCTCTCTTCCTTTTTATGTATTTAAAGAAGCTCTTATTGTCAGTTTTTATATTCCTCACTAGTTTGCTCTTGTAGTATTTTCTCTCTCTCTTTATTATCTGTTTAGTCCTCCTTTGCTGGATTCTGAATTTACCTCAGTCTTTGGGGCTATTACTCACTTTGGCCTCTTTATATGGTTTATCTTTCAACTTATTCCTCTCATTTACATCCCGCCTTTCTGAAAGGTCACATATTCTTGAATATTAAGTTTCCAATTTCCTTGTAACCATGTTTCTGTAATGGCTGTGAGATCGTATCCATTTATCTCCATTTGCACCTACGTGGACTGACATTCTCTCAGCTGGAACAAGAGAAGAACTGGACCAAGGCTTAGTGACTCTGGTTCCACGTCCCTGTCTTTCTCACCCCTTAAATGTCAGGAGGAGGCCATTCAGCCCTTGAGCCCATGGTGCCGTGTGATGAGGCTATGGCTGATCTAAGACTGAGCATCCTGCAGCAGATATGTGCTTCTCAGTGAGCCTCCGCCGTCCAGCAGTTCTGTAGCTGTTGTCAGGGCAGTGAGTGAGAAAAGAGGGTCTTTTCTATGTCAGCTGAGCCCAGGAAACCAGGGCAATTAAGGATATTAAGCAACCAGGATATTAAGCAACTTTTTATCCTTGTGAATGATCCGTCTCTCTTTCTGCAGAGCTGTTGGAAGCCCCAATTGATGAAGAAAAGGACGTTGAAGTGGTGCAGAAGACAAAGCTACTTTATCAGTCATGCATGAACGAGAGTGAGTACTTTCATTTTGATTTGATTTGATTTGTTATTGTCACATGTACTGAGATACAGTGAAAAGTATTGCCTTGCCTGCTATCCAGACAAGTCATACCTTAAATACGTTCACCAGGGTAATAGAACAGAATGCAGAATGTAGTGTTACAGCTGCGGAGAAGGTGCAGAGAAAGATCAACTCTAATATATGAGAGGTCCATTCAAAAGCCTCATAACAGCAGGGAAGAAGCTGTTCTTCAATCTGTTGCTATGTATTTACAAACTTTTATACCTTCTGCCTGATGGAAGAGGGTGGAAGAGTATAACTGGTGTGGTAGGCGTCTTTGATGATGTTGGCTGCTTTCCTGAGGCAGCAGGTAGTGTAGCAGGAGTCAATGGAAAGAAGGTTGGTTTGTGTGATGGACTGGGCAGCATTCACAACTCTCTGTAGTTTCTTGCAGTCTTACCAGGCTGTGATGCATCTGGATGGGATGCTTCCTATGGTGAATCTATAAAAGTTGGTAAGAGTCCTTGTGGACATGTCGAATTTCCTTAGCCTTCTGAGGGAGTGGAGGCGTTGGTGTGTTTTCTTGACTGTCGAGTCGATGTGGATGGACCAGGACAGATTGTTGGTGATCATCACTCCTAGGAACTTGAAGCTCTCTATCATCTCCAACTCAGCACCATTGATACAGTCCTGGCCAAGGTGTACAAATTAATGCAAATACCCAGAGAGAGTCTTGATGATACCAGTGTGTGGCTGTTTACTGTACTTATGTTAAATCCTCACATTGGATGCTTCAAGTGTTTATCAGTGTTGTGTTCAGATAGACACATTGTGACCTTGGTTTAATCTAAACGTCAACGAAATGAAGCATTTGGATGCTTAGTCTCTAAGGTTTTAGAGTAGATTTGTAGCTCGGGTTGTGGATGTTGTGGATGCTTAGTCTTTACTGGTCTATAGCGAAAGGGTAAATCACCCATGATACAACTGACAGATACACAGTAGGGAGATAGTGGTGTCATGGTAAATCAAATTGTATTTGTGATCCAGTGTATTATTCTGCGACATTGGTTCACATTCCAGCTGTGGAATTTAAACACACTGGATGCGTCTATGCTGGAAGAAGCCATTCTCGGTGATAGTGAGTAGCATCAATTGTTGTGAAGCTGCCTGGGAGGGAAATTGGCTATTTTCACCTGGTCTGGCCTACACTGACTCCAGGCCTCAGTGAGGTTAACTGCCCACTGACATGGCCCTGACAAACAGGCCACTCAGTCCAAGGGCAATTAAGGAAGGGCAACCAGTGTTGGCAACACCCACATCCCTATGATAGAATAAAGAAAAAAAATATCCCAGGCCTGTTCAAAGCCCGTTGGCACGGTGGCTCAGTGGTTAGTGCTGCTGCCTCATTGCGGTGGGGACCCAGGTTCGATTCCATGCACAAGAAACTATCTGTGTGGAATTTGCATGTTCTCCGGGGGCTGGGAGGGTTTGGAGGAGGGGGCTGGAGGAGGCTGTCGTATGTTGGAGGTGTGAGGGGAGGGATTGTTGGGTGTGGGGTGGGGCTCTGTGGGAATCAGGGAGTATGGGTGTGTGAGAAAGGGGTATGTATGGGGTGGGGGTGTGGTGTGGGGTGGATCCAGGTCTGATGTGCATCAGTCTTGCATGCGATCCCAATATCGCCGTCAGCGACCTTTTGCATGGGTGAGCTCAACCCCTCCTTCCCCACTGTCCACCTTTCTCTCTTTTGCTCTGTGGTTAGGCGCTATTGAGCTGGAGGATGCCAGACCTTTGCTGAAGTTTCTGAAGCAGCCATATTTACGCTGGCCAGTGCTGGAGGCCAACAATGGGCCTGAGGGAACGTGGAGAGAGGAGGACTTTAACCTACTGGAGATGTTAGCTTTCCTCCGTGGAAAATTCAGCAGCAATATCTTCATTCAATTCTTTGTTGCAACTGATGACAAAAACTCCAACGAGCACATCTTCAAGGTCAGTGAGTGCCAGTTTGTTTGTGTATTTTATGTCGATCTCATTTAACTCAGACTAGCGCTGAGGGGACACGTTGTAAATCTACAACCGTTTTACTTAGTGCTTTAAAATAGCTCTTCAGTTTTGAAATATTGCTCTAAAGCTTTGAATTTTTGGGTCTTTCTCTGAAAGTCTCTGTTTACGTTTCTCCCAGTGGCCTCTCCCAAGCTTAAGCAATCAAGCACAGCGAACATAGATCAATCAACAGACTAACAAAATCGAACACAGGTCAATTAAACCACTGAGCACAATAGCACCAGATGACAATAGTTACCAAAGAGAGAAATCTTGGATGGGATTGAAGGCTGGCTGAGGTGGGAGAAAAGGTTGTAGGGAATGGCTGTGACACTCTCGCACTCCTTCTCCCTCTCCCTCTCCCTCTCCCTCTCTCACTCTCCTCCTATCTCTCTCTCTCTGCCTGTCTCTCCAGGAAATGATCTTCAGTGCAAAATGCCTAGGAAACGGGGCACTTCAGCCCATGCCGTCTTCAAATTGTGGTGCCATGTTTAGACACCGGACTGGTGAATCATAGGGTCTCCCTTTTGTTGAAATAACCTTTGACTCTCGACTTCAGAATGAGGTGGAGTTGTGTTATTCTCGGCATTCTGGCCAATATTTATCCCACCACAGCTCCTGATGACAAATGGAAAGGGGTTGGGAATCATGTGTGAGCACCCAGCTCTGACAGTAACTTGTCCTGATACGCTTCGAGATGGCGGCGTAGGGATTAGACCTTGTTTAAAGTGTTCACTGTCGGTGTATCACTGATTCTAAATCCCTGTCTGAAGGTCTTACTAATTGATTTGATTTGATTTATTACTGTCACATGTACTTCAGTACAGT
Source organism: Rhincodon typus (assembly GCF_021869965.1). Taxonomy (NCBI): domain Eukaryota; kingdom Metazoa; phylum Chordata; class Chondrichthyes; order Orectolobiformes; family Rhincodontidae; genus Rhincodon; species Rhincodon typus. The sequence goes on from NC_063342.1 coordinate 73,597,416, forward strand.
GAAATGTTTTGTTTTGTGTACAGTATAGGCAGATCATAACATACAAAGATCATAGGGTGATTAAACGACTAAGGAATACAAAGTTATAGCCGCAAAGAAAATGCACAAAAAGCAAGATCAACATTAGATTTGAAATTTGAAAAGTCCATTCAGAAGTCTGGTAACAATGGGGAGGAAACTTTTTTTGAACCTCTTGAATGTGTGTTTAAACTTTTGTATCTTCTGCCTGATGGAGGAGGTTGGAAGAAATGATAACCAGGCTGGGAGGAATCATTGATGATGTTGGCTGCCTTCCTGAGGCAGCGAGAAATGTAGATTGGACTGGGCTGTGTTCACAACTCTCTGTAATTTCTATGGTCTTGGGAAGAGCAGTTGCCATACTAAGCTGTGACGCATCCAAAGAGGATGCTTTCTATGGTACATCTATAAAAATCGGCAAGAGTCTTTATGGACATGTTAAATTTCCTTAGCCTCCTGAGGAAGTAGAGCCATTGTTGTGTTTTCTTGACTGTTGCAACAATGTAGGTGGACCAGGACAGATTGTTGGTGATCGTCACTCCCAGGAACCTGACACTCTTGACCATCTCCACCTCAACACCATTGATATAGACAGGGCGTGGATTGACCTGCATAGATATTGAAATGAATGTTAAGGTCCTCCTTAGGCTAGATCCAATGAGTTAAGGTTTTATGCAGAGAGCTTCTACACAGCTCGGATACCTCAATTGGTGCGTAATGGGACTGTCAATCCCTTTTGCGAGTCCCACATTGGGTAATGATGTTTTTCTTAAGTTTTTTAATCAGAACTTTTAATGTTCATTATCACAATGCCCTTAAAGTAAATATGACAATTACTTCTCCACATTAGGCACTGAGAATCTTATTTTCTGATTATTTATTTAAATCATTTACTGAATTGTCGGAAGCCTGTTTTACATTTACTAAAAGAGGGGCTAGACTCAAGAATCTGCAATTGGATAAAGACTACACAGATTTAAAAATAGGTAATGAGAATTTTATTGTTAGTCTGTGTAATTCCAAATTGTTTGCTTTATTCCTGCCAGGTAATGTTCTGACATTGACTGTTCTGAGACTGTAACTCAACATGCCCAGGAAGTGTTCCTCCTAATAAACAGTCAATTTATACAGAATCATTAGCATTGAGTGTCAGATTATGTTGTTTTTATTCTATCACCATTTGATTATTGCTGTAGACAGATGCATGCCCTCAAAGTTTTTTTGTTTCTGCACACATCAGGTTTACACTGCAAGAATACCAAATTTCAAAGGGAATTTGTTCAGCGTAAATGAAGGGTGTGGATTGGTTGGCAAGTTGACATCACTGTTTGTGGGACTTCTTAAATCGTCCGTTTCGAATCAGAGCCCAGTGTGTTACTAATGAAATGGCAACACCCAATACCTTCAGTCCTATGGAAGTAAATGAACAACATTTAAAATGCTGCAATTATTTTGTAGATGCAAAACGTCAGAGAGTCCTCTAACAACCAGTGGTGTGTTTGACCAGAGATGGGTCTGAGTCTGATATTATTCATTGTCTCTATTTACAAACAGCTGGACCAAGCATCGGTGTTTCTACCGTCTGAGGAAGACTATCTGACTAACAGCACTGAGGCAGAAAAGGTGAGTCTCTTTTCATTGCTGCTGGGATACAGAGATTAATTGATGTTGTGTCTTAAGTCAATTAAGGGAGTATTGTAACTGCTTGTAATTTAATGAGAAGATGACAAAAGGCAACATTTGAAATGTGCACGCCACACAAATGTCAGGCAATAACTATCACCAATGAGAGACAATCTAACCACCGCCCCTTGACATTCCATGGTGTTACCATCACTGAATCACCTACTGTCAACATCCTGGGTGTCATCATTGACCAGAAACTAAACTGGACTCACCACATAAACACAGTGGCTACAAGAGCAGGCCAGAAGCTGGGAATACTGTGGCAAGTAACTCATCTCCTGACTCCTCAAAGCCTGTCCACCATCTACAAGGCACAAGTCAGGAGTGTGATGGAATACTCCCCACTTCCCTGGATGGATACAGCCCCAACAACACTCAACACCATCCAGGACAAAGCAGCCGCTTGATTGGCACCACATCCACAAGCATCCACTCCCTCCACCACCGACGCTCAGTAGCAGCAGTGTGTACTATCCACAAGATACACTGCAGAAATTCACCAAAAATCCTCAGACAGCACTTTCCAAACCCATGACCAATTCCATCTAGAAGGACAAGGGCAGCAGTTACATGGGAACACCACACCCTGCAAGTTCCCCTCCAAGCCACTCATCATCCCGACTTGGAAATATATTGCCGTTCCTTCATGGTCGCTGGGTCACAATCCTGGAATTCTCTCCCTAAGGGAACATTCACCTGAAGGCCAGCAGTTCAAAGGTGGCTTTGGGGAGTCAGGAGACAAGTTACTTGCTGCGGTATTCCTTCATTGTGACCTGCTCTTGTAGCCATTGCTATTTTATACAACTTCTTGAGGTTTTATTTCACTCATGTGAAAGTCAGAATGTAAGGTGTGCCTTAGAGAGGGAGGGAGAGATTAAGAGTGTTAGGGAGGAAACTGAAGCTAAGATGTTGAAGGCTTGGCCAACTATGTTGGAGGTAGAATGCGTGTTCAGGGGGCTGACGGAGATTATAGAGAAAGGAAGGAGGTGTTGGAAATATTTCCGTCGTGTTGGGTCTGCAGCACCTCCTAACGTGAACCTGGCTATGGCAAAATTGGAGAATGAACCCAGAATCTTTATAATCAGTTGCTGTTCGTAGCCGGAAATGTTCGAGACAATGTAGATGGTCTGGCGCCTGGAAACTGTTCTGTCTGACACTCTCTCTTTTCAGTCTCGGCGTGCCCTGCTGCAGCTGATGATTGATATCGCAGTCCTCCTCGGAGCTAATAGAACCACAGCTCAGATTGACATGCAATCCGTCCTGGAGTTTGAGACCAAGGTCGCAAAGGTCAGTGTGACAGCCAAGCAACAAAACAGAGCGAACGCCACAGTTATCAGAAACATGTTACGCCTTTTCTAAAACCAAACAAAATAGTTGTGAGGTGAGGAGCGTAGGATAAGGGGATGTATGTTACGAATCGCCTGGTAGTACAGACCAGAGTATGGCTGGAGGATGTTTGTCAAAGCCTTTCATTTTTCACTCATCAGGACCATTGGCAAGAATGCCAAAGTAAAAAGAAATCAACGTTCAAAGTGCATGAGAGAGTGCTGATTGGTTGGCAGCTGGACTCGGATTGGTAGTATCATTTCTATGGAAAATGCCACAACCAGCCAACACCTCCTTTGCAAACCGTGTGAAACGATGTGTTCCGGTTACCTTGGTATTTCTTGCAAATTGTCCTGATGAGCACGCGATGAAACATTTCAACAAAAAATACGTAAACAGTGAGATGTAATGAAACGGGTAGAGTCAGAGACTTTGGAGGTGGATGGGTGGCGAGGGGGTGATGTAGTGTCAAGGGTTAATTTGAAAATAGATCGTTTACATCATTGAGACATGTCATAGGCTCACATGACCACTAGGAAATGGTTCTTTCGAAGGGTCTGGTGGCAGAGGTGAGATCTTTATCGGGAGATAACTTTACTGTGTTTAAATAAAAAAGGTAATATTTGACCCAACTTCATCAGATTCCAGTAATATTTACCACTCTGTCTCCTGGACCCAGCCACAGGGTATGAAATAGGAATGTAGTTAGTACATTGCACACTTCACGCAACATCATGGCTGTACATTCTTGGTTTTGTTGTGCTAATAGAGGACCGTTATAGAGTCGGCTGAGATAAGGAAGGTATTAAAGTGTCTCTTAATGGGTCTACCACTTAACACCAGGTGCTACCAGGGAGAGCAAGATCATGTGGCAATATGTTGCTTCTTGTGATGGTGTACACTATCTCATTAATATATTTAACACCGTCAGAAGTAGCCCAGTATACAATATCTCCCTCCAGGTCTCAGATTCTAATCCATAATCTTTACAATACCCTCAGCACATTTTGAGGCCTATTTCAGTGAAAGGGTGAGAATGGCAGGCGGTGTGTTAATAAGATTTGCAAGTGTGGATTTAGTTGGATTATTTTGCTTTTATTTTCTTTTTACATTGGTTTGAATCAGTCAGAAGGCTCTAAAACAGGTTGAGCATATGAGAGCTCCAATGAGGCACAAATTACACAGAGCAGTGACTGGAGGCTCCTCACACCAACTTCCACTGAAGGTGTGGAGTGTGTTGGCCCACACAGGTCCAGGTTTCAGGATGAGAGGGCCACATCAATTCACGGTCACTATAGATCCTGCTGGGAGAGGTCCCCACCTGCCCGAGCTACACTCCCACTTTCAGCTGATGCTGTTCTGCTGAGCTGGCTAAACTCCTGCCCTTGGTTTTACTGACCTTCTTATTCAGACCAAGGGAGGGGGTGCACTGCCAAATGCAGATATGTGATGACACCCCTCTCTATAGTATAATTCTTATCCCCACACTTGCCCTGACTGATGAAGGTAAGCATGCCATATGCCTTCTTGACCTCTTTATCCACTTGTGTTGCCAATTTCAGGGGACTGTGGACCTATCTGCCTCGATTCCTCTGCTTCTAAGGGTTTTGCCATTTACTGTATACTTCCCTCCAGCATGGGACCTTCCGAAAGTGCATCACCTCTCATTTGTCCAGATTAAATTCCATCTGCCATTTCTCCGCCCAAGTCTCCAGCCTCTCTATATCCTGCTGTATCCTCTGGCAATCCTTCTCACTATCCACAGCTCCCCCAGAATCATAGAATCCCAACAGTGCAGAAAGAGGCCATTTGGCCCATTAAGGAAGCGCCCACCCTGACACCCCGTCCTATCCCTGTAACCCCGCATTTACCGTGTCCAAACCACTTAGCCTGCACATACGCTACAGAGCAATTTAGCATGGCCAATCCACCTAACCTGTACATCTTTGGACTGTGGGAGGAAACCAGAGCACCCGGAGGAAACCCACACACGGGGAGAATGTGCAAACTCCACACAGTCGTCCAAGGCTGGAATTGAACCTGGGTCCCTGGTGCTGAGAGGCCACTATGCCTCTACTAACCAGGCCCACCTACATTCTCCTCCAAATCATTTATATATATATTACAAACAACAGAAGTCCCAGGACTGATCCCTACGAAACACCACTAGCCACAAACCCCAGTCTGAAAAACACCCTTCCCCTGCTACTCTCTGTCTTCTGTGACCAAGTCAGTTCTGCTTCCAACTTACCAGCTCACTGTGGTTCCCATGTGGCTTCACCTTTTGTATCAGCCTGTCATGAGAGACCTTGTCAAAGTTCTCTTGCTAAAGTCCGTGTAGACAATATTGACCATCCTGCCGTCATCAATAATCTTTGTCACTTCCTCAAAAAACACAAACATCGAGTCTGTGAGACATGGCCTTCCCCACACAAAGCCATGCTGCCTATCGCTAATGAGTTCATATTTTCCAAATGTAAGAAAATCCTGTCCCTAACAATCTTCCTCAGTAATTTCCCTACCACTGATGGAAGGCTCACTGGCCTGCAATTTCCCGGATTATCCCTGTTGCCCTTTTTAGACAAAGGAACAACGTTGGCTATTCTGTCGTCCTCTGGGAACTCTCCTGTGACGAAAGATTTTGTACAAGAAATTTCCTCATCAATATCCTCACCTGCCTCCCTCAGCATTTTGCGATAGGTCCCTTCAGGTCCCGGGCACTTGTCTACCTCAATGCTTTTCAAAACACCCAACACTCCTCCTTTTCTGTATTTACATGCCCTAGAATATCAACCTGACCCGGTCTAGACTCACCACCTGAGGTTCCTGAACCTTGCTGTCCTTATCCTTCACTTTCACAGGAACATACTGGTGGGGGCATGGGGGGTCGGTGGGGAGGATAAAGCTTGTTCACATCACACAAAGAATTTGGAGCATTTCCTGGATTGTAACACTAAGATCTCTGACTGTACCTCAAAAGTGCTCAGCACAATTCTGAGAAAGGAAAACACCTTAACAGGCCAACTATAGTCAGTACTTACACAAAACGTTAGTGAGAACATTGTATTGATCATGCGATGTCTCAACAGTTAGTTACAATTCCATACAATTTGCTCTTTGCAGATTCTGATTCCACACAGTAACAGGACCAGTGAGGCTCTCTACAATAAACTTAGTGTGCTCAAGTTACAAGAAACCGTCCCACAGGTATGTGACCGTTTCAGTGCATGATCCATTGCTAATGTGTGGATACTCTATCACATTGCAATGATATTTACGTGAGGAAGAAGGTTCAAATGTGTCTCCCATCGTTTCCCACACTGTTCAGTTTATCATAATACCATCCCTGACTGATGTAGTAAGTAATCCTGTGGTCCATGGACATGCAGTGAACCCCCCAGCTACAGCCCAGTGACTGCCTTGTTGCCTGTTGGTTTGATTTGCACCAAGAAGTTGGACTCCAAGCCCTGATGCCAAGGGAGTTCCCAGCTTCCCACCCTGTCCCGGGTCAGGAATGGGATGCTACTTTCGGAGGACTAATACCTGATTGGCCCACCAAGTGGATTCAGGGCCCAATCGGGAGTAGCCCAGAGGTGGGAGATGGATAGGCCAGGCCTTCTGTAGAAGTTGGCAGCAGCAATGAATTAGCCTGAGGGTATGCCACAGGAAGTAGGAGATAGATAAACAGTAATGCTGTAACAAAGAATCTAGAGGTTAACTCTCTGGGGCCTACTGGTTCGAATCCCACTAAAACAGCTGGTGCAAATTAAATTTAGTTAATAAATCTGGATCTAAAAAGTAGTTTGTGATGTGATCATGACACTAATATCCTTTAGGGAAAGAAACTGCCGTCCTTACCCGGTCTGGCCTACATGTGACTCCAGACGCACAGCAATGTGGTTGACTCTTAGCTGCCCTCTGAAATGGCCTAGCAAGACACTCAATTCAAGGGTAATTAGGGACAGACAGTAAATGTTGGCCTTGCCAGTTGTTATGTGCGAGTATAAGGGTCTGAAAGGGTTAATTTAAAGGGTGTATTAAGTGCCACCCAACATAATGATGTCACTCAAACTTGGACAGGGGAACAACTGTGGTTCTGAAGGTGGAAGACCCAGTGCCGAGATCTCCCTGATAGTCTCAATGACAAGGTCTATCATAGCAATGGATTTGCAATTGTGTGGTTGACTACATCTTGTTTAAAGCAAGAGCTACTTCTTGTTAGATGGCCAAATAATTCTTCCCATCCCACTCGGCTGAGCACATCCTCTCGATCCTTACCAAGGCAGAGGATGGCAGGAGCAAACTTACAGGATGGCTCTTGTTACCATGCTGAGCTATACTGAGGATCCAGCATATAACACGGGCAGTGCCCACGACTCATGAAAGAATAAAGAGAAAGATCGGTCTCTGAACTCTAACTCTGCTTACAGGCACATGATCGAGTAGACCGAGCAACTAGAATTCTCAATGAGATGCCCACCGCCCTCACACATGGGGTGCAAGTGCCAAAAGGGGCATCACTATCACCCCCTGCTGCTTAAGGTTCCATCACTACGCTCAGAACTACGCGCGGCTCACAGTGACCATTGGTGAAGCAGTTAATGTGTACAATCACACCATGATGGCTAAAATGTTGGAATCTATATCCGTGGCACCATTTCCTTCTTGCATCTGGCAGTGCAATCCAGAGCCTTACTACTTGCTGTGTGAAAAAGTTTATCCTCCCATCACCCATGCTTCATTTACACATCGCTTTCAAATCTGTGCACTCTCACTCTGTTTTCTTTTCCAAGCAGGAGCAGCTTCCCCATTATTGACTTACTCTATCCAGGCCAGCTCGTGGTTTTGAAAAGGTCTATCAGATCTCCTCTCATGTGCTTTCCCTCCAAAGAAACCAACCCCGAATTCTCCAATCTATCCTCATCACTGAAGTATCTCATCTCTGTAACCATTCTTCGAATCAAAGATCAGTACAGCATAGGAACAGGCCCTTCGGCCCACTATGTCTGTGTTGATCATGATGCCATTCTAAACGAATCCCATCTGTCTGCACATGGTCCATACCCCTCTATGCCCTGTCTTTTTTTTATTCACTCATGGGATATGGTTGGCACCAGCTGGGCCAGCATTCATTAATTACTTACCTTGGAGAAGGTGATGGTGAACTGCCTTCTTGAACCACTGCAGTCCACCTGCTGTGGGTTGACCCACAATGCCCTTGGGGAGGGAATTCCAGGATTTTGACCCAGGGACAGTGAAGGAACAGTGATATATTTCCAAGTCAGGATGGTGAGTGGCTCGGAGGGGAATTTGCAGGTGGTGGTGTTCCCATGTAACTGCTGCCCTTGTCCTTCTAGATGGAAGTGTCGTGGGTTTGGAGGGTACTGTCTGAGGGTCTTTGGTGAATTTCTGCAGTGCATCTTGTAGATAGTACACATTGCTGCTACTGAGTGTCAGTGGTGGAGGGAGTGGATGCTTGTGGATGTGGTACCAGTCAAGCGGGTTGCTTTGTCCTGGATGGTGTCAAGCTTCTTGAGTGTTGTTGGAGCTGCACTCATCCAGGCAAGTGGGGAGTATTCCATCACATTCCTGACTTGTGCCTTGCAGATGGTGGACAGGCTTTGGGGAGTCAGGAGGTGAGTTACTTGCCACAGTATTCCCAGCTTCTGGCCTGCTCTTGTAGCCACGGTGTTTATGTGGTGAGTCCAGTTTAGTTTCTGGTCAATGATAACCCCTAGGATGTTGATAGTGGGGGATTCAGCGATAGTAACAGCACTGAATGTCAAAGGGTGATGGTTGGATTGTCTCTTATTGGTGATGGTGCAGGTTATGTGCACTTGTCAGCTTAAGCCTGGATATTGTCCAGATCTTGCTGCATTTGAACATGGACTGCTTCAGTATCTGAGGAGTCATGAATGGTGCTGAACATTGTGCAATCATCAGCGAATGTCCCCACCTCTGACCTTATGTCGGAGGGAAGCTCATTGATGAAGCAGCTGAAGATGGTTGGGCCAAGGACACTCCCCTGAGGAACTCCAGTAGGGATGTCCTGGAGCTGAGATGACTGACCTGCAACAACCACGACCATCTTCCTATGTGTCAGGTATGACTCCAACCACCTGAGAGTTTGCTCCCTGACACCCATTGATTCCAGTTTTGCCAGGGCTCCTCAATGCCACACTCGGTCAAATGCAGCTCTGACATCAAGGGCTGTCACTCTCACCGCACTCAGGAATTCAGCTCTTTTGTCCATGTTTGAACCAAGGCTGTAATGAGGTCAGGAGCTGAGTGGCCCTGGCACAACCCAAACTGGATGTCACTGAATAAAAACCAAAAGAACTGCAGATGCTGTAAATTAGAAACAAAAACAGAAGTTGCTGGAAAAGCTCAGCAGGTCTGGCAGCATCTGTGAAGAGAAATCAGAGTTAATGTTTCATGTCCAGTGACCCTTCCTCAGAACTGTCCTGAGGAAGGGTTACTGGACCTGAAATGTTAACTCTGATTTCTCTTCACAGATGCTGCCAGACCTGCTGAGCTTTTCCAGCAACTTCTGTTTTTGTTTCTGGGCGTCACTGAGCAGGTGCTGCTTGATAGCAATGTTGATGATGCTTTCCATCACTTTACTGATGATCGAGAGTAGACTGATAGGGCAGTATTTGGCCGAATTGGATTTCTCCTGCTTCTTATGTACAGGACATATCTGGGTAATATTCCACATTGTCGGGTAGATATCAGTGTTGTAAATGTACTGAAACAGCTTGGCTAGGGGAGCGGCAAGTTCTGCAGCACAAGTCTTCAGTTCCTTGTCAGAATGTTGTCAGAGCCCATAGCCTTTGCAGTATCCAGTACCTCCAACTATTTCATGATATCACGTGGAGTGAATTGAATTGGCTAAAGACTGATATCTGTGATGCTGGGGAGCACTGGAGGAGGCCGAGATGGATTATCCATTCGGCACTTCTGGCTGAAGATTGCTGCGAATGCTTCAGCCTTATCTTTTGCGCTGATGTGCTGGGCTCTTCCATCATTGAGGATGGGGATATTTGTGGAGCCTCCTCCTCTAGTGAGTTGTTTAATTGTCCACCATCATTCACGACTGAATGTGGCAGGACTGCAGAGCTTAGATCTGATCCCTTGGTTGTGGGATCACTTAGCTCTGTCTATCGCTTGCTGCTTTCACTGTTTGGCGTGCAAATAGTCCTGTTTGGTAGCTTCACCATCTTCAGGTATGCCTGGTGCTGCTTCTAGCATGCCCTCCTGCACTCTCCATTGAACCATGGTTGTTCCGCTGGCCTGATGGATACCCAGATGAGTTGCTAGAACTGTGTGAAGTCTGTCCCACTTAGCATGGTGATAATGCCACACAACACGTTGGAAGTTATTCTCAATGTGAAGGCTGGACAGATGTAATTGCAACTGGCAGATTAGTAAGGATGAGGTCAAGTATGTTTTTCCCTCTTGTTGGTTCCACAGTCTAGCAGCTGTGTCCTTTAGGACCTGACCAGCTCGATCAGTAGTACTGCTGCTGAGCCACTCTTGGTGGTGGACATTGAAATCCCCCACCCAGGGTACATTTTGTGCCCTCGCCATCCTCAGTGCTTTCTCTAAATGTTGTTCAACATTGAGGAGTACTGATTCATCAGCTGAGGGAGGACAGTATGTGGTAAGCAGCAGGAGGTTTCCTTGCCCATGTTTAACCTGATGCCCATGAGACTTATGCCGGTGGGACAGGACATATCCAGGGATGGTGACGGTGGTGTCTGGGACATTGTTTGTGAGGTATGATTCTGTGAGTATAGCTATGTCAGGCTGTTTCTTGACTAGTCTGTGAGACAGCTCTCAATTTTGGCACTAACCCCCAGATGTTAGTGAGGAGGACTTTGCAGAGTTGACAGGGCTGTTTCTGCCGTTGTCTTTTCTGGTGCCTAGGTCGATGCCAGGTGATCCGTCCAGTTTTATTTCTTTGAGACTTTGTAGCGATTGGTACAACTGAGTGGTTTGCTAGGCCGTTTCAGAGGGCAGTTGAGAGTCAACCACATTGCTGTGGGTCTGGAGTGACGTGTAGGCCAGACCAGATGAGGGTGGCAGATTTCCTTCCCTGAAGGACACTAGTGACCCATTTGCGTTTTTACAACAATTGACAACGGTTTCATGGTCGTCAGTAGATTTATTAATTCAGTGGTGTGGTAGAATTTGAACCTGGGTCCCCAGACCATTAGCTGAGTGTCTGGACTAACAGTCTAATGATAATACCATTGGGCCATTGCCTGTTCACAAGTCTGTCTAAATGCCTCTTAAATGTTGCTATCGTCTCTGCTTCTACCACTTCCCCTTGCAGCACGTTCCAGGCACCTCCCACCCTCTGTGTAAAACAAACCTTTCCTTACACATGTCCTTTAAACATTTCCCCCTTGCACTTTTAAATCAAGGTCCCCTAGTATTTGACATTTCCACTCCATCCATACTTCTCATAATTTTATATGTGTCTATTAGGTCGCCCCTCAGCCTCTGATACTCTAGCGAAAACAATCCAAGTTTGTCCAACCTCTCCTAATAGCTAATATACACCAATCCAGGCAACATCTGTTAAACCTCTCTTGCACCCTCGCTAATGCCACCATATCCTTCCTATAGTGTGAGGAGCAGAACTGCACACAATACTCCAATTGTGGCCTAACTAAACTTTTACACAGTTACAACATGACTTGTTCAACTTTTATACCTAATGCCCCAACAGATGAAGGGAAGTATGCTGTAAGTCTTATTTACCACCAATTCCACTTGTTTTGCCACTTTCAGGGAACTATGATTTGTACCCCTAAGGGTCCTGGCATTTACTGTATACTTTCCTCTTGCATTTTACCCCCCAAAATGCACTGCCTCACACTTGCCCTCATTAAACTCCATCTGCCATTTCTCTGCACAATATTTCAACTGGTCTGTATCCTGCTACATTCTTTGATAACCTTCCTCACTATCCACAACTCCACCAATTTTCATGTTGACTTCAAACTTTCCAATCAGACCACTTACATTTTCATCCACATCATTTACATAAATTACAAGCAACAGGAGTCCCAGCACTAATCCTTGTGGAAGACCAATGGTTACAGTCAGCAGTCAGAAAAACACCCCTCCACAACTACTCTCTGTCTTCTACGACCAAGCTAATTTTGTGTCCAACGTACCAACTCACCATGGAACCCATGTGACTTAATCTTCTAGACCTATCATGTGGGAACTTGTCAAATACTTTAGTAAAGTCCATGTAGACAATATTCACTGCCTTGCCTTCATCATTCACCTTTATCACTTCCTCAAAAAAAACTTAAATCAAGATTGTGAGACAAGATCTCCCCCGTAAAGCTGTGCTGACTTTCCCTCATAAGTCCATCCATCTCCAAATGTGAGTAAATCCTGTCTGTAGGAATCTTCTCCAATATTTTCCCTACCACTGATGTAAAGCTTGCTGGCCTATATGTCACATCTGCACTCTCTCTGTCCAATGTGTTCTCTTCTTTGCTATAATGGGGCACCCAGAACTGTACACAATACTCCAGCTGAGGTCTAACAAGTCTCTTGTACAAGTTCAACATTGCCTCCCTGCTTTTGTCCCTCTATGCCCCTGTTAATAAAGCCAAGGACACTGAATGCTTTATTCACTTCTGTCTTCAGCTGTCCCTCCACCTTTAGTGATCTGTGAACATAGACACGCAGGTCCATCAGCTCCTGTACCCCCTTTAGAATTATAGCCCCTCATATTTATTGCCCCCAACTTCCAGCCCCACTCCCAGTGTATAGACCCGTTCCCCCACCCCTAGTCCCAGTGTTCTGCTGCCTTTTCCCATCTCCCATTCCCAGTTGCGTACTTGTACTCCTCTAGGCACTTTGCTTGCTGCGAGATTCCCTGAAATCTCCAGGTTGTCAGCTGTCAGGTTGTTGGGTTTATTGGAGAGGACAGATAATGCCTGAGATTCCGGGCGTGTACAGAAACCATGTGGGCTGTGTAGAGCTCTCGCTTCCCTCTGGCAGCTCAGCTGCAGCTGCTGTATCTCATTCAGGTTACAATGTGCCAACATTGCAATCGCTGCTGATGAATGTTCTTGTGTTCTCAGTTTGATTGGCTGCGTTATATGAAGCTGGTCATCGATACCGATCTTTACCCCGAACTTTCACACATCAACATGTCAGAAGAGGTCATAGTATATGTGCCGCAATACTTCAAGGACTTGTTCCAGCTGCTAGACTCAGTGGATAACAGGTACAATTCCATAATGCGAGATTTACCAACTACTATTCCAGTTTGGGCTCCTCGGGTAATTATAGATGCGATTTTAGTGCCTTAGTTACACCCCAATCGTCCTGAATGAAATAATTATCTAATTCTATTGCCCCATCACAGAACAATTGCCAACTACGTTGTCTGGAGGATTGTGTACCGGAGGCTCACTAACCTCAGTCAACGCTTCCTGTCCCGCCGTCTGGAATTTCTAAAGGTAGGTGCAAAACACTGCAGGGAAGCAGGATGAGAGAGGGTGCTGTGGCTGGCTAAGGTCAGGGTATCACACATGATGTATCCCCCATTGTACCACACACAGGGTGTATCCCCCATTGTACCATACACACAGGGTGTATCC
>NC_063342.1:73611092-73630710 GCF_021869965.1 Rhincodon typus
GTACCACACACACTGGGTGTAGCCCCCGTTGTACCACACACACTGGGCGTAGCCCCTGTTGTACCACACACACTGGGTGTAGCCCCCGTTGTACCACACACCATTGTTTCTTTATATCACATAAACTGCACTCCATGATAGCGTACTTTGTGAAGATACCTGATTGTCTCTTTAGAATTCTCCTTGTAGGGAAAAGCTGCCAGCAACATTGGGACTGCAATGGCCCACAAACAGCAAGTGTGCTGTGAACAGTAAATAGCGGGTGTGTTGTCGCTGAGGGATAGCTATTGGGATACAAACTGAGGAATGTGAGTCAATCAATCTGGTTGTTCTCTGAGGGGCCAGTGGGGTGTGATGCTAGAACAAGAGCAACACAGGAACTGGAAACGGTACTGAATTTCGGAAACCTGTTTTAGGTGATGACAGGGGCGACATCGCTGTCTCCACGTTGGGACAAGTGTGTGGACTTTGTGGAGTATGTTCTACCTGACGCCGTTGGCAGGATGTTTGTAGAAACACATTTTCAGGAGGACAAGAAACAGCTGGTAAGTACTATTTGGTCTGCCCACCAGCTGTGTGTGTTTCATGGCCAGTTTACCCATGGCACCACCTTAGTGTATAAACAGGTAGCGTGCTTTCTAACTACACCTTTAAAAGCCACACTGCATCATTGGCTGTGCAGCAGCTCTCTGCTTGTGAATGGCCCCATATTAATCAGCGAATCCAACAGCCTTTAGCTCTGTGTTGGAGGTGTCTGGATATGCAGCTTAACTAGAATTCTGACCAAGAGCTGAGAAAGATGATTAGGCCAGGCAGCTTGCTCCTTTGGCCAGTGCAGACATGATGGGCGGAGTGGCCTCGTTTTGTGCCATGAATTTTGCTCCATTTCTTAAATATTGTAAGTATCTCAAGAAGGGGAACGTGTATCCTTTAGTGCAAGTTTCTCTGTTCTCTGTGCGAGCTCAGGCCAGTTCATTGTTCAAACAGTAAGTATTGTCCATACAAACACAACAATACGGTTACAGGAGCAGCCTGGTTCCAACCTTCTAGCAGAATCCTAAACTCATGACTACTGAGGTTAAAGTTAGATCCTAGCAAACCTCAAAAGGTCATTCGCAGATTTATTAAACCCTCTCTTGACAGTATAGGGGGGAGGGGCAGTATATGAATTTTGAGTAAGGAAGGCCAGCATAAACAAGCTAGATTCGATTATTCAATGTTCCAACATTCCCAACAACCCCAATTTTCATCTCCTTTCGAAATCTTTTCTCTCTGAGGCACTGATCTCTTGGAAGTCTCTTCCCAGAGAGCAGTGGGGGCTAGGTCACTGAATTCAGCCAAGGTTGAGATAGACAGGTTTTTGATTGCCAAGGAAGTGGAGGATTATGGGGAACAGATAGGAAACTGGAGTTCAGGTCACCATCACATCAGCCATGATCTTATTGCAAGGTAGACTAGACTTGAAGGGCCAAATTGCCTACTCCTGCTGTTATTTGCTGTGATCTTATAGAACATAGAACAGTACAGCACAGTACAGGCCCTTCAGCCCATGATGTTGTGCCAAAGTTTTACCCTAAACCTAAGGTCTATCTAACCTCCACCCCTACCTTGTACTATGATCCATATGCCTATCTAATAGCCGCTTAAATGCCCTTAACGAGGCCAACTATCCTCTCCGGCAATGCATTCCACACCCCTACCACTCTCTGAGTAAAGAACCTACCTCTGATATCTCCCCTGTATCTACCTCCACTCACTTTAAAACTATACCCCCTCATAATAGCTACCTCCACCCTGGGAAAAAGTCTCTGGCTGTTCACTCTATCTATACCTCTGATCATTTTGTAAACCTCTATCAAGTCACCTCTCATCCTTCTTCGTTCTAAAGAGAAAAGCCCTAGCTCTCTCAACCTTTCCTCGTAAGACCTTCCCTCTGGTCCAGGCAACATCCTGGTAAATCTCCTCCGCACCTTTTTTAACGCTTCCACATCTTTCCTGTAATGAGGTGACCAGAACTGGACACAATACTCCAGGTGTGGCCGAACCAGGCTTTTGTATAGCTGGAGCATAACTTCACGGCTCTTGAACTCAATCCCTCTATTCGTGAAAACTAAAGGCAATTGCATCTTGTGGCAGCTGGAAAGTAAGAACACTCAGTGTGGACTATTTGTTTTGTGGGAAGGTTTTATCTGACTAATTTCATTGAATATACTGACGAGGTTTCTTTTTATTCATTCATGGGATGAGCATTTATTGTCCATCCCTAATTGTCCAAAGGGCAGTTAGGAGTTAACCACATTGCTGTGGGTCTGGAGTTTCACGTAGGCCTGACCACAGTAAGGATGGCAGTTTCCTTCCTTAAATGACATTAGTAAACCAGATGGGTTTTTCCAACAATTGACAATGGATTCATGGTCATCATTAGACTCTTAATTCCAGATATTTTATTGAATTCAAATTCCACCATCTGCTATAGTTTTTTAAATTTACTTTGTAATCCACCATCTGCTACAGTGGGATCAAAGAGTATGGGGAGTAAGTGGGAACAGGATACTGAACTGGATTGTCAGCCATGATCATATTGATGCAGGCCCAAAAGGCTGAATGGCCTATTGCTGCTATTTTCTATTTCTCTACCTGTGCTGCAGCCATCAATCATTTGGGTATGCAAGACTCCAGGTCACCCTCACCCTTTCGAATTGCGCCCTCTTTATTAACTCTCTGTGTTCTTCCTATCAAAATTAATGATTTCACATTTCTCTGCAAATATTTTAATCTGCCACAAATCTCCCCATTCTGCCCTAAACTCTCGCACTGTCCTCACGGTTCACAAAGCTGTTTAGGTTTGTATCATTCATTAAGTTTGAAATTGTGCCCTCTAGACTAAAGACACTCATATTATTTTTATTTTTTCATTTGTGGGATGTGGACATCACTGGCTGGGTCAGCATTTCTTGCCCATCCCTAGTTGCCCTTGAGAAGGTGGTAGTGAGCTTCCTTCTTGAACTGCTGCAGTCCTCCTGCAGTAGGTTGACATCACAATGCTATTAGGGAGGGAATTCCAGGATTTTGACCCAGCGACAGTGAAGGAACAGCGATATATTTCCAAGTCAGGATGGTGAGTGACTTGGAGGGAACTTGAAAGTGGTGGTGTTCCCATATATCTGATGCCCTTGTCCTTCTAGATGGAAGTGGTCATGGGTTTGGAAGGCACTGTCTGAGGATCTTTGGTGGATTTCTGCAGTGTATCTTGTAGATAGTACACACTGCTGCTACTGAGCATCGGTGGTGGAGGGAGTGGACGCTTGTGGATGTACTGCCAATCAAGCGGGCTGCTTTGTCCTGTATAATGTCAAGGTTCTTGAGTGTTGTTGGGGCTGACGTCATCCAGGAAAGTGGGGAGTATTCCATCACACTCCTGACTTGTGCCTTACATGGTGGACAGGCTTTGAGGAGCCAGGAGGTGAGTTACTTGCTACAGTATTCCTAGTCTCTGACCTGCTCTTGTAGCCACTGTGTTTATGTGGTGAGTCCAGTTGAGTTTCTGGTCAATGATAATCCCCAGGATGTTGATAGTGGGGAATTCAGTGATGGTTGAATGTCACCATGGAATATCAAGGGGCATTGGTTAGGTACACGAGGGAAAGCAAGGCTCTTCATGCTGATTCCTGGGATCCCCTTCCTGCAGTGATGAAGGGTCTAGGCCCGAAACGTCAGCCTTCCTGCTCCTATGATGCTGCTTGGCCTGCTGTGTTCCTCCAGCTCTACACCTTGTTATCTCACCTGCCGTCTATCTGCTATCACTCAGCCGATAGCTGTCGCTGTCCCTTTCTAATTCCTTGGGCCTCAGTATTACTGACGTTCCTGTTATCTCTTCCTCTGTCAAAAGCCATTTTGGACGTCCCTGTTCACCACCCTTATACGCAAGGAGGATTGGGAGATTATGGCCAGTTCCTTGGATTTAAAAATAAAAGTTCCTGGGAGGTGAGTGTCAGTGACTATTCCAGTGTTTGTACTGGTGAGTTGCTGTAATCCCTCTGGTGTGGGGACACCCATGCTGCTGTTAGCAAGCAGTTTCTATCTTAACTTCCTCCAATGCCCCGTGGATGCACCTCATCTAGCCCTGGAGATTTATCAACCTTAAGTATAGCCAGCCTCTGTAATATCTCCTCTTTTGCCCATTCAGTGTCTCAGTTACTCCCACTTTTAGCGCAGCTTCTTCCTGACGGATGTAAAGTATACCCTGCCTCGATGCCCTTTTTGGTCACTAACCAGACCTACTCCACCTTTTTATTGTTTATATACCTGCAGAAGACTTTAGCTTTCCCTTTTATGTTACCTGACAGCCTCTTTACATACTCCCTCTTTGTCTCTTTACTTCCTTTTTCACTTCCCTTCTGAGCTTTCTGTATCCAGCCTGGCACTCGCTTGTGTTATTATCCTGTCATCTGTTTTCTGCTTCATAGTGTTGAAACAGACTGATCCAACTTGTCCATGCTGACCAGATAAAATCTAGTCCCACTTGCCAGCATTGAGCCCATATCCCTCTATAAACCCTTCCTTTTCATGCACCCATCCAGATGTCTTTTAAATGTTGTCATTGTACCAGCCTCCACCTCACGAGTTGCTTTCATCGAATTGTTGTGAAAACTTGTCAGGTCCTCACCCAGTCTGGCCTACCTCTGACTCCAGCCCCACAGCAATGTGCTTGACTGCCCTCTGAAGCGGCTCTAGCAAGACACTCAGCTCAAGGGACAATTAGCAAAGGGCAACAAATGCTGGCCCAGCTAGTGAACCCCACATCATCCACGAGGGAATAAATGAAACTGGCAAGACAGTGGGCCAAGAGCTGGAAACCGGAGCTGGAAAGTGTCAGAACTGCTTTTCGGCTAACATGAACAGCATGGGCTGAGTGGCCTTCTTCTGGAGCTGTGGATCTCTCTGTATGATCCATCGATTGAAACGGCTGTGAGTCCTTCGCAATGAAGAGAAGTTATTAGGGAATCAGACTAATCGACTGTTAGTCTTTAATTTCCAAATCTTTCTAATCCCTAACTATAGAGAAATGTGGGTGTGGGTTCAATAATGTAGCCAGACTAGGGACCCAACCTCTTCTGGCCATCCCAAACAAGGGTGTTTTAATCAGCACGGCTGTTAATGATTGTTTAAAGTTGGAGCTCCTCTATTTTCAGACTGAAGATTTGGTTGCTGGTATTCGCTGGGCATTTGTGGACATGCTGGAGAAAGAAAATGACTGGATGGATCCGGAAACCAAGACCAAAGCTAAAGAGAAGGTAGGTTTTTGCATGTTTGAAAATAAGACGTGTTTGAAGTTTGCAGGTCAGCGGCTTCGGCCTGGAGACTTGCTCGACGGGAGTGCAGATCGATCAAACAAGATGTGTGGGAGGGCAGGCACAGCTCTGATTGACTTGTACAGAGCACTGTCACTGACTGATCACCCTGTTTAGTGAAAAATGCAGGAAAGTCACCACGTCTGCCAGCAGTCAAGCACCCCCCAATTCAATCTGCACGTAATAACGATGACGTGGAGGTGCTGGAGTTGGACCGGGGTGGACAAGGTCAAAAACCAAATAGACCTATTGGACTACAACCTGGTGACGTGTGGTTTTTTTGACTTTGCATGTAATAAGCCACATGCCTAGGGGTCCCATTATTGCACATTTACCAGGTTTTTGCTAGAGTTGCATAGAGTGTTGGGAGGCAACCTCTAGAGTACTATGTTCAGTTTTAGTCCTTAATTAGGTAAGGATGTAAAAGCGTGAGAACCTGCTCAAAGAAGGTCCAGTCGACTGATACCTGGGATGGAGGAACTTATCATACAAAAAAAGGCTGGACAGGGAAGGTCTCTATCCATCAGAGTTTAGAAGTCTGAGAGGTGACCTTTATAGAAACGTTTTAAGACCCTGAAAAGACTTGACAGAGATGACTTGTGGGAGAGATTGGAAGGAGGGCTCAGATGGAGATGAGGAGGGATTTTTTTTTTTCTTCTCGGAGTTTTTGGAACTCTCTTCCCCAGAGAGCAGTGGATGCACGCATCGTAGAATATTTTTGAGGCACGGGTTAGAGAAATTAGTGACTGGCCAGTCAAAGTGCATTGGAGATGGGTGAAAATGTCAAGTTGGGTTGTAGTCAGTACCATCAAAATCATGTGGAATGATGTAGCAGGCTCAAAGGAGCCGAATGGTTTGTATGCAGAATCATAGAGTCATACAGCACGGAAACAGACCCTTCGGTCCAACCTGTCCGTGCCTACCATAATCCCAAACAAAAGTAGTCTCACCCGCCTGTTCCTGGTCCATATCCCTCCAAATCTTTCCTATTCATGCACTTATCCAAATGTCTTTTAAATGTTGTAACTGTACCCACATCCACCACTTCCTCTGAAGTTCATTCCACACACAAACCAAAAAAGTTGCCCCTCATGTCTTTTTTTAAATCTCTCTCCTCTCACCTTAAAAATGTATCCCCTAGTCTTGAAATTCCCCATCCTAGGGAAAAGACAACTGCCATTAACTCTATCTATACCCCTCATTATTTTATAAACTTCTATCAGGTCGCCTCTCAACCTCCTATGCTCCAGTGAACAAAGTCCCAGCCTATCCAGCCTCTCTTTATAACTCAGACCTTCCATACCCGGCAACATCCTGGTAAATCTCTTCTGAACCCTCTCCAGCTTAATAATACCCTTCCTATAACAAGGTGACCAGAACTATACACAATACTCCAGAAGAGGCCTTGCTAACGTCCAGTGCAACTTCAACATGACGTCCCAACTCGTTGTGCACTGTCATGTTCCACTCTGTTGGATTAACTTCTTGATTTTTTCTTTCCATCAGGCACATGGAGTTCTTGCCAAAATAGGATATCCTGACTTCATACTGAATGATACCATCATCAACGCCAACTTCAGAAATGTAAAGTAGCTGATTGCTGGTTTTGACACTGTGGTATAATTTGGATGTTCTTGTGCTTACATCATCAGTGGGCTAGGGGAGGCTGAGGGCTGGATCCATGTGGGATCATCCTATCTTGGAAAATCAATAGGGAAGCAAAACCTTTGGCAAATGAATGTCATTTTGTTCTTTCTTTCAACTGCTAGATACCTCAGATTCCTCAAAATGCGCATTTATCTCTTTAATAGTATGTTTTGTGTTATAGAAGGTGAAATTCTGTCCTATCAAGTGTAAGGTAACTGAGTCAGACATTCCAGTGCCAAAAGGCAGAGAATTATAATGTCAGAGGAGGCTCCCAGTGTTCAGGGTTTATTGCCTCAGCCCCTGATCCCTAAACTGGACTCTGAGAATGCCCCAGAGGCTGTCAGTCAGATCTCTGCTCGCTTTGCTCTTCAAATGAAAAGATGTCAAGCAAAGGAGCTGAGATTTCTCAATGCCATGACAGTGCTAGCTTTAACTCCACCCGACCTCCAACCATTGGGATCCTGGGAGTGGGAGAGTTGCACCCAAAAAGTGTGTGTGGGCCCCTTGCTGTTTTCACAAGCTGAGTATGGATCAATATTGGGGGGGACATTGCTCAGCTGTTTTCTGAGGATCAGTCAGATCCCTCACCCTCCCACCCTGTCCCCATGGAGAGGCTCGGGGGGGATCCTTGTTTGAATGAGTAGATTGCAGCACTAACATGGTACAGCAACCTAGTCCTGGAGTCTTATTCCAACTCAGCGATGAAAACCCTAGGAACTGTGAGAGGTTCAAGGCCAGAGGTGTAACTGGACCCATTTCTGACCCGAACCCAACACTGAGCATGCTGCTAATAAACAGGAGAAAGATAATCCTAAACATTGGAATTCTGTCCAAAAACAAAACTTAGTATCATCACTTGTGTTGACTGGATTCTCTTCCTAACCCTTTTGTTAATCCCTGTGTCCTGCATGATCTGATTTCTGATTATCCCAGGACCATATCTCTCCAATAAAACACAAAAGAACCCCCTGTTATTAGTCACTAACAGTCCCCGGTAACAACTTAGTCCCAGCCTGATCGTTAGCAACTCCTTTGTCTGTCCAACTGTCTTTCTCTCTCTTTGGGCTCTATCCTATCGTTTACTCCCTACCCCACCCACCTCCCTATTTTCTGCATATAAACTGACGTTTTCCCAGCCACCATCAGTTCTGAGGAAGGGTCACCAGACCCGAAACGTTAACTCTGTTTTCTCCTCCACAGATGCTGCCAGACCTGCTGAGCTTTTCCAGCAACTTTGTTTTTGTTCCATATCTCTCTAAGGTGGGCAATTCTCCTTTGTCCCTGACTTATATAGGAGTACAATTATATCGGAGGCAGTTCAGAGGACATTCATTATATTGATTCCAATGATGAGAGGATTGTTTTATGAAGAGATCGAGCAGTTTAGGCTTATACTCTCACGAGTTTAGAAGAACAAAAGGAAATCTAATTGAGGTATATAAGATGCTAAAGGGATTACAAAGTAAATCTGGAAAGGATGTTTCCTTGTAGAGTCCTTACAGTGTGGAAGCAGGCCATTCGGCCCATCGAGCCCATGCCGACTCTCCAAAGAGCAGACCCAACACCCCCTTCCTTATCCCTGCATTTCATGGCTAACTCATCTCACCTGCACATCCCTGAATAGTGTGGGCAATTTAGCATGGCCAGTCCACCCAACCTGCACGTTTTACATTGTGGGAGGAAACTGGAGCACCCAGAGGAAACCTACGCAGACATGGGGAGAATGTGCAAACTCCACACAGACAGTCGCCCGAGGGTGGAATTGAACCCGGCACCATGAGGCAGCAGTGCTAACCACTGATCCACCGTGCTGCCCTCAAAAATGGGGCAATCTGGAACGAGAGGTCTGGCAGCATCTGTGAAGAAAAAAAGTCAGAGTTAGCCTTTCGGGTCTGGAAGGGTCAGTTCTGAGGAAGGGTCACCAGTCCCGAAACATTAAGTCTGATTATTTTTCACAGATGCTGCCAGACCTGCTGAGCTTTTCCAGCAACTTCAGTTTTTGTTCCTGATTCACAGCGTCCACAGTTGTTTCGGTTTTTATCTAGAACACAAGGTTATACTTTTACGCTAAAGGGCGGATTTAAAACAGAGGTGAGGAGAAACCACTTCTCTTAAAGGGTCATGAATATCTGGAATTCAGAGCATGGTGGACGCTGGGATGTGGAGGAGGCAGACATGTTTGTAATTAATAATGGGTTGAAGGGTTATGGAGAGCGGGCAGGAAAGTGGAGTTAAGGCCGAGATGAGATCAGACGTGATCGTATTGAAAGACGGGGCAGGTTTGAGGGGCTGAAAGGCTACTCCATTCTCATCCTGGTTCTCATGTTCTTACGATCTTCCTGAGCAGCCCGGGCCAAAGGCGACATTTGTAACAAGGTGTGGATGGTGCTTAGCAGGATGTGCTGAGCTGGCTGTGATTCCTTAGCGGATGCCTGCTCCAACCCTTCGAGGCTGCATTGGGGTACACTAAGAGTTGTGCTGGTGCGTTCACCTCCATGTCTGTAACTATGACTGTGCTTTGCCTGTTTTCTCCACAGCTGACTGTCTCTCACACCAACTACTTTGACAACGTCCTGCAGTCCCTTCACTTCTTCGCTCAGACAGGTTTCTCCTACTTAAGGAGCCGTGTTTCAAAGACAGAGTGAGTGCATGTTTGTCTTCTGATGTTGCCACAAAACAAGGGCCTGACGAGGCTTTTCACTGTTACTTAGGTAACACATGACAACAATCAATCAAATCCAATCGAAAAAAAGAGACAGCACTTTGCAAAGTGTGAGCATGCATGACTAGCCTGGGTCTCCAAACCTCACCAGAAAGTCACTGGTGACCTCCAGTGCAGATCCTATGGGAGCATGGAGGGTCCATGTGAAAGCCCCCTGCTCTGTCTCTACATGCCCCTCTCAGTACCCACCCAAATTGGGTAACCACAGGGGCAGTGCCAACATCCAGCAACATGTCCTTTTTGCGTTCCCCCCTCACAAAAGGAGACCAACATTGCAAACCTCTTTTTATGGTAATCGTTTCTCCAAATGTTTCATTTCTTAAAAATCAAACCTTTAAAGGCCCTTTGCGTTGAGCATAAAGCCCATTCCAAAAGCTGGAAATGTTGAACTGAGTGATCCTAGTGAACTGCTTCCAGTCTGGCGTTGGTATTAAATACATCTCCCTTATCTCAAAATCAACTGAGCCAATGACCTCTGAGCTGCTTCTGGAATATTATTCACTGCACTCGGAATTGCATTCCCCTTTAACAGAGGGATTATTCTCACCTCTGGACTGTGCTTTCAAACATATACGTGTTTGGAACTGTTCTGGAACGCATGGAAGCTGATTTGTCTAATCTGACCATCTCCTTTTTGTCCAGATGGTACACTAGTCCCACCACAGTTAATGCCTTCTACTCTCCAACAACTAACCAGATCCGTAAGTATCTTGCTTTCAGTTTCTGGACGGGTGAACCTGCATCATAGTAAATATGTAACACTCTGGGTTGTATGAGACACTGTCAGACTGTACTCAGCCTTATCAGCTCCAGCTTACTGGGCCAGCTGGTTCACTCGCTGGCTTTCACAGGAAGGGCAGCTACATCTCTGGCTACCTCATAGGGGGGAAACTGACCTAGGTCAAACAGTCCTACTCACACCAACCTGGAATCAAAGACTGGATAGTGGAGTGTTGGTAATTAAAAAAAAATCTTATAATTTATATCGAGACTTCCTCAATCATAGAAGGAGAGAGTCAAGCCTGATGGCAGTGATCGAAAGGGGTTGGTTAAAGAAGTGGCTTTTGAGGGGCGTTCTCACAGGCAGAGGGAGGGAACGCTGCAGGATCTGGTGTTCCACACTTCAGGTTGAATGTAACTGAAGCCGTGTGTGTGGTGAAGGTGTGTGTGGTGAAGAAGCCATGGAGGAAGCCCCCTGGTTAGGGGCAGTGGAGCATCAGCAGGTCTTTGAGAAATAGACCACCACAGGAGTAGGCCATTCAGCCCCTTGAGTCCTTGTTGGCTCCTTATAGAGACATCCCATCGGTTCCTTTCCCCTGCTGTATCCCCATGGCCTTGCTGACTTAAGTCTGTCCAGTGCCTGTCCCAGGTCCCTTTAGACTCCCTCGATTGCCTCCAGTTCCCCCTGGCTTCTGGGCAGCGAATCCCAGGCACTATCTAAATTAATAGTGTAACTCCCTCCCAACTCTTTCTCATTGTTCCTCTTTGTCCCTGTACCATCAACCAATGGGAACAACCTTTATCTAAATCTGTCACCATCTTGGCCACCTCAATCAAGCCTCCTCCCAGTCACCTCTCCTCCGTGCACCACCGTCCTGGCAGCTAAGATCCTTCACCCTGGAACCCATTCTGGCAAATCTCCATTGTACCCTCTCGCCAATCCTCCTGTGCTTTTTCTGAGGATTCCTGGAGGTTCTATGGCTGGAGGAGATCACAGACATGGCTGAGCATGAGGCCAAGGTGGGAATAGGGTGACAGTGTCAAATTCTCAACATTACTGGACCCAAGTCACCGTAGGTATTGTTGACATCAGATTGCTGGGTGACAGATGAGGGTGACTCTCCGATATAAGGGCAGCAGAGCTTTGGACAAACAGAAGTTGAATTGGAAGGGATCTAATCCTGAAAAACATTACGATAACATGTTAACAGAATGATAAAATTGTGATAGAGTTAGGGCCAGAGGCAGAAATGTTCTGGACCTGAAAGTAGGTCATCTTTGCGATGGAGAGGATACATTAGATTGTTTATTGTAAATTCTTCGATGGCTGAAGGAATAGCTGGCAAGGTCAATATTTGCAGACTATCCTTATTTGCCCTTGGACTGTGTGGCTCGCTCACTGACTTCGAACAGCAATTAGGGGTCATGTTGCTGTGGGTCTGGAGTCACATGTAGACCAGACCAGATGAGGACAGTAGACTTCCGACCTCAATACCATTGGTAAAACAGATTGATTCTCATTTAAAACCTATGAGTTTTACAATCTCATTTAATGAAACTGGCTTTTTAATTCCTGACTTTATTATTTAAATTTGAACATCATGAGTTGGCTGTGGTAGGATTTGAACATGTGGGCCTCTGGATTACTCATTGGTTTTAATTACTAATCCACTGGCATGACCGCTGTGCCACATCCTCCCCCTTCCTGGATGCACTTTAGGGGCGAAGATAATGAGGTTATGAACAGCCTGGTTC
Source organism: Rhincodon typus (assembly GCF_021869965.1). Taxonomy (NCBI): domain Eukaryota; kingdom Metazoa; phylum Chordata; class Chondrichthyes; order Orectolobiformes; family Rhincodontidae; genus Rhincodon; species Rhincodon typus. Next base: position 73,623,288 of record NC_063342.1, read on the forward strand.
AACCTTTACCAGGGAATTGGGAGCTGGGAAGTGGAGGTTGTGCCGGGATTTGAAGCTATGGTTTTGACATTCCAAGTGTTTTGTCAGAGCGGGATGCAGCCCTTTCAGAACCGGGATGTTGGGATGGGCGATGGGCAAAATCGCCAAACGTATCAGCAGAATCTGACTCCATGGTGGAGAGACCGTGTTGATGAGGGGATCACGATGTGGCAGAGTCAGCATGGGAGCCGCGCCAGCTATAGTTGGCCAGGAAGAACTGGAAGCAGTTGATGGTGATTTGTTTGTATGTGAGGGAGTCCAGCATCCTTTTTGGCTGGAGGGAGAACCATGTTTCTCCTATTCACAGGTATTTGAAGATAAAGGAACAGTTGGCCTAATATCAGTGGTTGTTGGAGAGGATGCAGTCGCTCACTCGGGCGATGTGTGTTGAGGCAGACAGAGGGACTAGAGGAGAATGGTATACACAGTTCTGGTGTACCTTGTCCCCAAGTCAAGTCACAGAGAGTTTGGATGAGATGTAAAATAGACAACTGATTGGCTGACTTCAGCCAGACAACGTTACGTCCTCTGCTCTTGAGCCCCGACTGGTGGACGGAGTTCAGTGTTCCTTGGGTGGAAGGTCAGGAGAGCTCACTGTCACAGACTGTTAATCCAGAGACCCAGGCAATGTTCTGGGGACCCGGGTTCAAATCCCACTGCTGCAGATGGTGGAATTTGAATTCAAAGAAAATCTGGAATGAAGAATCTAATGATGACCATTGTCAATTGTCAGAAAACCCATCTGGTTCACTAATGCCCTTTAGGGAAGGAAACTGCCATCCTTACCTGGTCTGGCCTACATGTGACTCCAGATCCACAGCAATGTGGTTGACTCTTAACTGTCCTCTGGGCAATTAGGGATGAGCAATAAATGCTGCCTAGCCAGCAAAGCCCTCATCCTGTTAATGAATTAAATAAAAGTTAAACACAACCTTGTTTCTTTTCTTCTCCCGTTTGCAGAATTCCCAGCAGGAGAGCTTCAGAAGCCATTTTTCTGGGGAGAAAAGTATCCGATGTAAGTGCCCACTGTCGCTGCGGAATGAGTTGACCCAAGTTTTAACCCCTAACCTCGATCCTAGGCCTGACCTGAATGCATTTCCCACTGTCAGAGGGTCGGTGTGGACTCAATGGGCCGAATGGCCTGCTTCCACACTGTAGGGATTCTATGATATTTGAGGAAGAGCAGGGGGAGCATTCCTTGATGCCCTGAACATATCTATTCCACACACTACTGAAGGCAACCAGCTTGATCAATATTGTCACACTGTGCAAGCTGGGTCCATCTTTCTCAATATTCATTCCTGGGATGGGGGTGCCAGCATTTAGTGCCCATCCCTAATTGCCCCCTGATGAACTGAGAGGTTCTCTAGGCTACTCAGAGTAGTTAACAGTCCGTCTCATTGCAGTGGGCCTGGAGTTACACGAAGGCCCAGACCAGGTAAGATTTCCTTCCCTGAAGGATATTAGTGCAGTCAATGGGGTTTTACAACAAATGATGATAGACATCCAGCCACTGCCACTAGCTCTCGATCCCAGATTTCATCAGTTGCCACAGTGAGATTTGAGAACGAGTCCCCAGAGCGTTAACCTGGGCTGCACAGTGCGTTCTCTCATTGGCAGAGGTGTCATAGACATTCAAAGTCCCCCTTCCCTACAGCTGGGGGGTGGGGGAAAGGAGGGAGGGAAGGTAGTTGGAGGCATATCAGTTAAGCATCCATGGTGAAATGGTGGCTTAGGCACTTGGAGGGGAGGCTGTGATGGAGTGAGTGAGGAACCCCTGTCTTGGGTCAGTGAACGTGTGAAAGTCAGGATGGCGAACCTGCCATTTGCTGTTTTCAGAGTCTGATGACTGTGAAGGAAAATGACCTGCAGCTCCCTCGCACACTCCCCGGACCATTTCACAGTTGGTGTGGCCCATTCACTTTCAAAGTTCACAGCAGCAAATGAGTGCACAGCAAGATTCCATAATCACAGGATTGGGGTGGGGAGTAGGTGTGGTGTTGGGAGGCATGGATAAATGGTCAGATTTCCTGTTTGATTGGCACTGCTTAAGGAATCGCAAGGGCCCTGGGAGAACTCATCTGTGCTTCTGCAAAGGGTCCAGTCAATATAGACACAGAAATTAAACTGAGCCAATCAGCAGCAAACGTGGCACGAAGCCAGTCCATGATTGGAGGACCAGCAAGAAGCACCATGGCAACAGTGCGTGGTCATGGAAACTGAGAGGTGTGAATTGGCGAGAGAGAGAGAGATGGACAGTTCAGATCTGATGGAGGGGTGGGGGCTGGTCAGTGAGAAAGGGAGAGAACAGGTAGTAACAGAGGTGGGGGACAGAAGATACAATGACAGGGAGGCAGCAGCAAAGAGAGAGAGAGAAAGAGGAAAGTCGGCTGCAATGGGAGACGAGAGGGCGAGAGACCTCATGGCAGGGGAAGAAGGCTGGATACGGAGGCTGAGAGGGGAGAAGGAGGGAGGCTACAAAGGGAGTGAACAATTGTAAACCTGTCAACAACGGAATGCTCAGCTGACTAGGAGTCAGGGAAACTGGAAATCAATGTGTTAATTAATTTCTTGCAAATGAATGTGGAATCTTTAGCTTAAGACCATGTGTGCTCAGCAGCTACTATATGTGGAGGGGCAGGGAAATTGTAATGGATGCTCTTGGAATGAACATTGTGTCAATTGTTAAGTTTAATTCTATGCTGGAGATCAGAGGTCTGCACGATAACACATTAACTGTGATCGCACCAGTCTGTGGAAGGTGTGTATAGGGCTGATGGCTTTTATGTGTAGAATTGTGTGTCTGCTATTTTGAAGAAACCTTTTGTTGCAAGCTCATGCCCGTTGACTTGTACCAATTTAAATACTGCATATTACGATATTAATTCATTGTGTGTCGTGGATTTAAGTATTATGGAGGGTTGGTAATTATTGGTGATGTTAATGAATTCTTCTAATTCTGCTTCTGTTTGAGGCCAAATAACCTACATGTCAACACAAACACAGTATATATTGTTAGTCTGTGAGTACATCACAAAATAAATGAGAATGAAAAAGTAGTCCCAAAAGTCAAAATGTATCTGTCAAGAAATTGCTGAGAAGAACTCTTGGGTTGGGTTTGGTGGGGTGGCAGGGTGGCACAGTGTGTGATCTCTCTCTCTCTCTCTCTGGTCCTGAGGCAATGAGTATCTCTGAGGATTCCAGTGAATTGCTTTTGATTTCAGGTCCATCAGTTATGGTGCGATCGGAGTCATTGTTGGACATGAGTTTTCACATGCATTTGATGACAATGGTGAGTAACTGTCAGCTCTCATTGAGGAGGAGCTCTCGGTACAATTTTTAATGATACTTCTCTCTAAATTGAAATGTGGATTTTTAAAAACCCTTTGGAGCATGGCATTGTTGGCAAGGCCTGCACTGGTTTCCCCTCGGTAACTGCTCTTAAGCTGAGTGGCTTAGGAACATAGGAATAGGAGTAAACCATTCAGCCCCCGTTCCTCCATTTAATGAGATCATAGAAAGCTAACGGCATGCTGGCGTTCATGATGAGAGGACTTGAGTATCGGAGTAAGGATGTCTTGCTGTAGTTACACAGGGCCTTGGTGAGGCCACTCCTTGAGTACTGTGTGCAGTTTTGGTCTCTTAGTCTGAGGAAGGACGTTCTTGCTATTGAGGGAGTCCAGCAAAGGTTCACCAAACTGATTCCCGGGATGGCAGGACTGACATAGGAAGAAAGACTGGATCAACTGGGCTTGTACTCGCTGGAATTTCGAATGAGAGGGGGGATCTCATAGAAACATAAAATCCTGATGGGTCTAGACAGGCTGGATGCGGGAAGAATGTTCCCGATGTTAGGGAAGTCCAGAACAAAGTGTACCAGTCTAAGAATAAGGGATAAGCCATTCAGGACTGAGATGAGGAGGAATTTCGTCACCTAGAGAGTTGTGAATCTGTGGAATTCTCTCCCACAGAAAGCTGTTGGGGCGAGTTCATTAGATATATTCAAGAGGGAGCTGGACGTGGCCTTTGCAGCTAAAGGAATCAATGGGTATGGAGAGAAAGCGGGAATGGGGTACTGAGATTGCATGATCAGCCATGATCATATGGAATGGTGGGACAGGCTCAAAGGGCCAAATGGCCTATTTTCTATGTTTCGATGGCTGTTCTGTGGCCCGTATCCTTTAATACCTTTGCTTAACAAAAAAATCATCCAGCTCAGATTTAAAATGAACAACTGATTGATTATCCACTGTCGTTTGTGGAAGAACATTCCAAACCCCTACCATCCTTTGTGTGTAGAAATTCTCCCCAACCTCTTTCCTGAATGGTCTGGCCCTCGTTCTCGGACTATGCCCACTGGTTCTAGAAACACCAACCAGTGGAGATAGTTTATCTTTATCTATCCTGTCTTTTCCTGTTAATATCTTGAAGACTCTGATCAGATCACCCCTTTGCCTTCTAAATTCTAGAGGAAAAGGGCCTAATCTGTATAATATCTCCTCATAACTTTAACCCCTGAAGTCCAGGTATTATTCTTGTAAACTGACATTGTACCCCCTCCAAGGCCAACTCTGTGATTTCAGAGAGCAGTTAAGAGTCAATCACATTGAATTGGGTCCAAAGTCATGTGTAGATTGGCAGACTTCCTTCCCTAAAGGACAGCAGTGAACCAGAAGTTTTCTGACAATTGATGATGGTTTCACAGTCATCATCAATTGAGGTAGCCTGAGGATTGATTAACTGAATTTAAATTCATCCGGCTGTTGTGGTGAGATTTGAACCCATGTTGCCAGAGCATTAGCCTGGGCCTCTGCATTACTAGGTCAGTAACAGGATGGTGATGCCACTGTTGCCCTCAGGTAGGTTATTACAAAGAGCCAGAGCTCTTTAGGATACATGCCTTACTGCTGCCTTCTGCCCCTTTCACTCTTATTTCCTTGACTTTGCTCGTCTCTCAGAATCCCTACAGAGTGGGAGCAGGCCATTCAGCCCATCGAGTCTACACTAACCCTCCAAAGATCATCCCACCCAGACCAAACCCGCTACCTTATCCCTGTAACCTTGTATTCCCCATGGCCAATCCACCTAGCCTGCACATCTTCGGACTGTGGGAGGAAACTCTCACAGACATGGGGAGGATGTGCAAACTTCACACAGGCAATTGCCCGAGGGTGGAATCGAACCTGGGTTCCTGGCGCTGTGAGGCAGCAGTGCTAATCACTGAGCCACCGTGACGCCCGGACGATTTAGTTACTGAGAGGTCAGTGAAACACTCTCTGCCTGACTTCACCCTTGTTACTGTGTGGAGTAATGGGGAGCATTGTAGAAATATGGGAAACAGGAGCTGGAGTAGGCCATTCAGCCCTTCGAGCTGGCTCCGCCATCTAATATGATCATGGCCGATCCATCAACTCAGTCTCTGAGCCCGCTTTACCCCCCCTCCCCTTGATCTCACCTCAGGGTTCACTCAACATTTAAAAAGCATCTGGATGCGTGTATGGATAGGAAGGGCTTAGAATGATGTGGGCCAAATGCTGGCAAATGGGACTAGGTCAGATTGGGATGTCAGCATGGATGAGTTGGACCAAAGGGTCTGTTTCTGTGCTGTATGACTCCATGAGAGGACCGACACTGCTCACAGTACTCCAGGTGTGGTTTCATTACAAAACTCAATCCTTTCGATTCTTCAATGTTGCCACATTGTAATTTGCAGTCTTCATTCGTTCATTGGACCGAAGGTATTTCTTTTTCCTCAGGGTGTTAAAGTTATTTCTTTCAGTATCTGTGAGTGGAGTTTTTCTGCTCTTACGAAAGAGTTGTAGAGAGCAACTTCACAGGAGAAGTGGAGAGAGTTGATGCAGCCACATCTGGAGCTTTCCTCCTCCTCTGTTTGCATTTCCCTCGCCGTGTCTGTTACGGTGAAACCTGACCAATCAGAGGGTTATTACTATGCTGAGCTCTCCTGATCCCACAACAAATAGTGTTGATTGGTCTGGACTCTATCCCCAAAAAGTGACATTGTCTCAGTTAGTTTCACATCATTTCCAAGCTGCAAACAACTCACCGCACACTCTCCCGTTCAAAGCGATATTTTGTTTAACCGAGAAAATAAAAGGTGTGGTCTCTTACAACAACAACTTTCAAGTCCTGTGTTACCAAGTGACTATAGAGTAGAAGAGGACAGAACGACAGGGCACTTATCGAAGTGGACCAGCATCAAGGGAGATGGGGCCATTAACATGTCAGTCTATACGTAAGTTGTGAAAATTCTGTATTTCTTGTTTGCTATTTTCTTCTATTTTTGTAGGTCGAAAATATGACAAAAATGGAAATTTACATCAGTGGTGGAGCAACGCATCCATTTCAAATTTCAATGACAAGACTGAATGTATGATTAAACAGTACGATGATTACTACTGGCCAATAGCTGGCTTGCAGGTACGTCTGGGGCACTATAGGAGGGTTAGGGGTGTGGCCTGGGCACTATAGGCGGGTTAGGGGTGTGACCCGGGCACTGTAGGTGGGTTAGGGCTGTGTCGAGGGCACTATAGGAGGGTTACAGATGTGTCCCGGACACTATAGGCAGGTTAGGGGTGTGTCCTGGGCTCTATAGGAGGGTTAGGGGTGTGTGCCGGGCGCTATAGGAGGGCTGGACTGTGTTGAGGGCACTATAGGAGGGTTACAGATATGTCCCGGGTACTATAGGAGGGTTAGGGGTGTGTCCTGGGCGTTATAGGAGGGTTAGGGGTGTGTCCCAGGCTCTGTAGGTGGGTTAGGGGTGTGTCCCGGGCGCTATAGGAGGGTTAGGGATGTGTGCTGGGAACTATAGGTGGGTTAGGGCTGTGTCGAGGGCACTATAGGAGGGTTAGGGGTGTGTGTCCCGGGCTCTATAGGTGGGTTAGGGCTTTGTCAAGGGCACTGTGGGAGGGTTACAGATGTGTCCCGGACACTATAGGAGGGTTAGGGGTGTAATCCGGGCGCTATAGGAGGGCTAGGGATGTGTGCTGGGAACTATAGGAGGGATAGGGGTGTGTCCCGGGTGCTATAGGAGGGATAGGGGTGTGTCCCGGGCACTATAGGAGGGTTGGGCTGTGTCGAGGGCACTACGGGAGGGTTACAGATATGTCCCAGGTACTATAGGAGGGTTAGGGGTGTGTCCCGGGTGCTATAGGAGGGTTAGGGGTGTGTCCTGGGCGCTATAGGAGGGTTAGGGATGTGTGCTGGGAACTATAGGAGTGTTAGGGGTGTGTCCCAGGCGCTATAGGAGGATTGGTGTGTGTCCCGGGCTCTATAGGAGGGTTAGGGGTGTGTCCCGGGCGCTATAGGAGGGTTACGGATGTGTCCCGGGCTCTGTAGGAGGGTTAGGGGTGTGTCCTGGGCTCTA
>NC_063342.1:73630720-73681790 GCF_021869965.1 Rhincodon typus
TGTGTCCCGGGCTCTGTAGGAGGGTTAGGGGTGTGTCCTGGGCTCTATTGGAGGGTTAGGGGTGTGTCCCGGGCTCTGTAGGAGGGTTAGGGGTGTGTCCTGGGCTCTATTGGAGGGTTAGGGATGTGTGCTGGGAACTATAGGAGGGTTACAGTCCTGGACCTTCGTGCTCCTGAACGCACAGTGCCAGGCTGATACTCGACTGCCCTCTGAAATGGTCCAGGAAACTTCTCAGTTCAAGGATAGGCAACAAACAATGGGGCCTCACCAGCAACAATGTGGTCATCTGTAAACATGATCAATAAATAACCTTGTGTCTTGTAGGTAAATGGGCAGAGAACTCTGGGAGAGAACATTGCTGACAACGCTGGGCTACGCCAGGCTTTCAGGGTACGCAAACGCCAGAACTATATATTTAAGCTGGGAATTCCCACAGGCTTGCCCTGCTTGGGGTAATGGTTTTGTCAGCCAAAACATGGGATGAATTGTGAAGTCAGGAAACCCTGCCCCCACCAGCACCACCCAAGGGTGAAACTGCTTGGTTGATTTTACGAGCGATCACATGGAAAATAGCCCTCGGCCCACTCCCACATCTGAGGCATTGTTATTACATCTTAAGGGGTTGACAAAGAGCACGCAGGGCTACAGGGACAGGGCAAGGTGGTGGGTGAACTGGATAATGGGCCCTGGCAACAGTGCCAGTCAGGAACCCTATCCATTGGGCATTGTCTACCATTTACTGTGACCAGGCAACAGCAAGACAACTTCAATTGTTTCATTGTCAAGTGGTCACAACACAGAAGGAGGCAACTCTGCCCATCATTTCTGTGCTTGCCCTCTGCTGGTCAGTCTCTTCTACCTTCTTCCCCCTGTACGTTTGTTTTGAGCCTTCACATAATTGTGACCAAAGTGAATCGGTGAAGCTGTAGGGATTCAGGCAGACTGAAACAACACCCCCAACAACACACAGAATCCCTGCACTGCAGCAAGAGGCCATTCAGCCTATTGAATGTACACTAATCCCCAAAGAGCATCCTCCTCCCCCTCCCATCCCTGTAGACCTGCAATTCCCATGGCTAATCCACCCAGCCTGCATATACTGGAACACTATGGGCACTTTAGTATGGCCAATCCACCTACCCTCAACATCTCTGGACTGCAGGAGGAAATTGGAGCACCTAGTGCAAACCCACACAGACACGGGGAGAATGTGCAAACTCCACCCAGATGGTCACATGAGGGTAGGATTGAACCTGGGTCCCTGGTGCTGTGAGGCAGCAGTGCTAACCACTGAACCATGGTTTTGCCGCAGCTCTGCAGGCAGTCTCTATCCACCCAGGGCTTGTGACTGTCCACCTGAAGGTTTGGTATTCTCCTGTGAATAGCATGGAGCAAGCCCTTACGTGACATCAGAAAGTACTTGGGTGCAATTGTCTCTCAAAATTTAACAGGAAGGAGAAAATTAATGGTCGGTTAAATCAGCAATAAACAAGAGGGTAAGGATGATGAAAATGTGCAGACTGGTCCTTCACCCAGTCTGATTGACCGTATGCTTACACTTTAATGATGATGAATGTTGTTCCCTGTTACCCCCCACTCCCAGGCCTACAGAAAATGGATACGAGAGGAAAGAGGAGACAAGGAGGAGCCACTACTGCCAGGTCTACAACTCAGTAACAACCAGCTCTTCTTTTTAAGTTACGCTCATGTGAGTCACCCTTCGTGTTCTTGTTACATTCCACATCAATGTTTTCCCAATTACCGTGAGTGTGCTTAGATCACCTGAGTGAAAACGGTGAATTGTGTTGGGTGTGTTCAGAGCCGAGGTTTAGTTTACCCTCGGTCTTGTGGTACAGGAGGTGACGACTCTGCCTCTGAGCCTGAAGCTCTGGCTTCGCTTCCTATCCCCGATGGCGAAGGGAAGTGTGGTCTTAATATGACCAAACTGGTTGAGAGTCAATGTGTAGATCCTCCCAACACATGGCAGCAAAAGCAGGAGAGATTTGTGGTCAGCCAGGTAATTGAGAGAAATCAGAGACTTTGTCATCAGTCTCCATAGCTCCCGGCTGCCACACATGCATAAAAGTGTACGTTGCCACAACAACTCAGATCCTTGGGTGGGCTGGGATGCTCAGTTGGCTGGATGGCTGTTGTGGATCAGATTGGTGACAACTGCAGGGGGTTCAATCCCTGTTTGGGCTGAGGTGGATTCAGGATCCGTCCTGCCTGGGGTGGAGATCACAGCGCTGGGGACTCGGGACCCAGCCCGGGGTGGAGATCACAGCGCTGGGGACTCGGGACCCGGCCCGGAGTGGAGATCACAGCGCTGGGGACTCGGGACCCGGCCCGGGGTGGAGATCACAGCGCTGAAAATGAGGAATCCCCTCTTGTTCTGTTGCTTGGTGTAGGAAGGAGTGGGTGGATGGAAGGGACTGTGATCTGTTCATGAGCCCTGAAGACAGGTAGCCAAAATGTATCAGAAACATAGCACTGGGATAGTCTGAGGAGAATAGCCACCACTAGCTCTGTCTGCACAAAGAGGTACTGACAGAACTGTTGTGTGGTGTATTATTGGGAATCTCAGCAACTTCTGCAGTGCACGGATACAGGTCAGTCACCAACTACACCACAGGTTTCTGTCACCTTTCTGATACCTTTGCAAGTGGTCTTCACAAACCCCTCAGACCCTCGACTCAACCCACTTACATGTGAATATCGACCATCAGAGAATACTATGATGGCCTACCCTTGGGCAGTACTGATACACTTGGAGCACTGCAAGGGATAGATATTTGGTCTGTTAGGGAATTGAGGGACAATGGGAACAGACAACAAAGACTGAGGATCAACCTGTTAAACGATGGCATAGGCCCCAGGGGCTGAATAGTCTATTCCTGGTCAACAAGGTGCAGGGCTGGATGAACACAGCAGGCCAAGCAGCATCATAGGAGCAGAGAGGCTGACGTTTCGGGCCTAGATTCTTCATCAGAAAAGGGGGAGGGGAAGGGGGTTTTGAAATAAATAGGGAGAGAGTGGGAGGCGGAAAGAAGAGGGATGGAGGAGAGGATAGGTGGAGAGGAAACAAACAGGTCGAAGAGGCGGGGAAGGAGCCAGTAAAGGTGAGTGTAGGTAGGGAGTTAGGAAGGGGATAGGTCAGTCCAGGGAGGACGGACAGGTCAAGGGGGCGGGATGAGGTTGGTCGGTGGGAGGAGGGGATAGGTGGGAGGAAGAACAGGTTAGGGAGGCAGGGACGAGCTGGACTGGTTTTGGGATGCGGTAGGGGGAGGGAAGATTTTGAAACTTGTGAAATCCACATTGATACCATTGGGCTGCAGGGTTCCCAAGCGGAATATGAGTTGCTGTTCCTGCAATCTTCGGGTGGCATCGTTGTGGCACTGCAGGAGGCCCAGGATGGACATGTCGTCTGACTGGCTCCATCCCCGCCTCTTTGACCTGTTTGTTTCCTCTCCACCTATCCTCTCCTCTATCCCTCTTCTATCCGCCTCCCACTCTCTCCCTATTTATTTCAAAACCCCCTTCCCCTCCCCCTTTTCTGATGAAGGGTCTAGGCCCGAAACGTCAGCCTCTCTGCTCTTATGATGCTGCTTGGCCTGCTGTGTTCATCCAGCCCTGCACCTTGTTGTCTCGGATTCTCCAGCATCTGCAGTTCCTACTATCTCGTCTATTCCTGGTATTGTTTCTCATTGCCCAGAGTGATGGAGCTGTGTGAATTGGAGTGATGGATTGCATGGGGGGTTCACTGTATCTGGGGAATACACTATATGTGCAAGAGAGTGATTGTTATACTGAGACACCACTGTTTATTCAAAGGTAGGCACTCTTTATAGGCATCTGGCTGATGATTCACAGTCCTTTAGCAGTGATCCTTTGGGATGTGCTGACTTGAGTGGTCTTACTCCTGGCATTCAAGGAGCACAAATATCCAAAACATATTCGTGGTTAGTGCATTACTCCTCACTCCTGTCCTACTGTCAACTTTAGCTCCTGGTCCTACATGTTCCAGTAACACTCAGAATATCTCTGCATAGTCCACCTTCTTGGGTGGGAGTGACACTCAACATGCTGATCTTCTTTCTAGGTTCGGTGCAATGCTTATCGACCGGCAGCCGCTAGGAATAAAATTCTGAATGGCGCTCACAGTCCCTCTGAGTTCAGGTAGGGTTTGGCTCTCACTAACTCCAAAAAAAACAGTTGCTGAAAGGAGGTTGGTTTAATATTTTGCTAAATTGAAGACATCGTAAGCTGACTGGCTGGACAAGGTAAGTGATGCCAATAGTGAATGGTACACATGGCCCTGTGCCATTATCACTGTGAGTTATAGCAGAACCACACTCCCCTCTGCTCCACTCCTTTCTCAGAGCGATAGACCAGTCTGGTACCTTTGCCCCTCCCTTCTCTCACAAGGCATTCTTTGAACTGCTGAGTGAGTTTGCCAATTAGTGCAGATTTAGGGGACTGTTTTACACTGCTGTTTCCATTCATTATATTTGAGACTCCGTGTGCTCAATTCAGGTGAATCACAGAGTTGTTATGGTGCGGAAGGAGGCCATTTGGCCCATCGTACATACACACAGAACCCTCTTGGTCAGCCAATAGGAGTGTCCTCTGGTTGGGTGGAGGTGAGACAATGGTGCTTCAGTCAGTTCTCTTTCTGCAATTGTTGACTTGCTTGCCAAGCTGGTAAGTTTGTTTGCAGACGTTTCATCACCATACTGGGTAACATCATCACTGCGCCTCTGGTGAAGCATCGGTGTTCTGTCCCGCTTGCCATTTATGTCTCTCGGTTTGCTGGAGTGTGTGGTGTCACTACCGGATCTGTTTCTTAGTGGTTGGTAGATGGGGTCCAGCTCTACATGTTTGTTAATGGAGTTTCAGTTTGAGTGCCAGGCCTCCAAGAATGCTCACGTGTGTCTTTGGTTGGCTTGTCGTAGGATGGCTACATTGTCCCAGTTGAATTGGTGTCCATGTGTATTGAAGTGAGTGACAATTGGTCACGTCTCTTGGTTGATAGTTGCTGTTGATGAATCCCGAAGACTAGTTTCCTTCCGGTTTGACCTATGTAATGTTTTTGGCAATCTTTGCAAATAATGTTGGTTCTGTTAGTTGTGGTTGTCGGATCCTTTATTCTCGTCAGTAGCTGTCGGTTTGTGGGCTACAAAATTCCTAGGGGCCAGGGTAATCTGGTGCTCATCTCAGATATGTCTTTAATGTATGTTAGGGTAACTAGTGTCTCTGGCCGAGTTGTGCCCTCCTGTTGTGGTCTTTTGTGTAGGTATTGGCTTTTCAAGTAATCGTTGTTTCTAAAGATGCTCTATATAGGTGTTCTTCCTCAGCTTTGCACAGCTCCAGGGTGCTGCAGCTCGCTTGAAAAGTGTTTTGACGCAGCTCCATTTGTGGGTATTGGGATGATTGTTATTGTAGTTGAGTACCTGATCTGTATGGGTGGTCTTCCTGTGTACCCTGGTCTGGCTTTACGTTTGACCATTACGTCCAGGAAGGGAAGTCTGTTGTTGTTCTCCTCCTCCTTGGTGAATTTAATGCGGTGAGGATAGTATGGTGATACCTGGCATGGTGACGAAACATCTGCAAACAAACTTACCAGCTCAGTGAGCAAGTCAACAACCGCATCAAAAACCTGAGCTACAAATCTTCTCACAAACCTTGAGTTCTCTTTCTATTCGGCTCTGGAACACAGAAAACCATGCTTCTATCATTTGCTTTGAATCTGTCTACAAGATCAATTCATTTGTTTTCCTTTCAGGGTCATGGGGGCAATGAGTAACTTTGAAGAATTCAGCAAAGCCTATAACTGTCCCACGACATCAGCTATGAATCGAGGAGAGAAATCTTGTCGAGTGTGGTAGGGACTGCTCGGGGGTGTTGCGTATATCACACTAACTTTGGATTCACATATTGCTTGTTAACATCCGATGTAAGGAAGTGGGCACCAAGTCTGCATTTCTGAGAAATTCTTCATTTTCATTTATTTATATTTACATTGGAACCCACGTTGGCCAACCGTCAGTTCCTCGCTATTCCAGCCTCCCTTTTTTTTTTATTATTGTTTTCCAGGGTTTTGGAAAACAGCTGATTTTTCATAGCTTGAACTGCCTCAGGCCATTTACAGGTCATCAGTGGGCCTTTAACCACCACCCTTTGCCTTTCAATGGTGTTACCATCAAGGAAACTCCACCCTCATACTGTGAGTATCCCAGAACAGCCCTATAAACACAGGCTACGAGAGCAGGTCAAAGACTGGGAATCCTGCAACAAATAACTCACCTCCTGTCCATGGTATAAGTGCAGAATGGATTGGAGTAGTCCCTACTTGAATTCAGCAACAATGTCCAAGGCTGAGAAACCCACTTGACTGACACCCTTAAACAAACAAAACTCCCTCCGCCACCAGTACAATGGCAGCATTGTGTACCATCTACAAGATGCACTCCAGAAATTCACCTTCATTGAAATTCTTTCAACAGCACCTTCAGAATCGTGATCTCTACCACAGCCAGAAGGACAAAAGCAGACATAGGAGAACACCACTACTTGCAAGCTCCTCTCCAGCCACAACCCACCCTGACTTGGAAGTATAATCATCATTTGTTCACTATCTCAGGCAAAATTCTGGATCTTGGTTCTTAACAGCTCTGTGGTCGTATCAACGCCCCCTCATCCAAACCACTAAGTGGTTCAAGAGGTCAGTTCACCACCACCTTGAGGGCAATAGGGATAGACAATAAGTTCTGGCCCAGCCAGAAAAGCCCATATCCCACGAAGAATAAAAGTCACGAGCAGTGGATTGTGGTGCAGTTTTCCATATCCTACACCGAAGGAGTAACAAGATGTTTACAAACACTTGTAACTACATTGAGAGGCTTCTTGTGCTTAACTGTCTGCATTGCAAACCCTGTAATGCGGAAATGTGTTCCTCCTCTAGAACCTTTCCTTTTGTGTACACCGAAGAGATGCTGGGTGTTTCTTACCAGAGTCGGAAACAGAGAATTAAGTTCCTTTTTAGTCTAACCCAACAACATACCTCCAAGTCATCCAATGAACTAAAAAAGCTACAAAACTGGAGCAGAGTTAATGTGTTGGCTTCAGTAGGATTTCCTTGGGACTCACCCCAGAAGCACTGAGACTGACAACTTGTGAAGAGCTCCATGGTTGCCTTGGAGCTGTCTTCAAAGCTCCCAGGACTCACTGTAGCTGGTGGATATTTATGTCTGAGCGGAGAAAGAGAGGCTCCATTTGTCACCTGTTGCAATGTAACACCCCATTCCTCTGAAATGTGATCACTTTTGCGCAGAAGCTCTCTCCCGTTGTGCGGCATGGCCTTTAAATAGCCACCTGATGACTGGCTAACGCAGGGAGAGGGGTCATGTTCTGGCCCTAGAATGTGCCTCATCATGTTACACAGTCAGATTTACTTGGCACCACCTTCTGCGTTTCTGAAACACTCTGCAGTATTTTGTATGGCTAGCCAACAACCACGGACACCGAAACAGACATCGGGAACCGAATAGTTAAATATTTTGACCCTAATATTGCGGATATTCTCATAGGAGGGGGGCCTCTCACTGTCTTTGACCAAATGCAAACAGCAGGATCAATTTTTATAACTCTTAAATGAGCTGTTGAGCCTTGATTGATGAGCACTGACTGGAGAAACATACAGTACTGATAGATCTGCCAACAGCCAACATTTTTAGACTGCTTAACGTGGCAGAACACAGACTAGCAAAGAGAGCATCCAAAGCCTCTCAACTATTGCTGCTCACCAGGGTTTATTTGGTAACTTTATGCAGCCTGTGCAAAACCCCATTCCTAGCAAGTGGGTCAGGGCTAAGGCGAGAACTGGTCTCCCTTTTGGGTACAAGTTCCTGCCAGGAGGGTGAGGTTGAGGTTGAGGTTGAGGTTGATAAACATGCTTTGAATTGACCACTATTCAACAACGGCAAGTTATGAAGTTGACAGCTAGGCCTGTCTGTGGTGGATTCCAAAGGGAAGAAATCTTTTGTTGAAATGTGTAATAAATAAACAATTTCTATGACTGGGTTAATGAAAGCCTGTCAAAATGCCAAAGTGTTTTATTTTTCACTTTAGATTTGTACTGGATTATGTAGCACGTTCATAGATCAAATAAATCATTTCAAAGACATCAAAACATCTATTCAATTTTCTTCAAATGATTAAAGGAGGACAAATGGATATTGTTCTGATCCCTAAACCTCTATCCCTAATAAAAAAAAAAAAAAAAAAATCCATAACACTCACTATAGGCAGGATTGGGCTGACAGCACTGCATGCAGAAGTTGCTTAGACTGAAGGCACATCACCCAGAATAATGGGACAACATACAATCACCAATTACTGAGAGGAGGTCCCACATATGCTGGTTTCCACCTACAATGCCAGGTGTCAATAAGTATCACCTTCAGCACGGAGCATCTCGGCATAATAAATCACATACAGTTTCAGAAAGTCTTGAACGTTGTGTTCATTTCACCAATGTTCAGTGCTTTCTCTCTAAGGCAGTGTTCAACAAACAAAGCTCAAGTGAAGCTCTTGTGACATTGCCGTAGCCACCTGCATTCATTTTCATAGAAAGCTACGCATAGTACAGGCAAATGTACTTGCAGGTGTGTTTATGTAACTATCTGCCACCACTGTCACACTCAAGTCTGTCTTGTTCAAAGTTTGCAATTCTGCCGAGATGTTAAAACACACCAGATCTTGTATGCAGATTCTTGGTTTTCCTTACATCCAGCAGTTGCAAGCATGTCAGAATCAGCAATTGTTGAGAAAGTCATGGAGCTCCTCTCTATCCAGACACCACCCCATCCACTTCCACTATGGTCTACACTTAGTCCCTTCCTCTCTTGCTAACTGCCATCCTTACTGCTTGGGTGCTGCTATGTATTAACTCCATTATTCTGTATCTGACCATTTCCTCACCTTTCTCTCATATCCGACCTGTGAGCTGCTCTAAAGTCAACATTCTCCTGGCAGGGAAATGGGGGCCAAAAAAAAACAACAAACCGCCAACAATTTCCTCAATCGGAGATTGACTTGCATTGATCCTGCTGACTTGAGATACCTGGCCCTCTAGCCATCTCCTACTTGTCATCTTCATTCCTTCATCTGCAGCTCGCTGCCTCATGCATGCATGTCCCAGTAAAACCAACACAAGGACAGTGGATGAAATACAACTGAAGATAAATGGTTATTGAGATTATTAAAAGGTACAAAAAAGATCACAGATGACTGTTTTAAGATTGTCACTAGAAACATTTAAGGTTACAAGCTGTGAAAAATTTATTAGCTCTTAAGTTGTATAAATGTTATGTCAATAAAAACACAACCCATGGCAGAAAATCATTTTATGTTTAGTTATTGCAAGACAAAGATCCTAATAATTTTTTAAGCACTTTGAATTGAGGAAAAACCTATTTACAATATCTAACAAGTTATCACAAAGCTCAGTTTCAGCTGATCATCTCAACCATCAAACTTGTTTGCGATCTGAATGATTGACAGTGAATACGTAGGAGCATTTGTATATATTGCACAAAGCATTTGGTTTTTCTTGTATTTACATTCCTGCAAAGTCAAAATTTCAAGATTTCCTGTGATATCACTGTGTGAATCAATGAGTCATCCAAAAGTAGAAACTACTGTACAACTGTATTGTCTGGTTACCTGTGGACTGATGGCAGTGGGTGAAGGAAGCTTTAGTTCATCTACCTGAAGAAAATGTTACAAGCAGGATTGACTTAAGAGCATTAATTTTTCTCAGTGTAAAAACAACTACTTTATAGGAAAGTTATTCAGTGGAATAAATGTTTGAAATTAGAGTCTTTGGCACTTCAAGTAAGCTGTCTCCATTTTCAAGAAACGTTTTAATTTACATAAAACAAAACTGATGTACAAAATTCCACCTAATTGTTACCCTGTAGTGTGATATTGGGTTAGCAGGTGTATGTTTGATCCCATTATTGTTCCAAGTTAGTTACTTCAGTAGTTGGCATGGTAGTTCTACTAACTCAAGTAGTTACAAAAGCTGGTGTGCAAATACAGAGCAGTTCGCACTAAAGGGAATCTCACATTATGTTTTCTATAGATTAATAGGACTCCCTTGCTGAAATATGGCCATAAGTTATATATTGGCGAGAAATAACAAGTGTAGACAGGCTTTATAATAAATCAAAACTAAAAGCCAATTACAGGTGTCAACAGCAGGTGAAACCGGATGAACGCAGACAGGAAATCATCAGTCCTCAGTTGTCAGAGGCACAAGATGGACTGCTGCTTCAAGTGTTTTTAAGATCCGCACGCCTTCCACGCTCTTCAGCAAAGAGGTCCTCAAGAAAGCAAAGCCTTATGCTAAAAGCTGTATGAAAGGTTTGGCCAACAGTCGAAACTCCCAAAAAGAACACTCTGGTTTTAATCTTGATGTGAGGGGGGCTGGATCTCGCGTTAACAACCAAACTGAATCCAAGAAGAGTGCAGACAGAATCAGTGCTATTGCCATTTTCCTGGCAATGTAGGAGCTGAGATTCAGCAATGACAGCCACGGCCTATACTTTATGCCACATAGTGGTACTGGTTGGCATTGTCTTTGTCTCTCTCCATATAGTCCCGGTCAATTAGAGACTCAATCCTTTTCTTCAGGTCTCCTGGCTGAATATTACGGATGAAGTGGGAAAAGAAAAACATGCATGATTAGATTTGACTTTTCATGATACACTTCCGGTTTAGAGAATGGGAAAGCACAGTCTCAGTCGTAAGGAGATAATGAGCAAACAGGCTTCAAAGCATCTTCTATTATCCAACTAAGGAACAGCTGACATTATATTCAAAATAAGTCTCAAATAAACAACTGATTTCTAGGAGTACTGAATCTTCAGTTTTATTTTGCAGTTTATTTCTGGGCTGAGAGAAGAATAGGATTTCAGAACTTAACATCTGCATCAGTGGTCAGCTCGATCTATTTCAGCAAACAACCTGTCTTCACAACAGCCCCAGTAAAGCACCCGTTACTACAACAGTATAGTACTTTAATATTCCACACCCATTAACCAGCTGTAACTCAGCACAGACACTCACGTCCTCTGAATTGGGGGAGCCACCATGGACCTGTTCCAGCCTAGAACCAGCTTTTGACCATCCAGCCCATCTATAATAATAGACCCCAACTCCTTTCCCATGCTACCTCACTTTGGGGTTAGATCATACCCAATACTGAACAGAAATGGAGTTAAGATTGATAGAGTCTCTCTTCTGGTTTGAAAGTTTGTTAATTTGCAATGTATTACTAAGTTTGAACTCAGCTTCCCTTCAAAATCTCCCATCATTTCTCTCAGATTCCACTTCTCCAGAGTGACTAATCCTAGTCTCACAAGGCTCTCCTGATAACTCAAGTGTCTAACAATAAATTAACTTCAAAGGTCTTTCCTACATTGATGGCACAGTGGCCATACATGGGCCTCATACAGGGCTGTTCTTCCTCAACTCCTGCGATCTTCTATCCCTTCAGTGAAATATCCAGTTGGCTCTCCTCCTGCAATGTCTAAAATCAGTTGATTCAAAACGTGGTGGTTGCAGTGTATTGACGGGGACTTGAAACAACCTCTCCATGGAATAGTCCAAGCTGACAGGAAACTTTCGCCCTTTGATGTTGTGTGAAGATGTGTGCTACTAACTTATAAAGGTACTTGAAATAATTGATGATTGATTAAGGAAAAAAAGGCCTACAAATAGGAACATATGGGATTCTTATAGGGTAGGTGCAGGAAGGATACTTCCCTAGCAGGGGTTTTGGGGTCTAGAACAGGGAACACAATCTAAGACTAATGGACAGCGAGGAAGAAGAATTTCATCACTCAGGTGGTGAATTTTTGGAATTCTCTACTCCAGCACTATGGATGCTCAGTTATTGAGTCAACTCAAGACTGAGATAATACAAATGAATATGCAGATAGTGGGGAAGAATGGTACAAAGGAATGGGGATGATCAGCCATGATCTTGTTGGATGACAGGCTGGCTTTAGCAGCTAAATAGTCTACTTCTGCTCCTATTTCATATATTGTTGAAGGTTGTCAAGCTTCTTGAGTGTCATTAAAGCTGCACCCATCTAGGAAGGATCACACTCTAGCTTGTGCCTTGTTGGAGAAGGATAGACTTTGAGAGACAGGAGGTGAAATCCTTGCCATAGAATTCACACCCTCAGACCTGCTCTTGTAGCCATAGTATTGACATGGATGGTCCAGTTCAATTTCTGGTCAATGGTAACCCCCAGGACATTGACAGTGGGTGTCTTCATAATGATAGTGCCATTAAAAGCCAAAGGGAGACAGTTAGATTCTCTGTTATTTGAGATAGTCACTATCTGACACTTGTGGCTGGAATGCTACCTGCCAACTATCAGTTTAAACCTGAATGTGGTCTACTTCTTGTTGTATATGGCTAGGTCAGCATGAGGAGTTACTGAATCAACAGTAAACATCCCCACTTCTGACATGGTTGAAATGTCACTGATGAAGCAATTGAGGGTAATGCATTTGGTATATCTACTTGGACTTTAGCAAGGCTTTGATAAGGTGCCACACGGGAGACTTCTAGCTAAGAGCCCATGGGATCCAAGGAGATTTGGCTAATTGGATCCATAACTGGCTGAGTGATGAGAGGCAGAGGGTTGAGGGTCTTTTTTTTTTGTGACTGCAAATCTTCTCCAGTGGAGTTCCACAGGGATCAGTGTTGGGGGTATTGCTGCTTGTAGTTTATATAAATGATTTAGACTTGGATGTAGGAGAGATGATCAGTAAGTTTGCAGAGGATACAAAATTACATAGTGAGGAGGAAAGCCTTGGACTACAGAAGGAACATAAACAGGCTAGTCAGATATGCAGATCAATGGCAAATGGAATTCAATCTGGATAAGTGTGAGGTGATGCAGGACGAATAAAGCAAGGGAATACATGAGAAACGGTAGGATCCTGGGAAGCACAGAGGATCAGACGGATTTTGGTGTGCCTGTACATCAGCCCCTTAAGGTAGCAGGATGGGGGATGAAGTGATTAAGAAGGCATATGGTATACTTGACTTTATTAATCGAGGCATAGCATTTAACAGCAGGGAGGTTATGCTGGAACTGTATAAAATGTTGGTTACACCACAGCTAGAATAGTGTGCGCGGTTCTGGAATCCATATTATAGGAGGGATGTGATGGCACTGGGAAAGGGGCAAAAGAGATTTACCAGTATGTTGCCTAGGTTGGAAAGTTTCAGTTGTGAAGAGAGATTGGACAGAACAAGGTTGTTTTCCTACAGCAGTGGCAATTGAAAGGGGACATGATTGAGATGAAGAAAATGATGAGGGGTGTAGATAGGGTAGGCAGGAAGGAACTATTTCTCTCGATAGAGGAATCAATGTCTGGGGCAGGCAGTTTAGAGGAGATAAGGAAAAACTTTTTTGCAAGAGAGTGGTGGGAATCTGGAACGCTCTGCCTGTAAGGGTGGTACAGCAGAAACCCATTTATGAAGTATTTAGATGTGCTCTTGTGGTGCCAAGGCATACAAGAGTATGGATCAAATGCTAGAAAATGGGATTAGAACAGAATAGAAAGGATCTCTGTGACTGATGATGGTCGGGACAAGGAACTCCAGCAGACAACGTCGAAGGCAATCACTTTTATTCTTTCACGGAACATGGCTGACACTGCCAAGATCAACATTTGTTGTCCACCCTGAATTGTCCTTGAAAGGATTGACTTGCGAGGACTTTTCAGAGGCAAGAGTACGGAGTTAAATGTATGCCAGACCAGGTCAGGACAGTACATTTCCTTCCCTAAAGGATACTAGTGAATGTGATTGTTTTTGGACTACATTTGCTAATAGTTTCATGAGCGCTATTACTAAGGCTAGCTTTATATTCCAGTTTATTAATTGAATGTAAATTTCACTAGCCTTTGTGCCTTGTGTCAAAGCTTGTGCATGGGCCTTTGATTAAGAGTCCAGTGCCATTACCATTACAACACTATTTCTCTCTTGAACCCATCTTTGAACCAGGAGGTCAGGAGCTGAGTGGCCCTGGCAGAACCCAAACTGGGCGTCACTGAGCAGGTACTGCTTGATAGCGCTGCTGATGTTACCTTCCATCGCTTTACTGATGGTCGAGAGTAGACTGATGGGACAGTATTTGGCCAGGTTGGATGTGTCCTGCTTTTTGTCATTTCTTCAGGTTACGTGGAGTGAATCAAATGAGCTGAAGACTGGCATCTGTGATGCTGGGGACCATAGGCAGCATTTCTGGCTGAAAACTGTTGCAAATGTTTCAGCCTTATCTTTTGCATAGATGGGCTGAGCTCTTCCATCACTGAGGATGGGGGTACTTGTGCAGCCTCCTCCTCTTCCTGCAGTGAGTTGTTTAATTGTCCACTACAATTCACAACTGGATTTGGCAGGACGGCAGAATCATAGAATCCCTACAGTGTGGAAGCTGACCATCTGGCCCACACCAACACTCTGAAGAGCTTTATATTCCAGACCCAACCTCCTACCTTATTCCTGTAACCTTGCATTTCCCGTGGCTAATCCATCTAGCCTGCACATCTCTGAACAGAATGGACAATTTAGCACGGCCAATCTATGTCTGTGGGGGTAAACCCGAGCACCTGGAGGAAACCCACGCAGACACGGGGAGAATGTGCAAACCCCACACAGACAGTCACCCGAGGGTGGATTTGAACCTGGGTCCCAGGCGCTGTGAGACAGCAGTGCTAACCACTTAGCCACCGTGCCCCTTCCACACTGTAGATCTGATCTGATGGTGTGGAATCGCTTAGTTCTATCCTTAACATACTGTTTAACACACAGTAGGCCTATACAGTGCCTTGAACAGTTATTGATTTTTTTTCCCCCCCAATCACAGCATGTGCAAGTCAATGGTTAGGTCAGCATTTATTACCCATTCCTAATTCCCTTGAGGTAGTGGTGAGAGTCCTTCGTGAACTGTTACAGTCAATTTGGCGTAGCTACACCCACAATGCCGACAGGGAGTGAATTCCAGGATTTTGATCCAGCAATAGTGAAAGAATGATGATATATTTCCAAGCCAGGATGGCGTGTGAATTGGAGGGAATCTGCAGGTTGTGATGTTCCCATGTATCTGCCGCCTTTGTCTTTCCAAATGGAAGTGGTCGTGGATTTGGAAAGTGCTGTCCGAGGAGTTTTGGTGAATTTCTGCAGGGCAGCTTGTAGATAGTACACACTATCTTTATTAATCGAGGCATAGCATCTAAGAGCAGGGAGGTTATGCTGGAACTGTATAAAATGTTGGTTACGCCACAGCTAGAGTAGTGTGCGCGGTTCTGGAATCCATATTATAGGAGGGATGTGATGGCACTGGGAAAGGGGCAAAGAGATTTACCAGTATGTTGCCTAGGCTGGAAAGTTTCAGTTGTGAAGAGAGATTGGACAGAACGAGGTTGTTTTCCTACAGCAGTGGCAATTGAGAGGGGACATGATTGAGATGAAGAAAATGATAAGGGGTGTAGTGGTGGTGGATGATGAGTGGTGGAGGGAGTGAATGCTTGTGGAGGTGGTGCCAATTAAGTGGCTGACTTGTCCTGGACTGTGTCAAACTTCTTGAATGCTATTGGATTTGCAGTCATCCAGTCAAGTGGGGAATATTCCATCAAACTCCTGAGTTGTGCCTTGTAGATGGTGAACAGCACTGGGGGAGTCAGGGCGAGTTACTAGCTGCAGGATTCCCAGCCTCTGACCTGCTGTTGTAGCCACAGTATTTATACGGCTGGTGCAGTTAAGTTTCTGGTCAATAGCATTGATAGTGGGGGATTCAGCAATGGTAATACCATTGAATGTTTATGGGCAGTGGTTACTCACTTGCACTTTACCTAACCTCATCTACTCTATCCGTTGCTCCCGATGTGGTCTCCTCTATATCAGGGAGGCCAAACGCAGACTCAGGGACCGTTTTGCCGAGCATCTACGCTCTGCACACACCAACATGACCTTCTGGTTGTCACCCACTAACTCCCCCTCCCACTTCCCTGATGACACGTCCATCCTTGGCCTCCTCCACTGTCCGTGAGGCCAAACGTAAACTGGAGGAATAAAACACATTTCGCCTCGGGAGCTTACAGCCCAATGGCCTGAATATTGACTTCACCAGCTTCTAAATCTCTCCTTCCACTCCACCCTTCCCACTGACCAACCACAAGAACCCACTGACCAACCACAAGAACCCCTTACCTGAATCCACGTATCTGCGTCTCACCTATCCTCACCCCAGCCCCACCACCCTCCCTCTACTTATTTCTGCGCTCCTTTCCCCCTTCCCAGGCCTGAAGAAGGGTTTTGGCCTGAAATGCTGACTTTCCTGCTCCTCGGATGCTGTATGACCAGCTGTGCTTTTCCAGCTCCACGTTTATTGACATTGGTTATATTGTCTCTTATTGGAGATAGTCACTGCCTGTCACTGTTGCTGGGTCAAACTGCAGCAACTCCCTTCCTAACAGTACTGTGGATGCACTGCCAAACTATGGACTTCAACATTTCAAGGATGCAGCTCACCACTATCTTGCCCCCCGGGATAATTAGGAATGGGCAATAAATCCTGGCCTGGCCAGTGATGCCCTCATTGAATATCATAGAATCATAGAATCTCTACAGTGTGGAAACAGGCCCTTCGGCCCAACAAGTCCACACCGAACCTCAGAGCATCCCACCCAGACCCATTCCCCTATAACCCACTTAATCTACATCTCCCTGAACACTATGGGCAATTTAGTATGGCCAATCCACCTAACCTGCACATCTTTGGACTGCGGGATGAAGCCAGAGCACCCGGAGGAAACCTATGCAGACATGGGGAGAATGTGCAAACTCCACACAGACAGTCGCATGAGGGGAATTGAACCCGGGTCCCTGGCGCTGTGAGGCAGCAGTGCTAACCACTGAGCCGCCACAAGGATAGAATGAAATAAGCAACCTGGGCCTGCTACATCATTCAATCAGACCGTGGCTGATCTGCATTTGGATTCCCACTTGGTTCCATATCTTTACATGGAAATTTCACAATCTCAGTTTGAAACTTTCAATTGATCGAGCCTCAAATATTTGTGGCGGAGTGAGGGAGGTGGCTAGAGAAGAGTCTCTCATTTCAGCATTCAGCCATTGCCTCCGGGACAAAAATAGACACGTAGTCAATCCGCTGGCGACTTGGAAGTGTTTATACACCAAATCCCCAATATCATATTGCAAAAATCTCTCATTACCTTCACTGGAAATTTTAATTGGTTATAGAGTTCTGCAACGAGGTGGTTATGGCTGAGTGTCTTCCTCATTTTCATTATTCGAACGATAGCAGCATCTATTTGGTACTGTCTGTCCTGGAATACCCGTTCAGTCGTGCTCGTCTGCTCCTCAACCTGGAAAAAGATAAGAAAGTATAAGTGGAATCACCTCAAAACATAATGATAATACATTCTCAGTGAGTTAAGCCTTCCTAAAATGGCAAATTACGAGAGGGATTACATACAGTTTCTTTCATCTGGATTTGGTTAATCTTTATTCTGAATAGTTTGTGCTTGAAGTCGTCATTGAAGATGATCTTGTCTCCATCTTCAATGTCTTTTCCTTTTGGAACTTTGTTCAACACACGAGCTTTCCCACAGGCTAAAGACTGCAATGTCCTTCTCAATTCACTATCCTCTAAAAGAAAGGTCAAAATACAAAAAAAACTTAGTAAACCAAAACAAGTAAGTGCACTGTCTTAGAAAGGCACTTGTTACAATAATACATAACCAATATAGCAGTTTCATTGGAAATTGAGCATACAATATACATTTGCAACATGCATTGCTCTAAAACCAATGAAGAAAAGGAAGCTATTTTGTATTTAAAGTCAGTTTTGAAATTCGAATAGCTCATGGTTGTATGATTCAACTCCATATACCTATTTTTGCTTTGCATCCTTTAATGCTTTTAGTTAACAAAAAAAAAAATCAATCAAGCTCAGAGTTAAAACTAATTCATTGAGTGTCAATTACTGCATGGGGAAGACAGACCCAAAACTCTGCCAACACATATGGAAATGTTTTCTGATTTTTATTTCCGCAAGGTCTGGCTCTGATTTTTCAACCATATGCTGTATAACTCTAGACTCTATGTCCCAGTCCAACACCAGTGGCGCTCTCAGCATGGACCACAGATCCACTAGTGGTCTACAAGCTGATCCAAAATGCAAATGAATGTCATATTTGAGGCCACGCAAGAAAACAAGCTAGAACACTCGGCTCCATCAGTCATATAACATCACACAACCAGGAACAACGTGTAATTTTTTTTTTCTGAAGAGGGGTCCAGACCCAAACGTCAGCTTTCCTGCTCCTCTGATGCTGCCTGGCCTGCTGTGTTCATCCAGCTCTACACCTTGTTATCTCAGATTCTCCAGCATCAGCAGTTCCTACTATCTCCCCTGTGTAATTTTATAACCATTTTTATTTGATTTTAAAAAAAAGTATTCGTTCTCAGAGGCAGATTGTGATGATTCTCTAATATAGAACGCTCCAGATGAGGAAAAAAAACTCAGAAGAATTGTTCATGCATGTGAATTTTGCTGGTTGGATCACCATTAATTTCCGATCCCTAATTACCCATGAGGAGGAGGAAGTGGTAAGCTGCCTTCTTGAACCGCTGCAGTCCATGTCCTGTAGGTAGACCCATTAGAGATTTCATGGATCTTGATGCAATGATACTGAAGGAATAGCGACATATTTCAAAATCAGGTTGGTGAACGGCTTAGAGGGGAACTTGAGGTGGTGGTGTTCCCCATGTATCTGTTGTCCTTGTCCTTCTAAGTGGCAGAGGTCACAGGTTTGGAAGGTCCTGTTGAAGGAGCTTTGAGTTGCTGCAGCGCATCTTGTAGATGGTACGCACTGCTGTTACCGTACATTAGTGGTGGAAGAAGTGAATATTGAAGGTGACGGACAGGATGCCAGTCGAGTGAGGTGCTTTATCCTGAACAGTGTGGAGTCTAGACTGTTGTCGGAATTACACTCACATAGGCAAATGAGGAGTGTTCCAACACATTCTTGACTTGCGCCTTGTACATGGTGGGGAGACAGGCTCTGGGGAGTCAGGTGGTGAGTTACTTGCTGCAGGATTCCTAAAGTCTGACCTGCAGCTTTTTCCTTATTCACTTGTGGGACGTGGATGTTACTGGCTGAAATTGAGAAGGTAGTGATGACCTGCCTTCTTAAACTGCAGTCCAGCTGCTGTAGGTTGATGCACAATGCCCTCAGGGAGGGAATGCCAGGATTTTGATCCAGCTCTTGAAGCTGCTGTATTTATATGACTGGTCCAATTCAGGTTCTGGTAAATAGTAACCCCCAGGATGTTGACCATGGGGGATTCATGACGGTAATGTATTAAGCAGAATTGATTAGATTCTCTCTTGTTTGATACAGGCAGTCAACATCATATGGACTTTAGTGGTTCAAGGCAGCAGCACATGACCACTTTTGAGGGTAGTAAGGGATCAGTAATACATGCTGGCCCAGCCAGCGATGCCACATCCCATGAATATATACCAAAGTTAACCTACCTCTCTACACGTTCTCCCTTTAAAATCCAGATTGCTAGATCTACACCAATTTGAACAATTTCCAGTGCACTTGTACATTTAAAATTGAACTGTCAATGCAAAGAATTTTGAATTCCTTCCATACCTATGCCGGTTGCAGTCTTGATTTCCTCCACAGAGAATTCATTTCCCTCGTTAAACATAAGCAGCACCAAAGTCTGGAACAGCGAAACCTGCAGCTCCTTTTTACCCTAGAGTGTACATTAAAGAAACACTAATTCAGAGCTTGGGATAAAGCAGGAGCAAAATAACTTCAGGCTCCAATTTTTACACAAAAAGAAAATCACAGGATGAGGGCATTGCTGGCTAGGCAGCATTTATTGCCCATCCCTAATTGCCTTGGGGGCAGTTACGAGTCAACCAAATTGCTGTGGTTCTGGAGTCACATGCAGGCCAGACCAGGTAAGGATGGCAGATTCCTTCCCAGAGGACATTAGTGAACCAGATGGGTTTTTCCGACAATTGACAATGGATTCACGGTCATCATTAGATTCTTAATTCCAGGTATTTATTGAATTCAAATTCTACCATTTGCCATGGCAGGATTTGAACCTGGGTTCCCAGAACATTATGTGGGTCACTGGATTTACAGTTCAGCGATAATACCACTAGGTCATCGCATCCTCTGATTACTGAGGATAACAGTGTCAAGCAGATAAACTGGAAGAATACACCATTGTCCCAACAGAATGGAACAAAACAGTCAACACCATAAGTGATCATATCGACAGTATGCATTATTTATATACTATGAATTGTACGCACAGAGATACTACATAGGAACCTATATATTAATGCACTATGTAATCAAATAAGTACACACAAGTTACTCCAGCAACCCAATCTACATTATACTTCATTTAAATAGTAACTGAACACAATGCCAAAGTGGTAACTTATTGTAAGCCGGTTTCATCACAAGATGAACAAAGTGACTTTGAATGAAAGAGTTTAGGATATGTCAATAAATGTACTATGCATGAGTTACATGAATAAGCTCTACAGGGAGATATAACGGAAGGAAATACTGAAAATGTGACAAAGAACAGAAACTTCAGCAAAGTTAGGTGAGGCATCTTAAGTGAGGCATCATCTTAGGAGAGAACAGAGAAATTAATATTTCAATAAAACGAAGAACTGCAGATGCTGGAAATTTGAAACAAAAACAAATTACTGGAGAAATAGTGCAGAGCTGTGGGGAGAAAGCAGAGTTAACGTTTCAGGTCTGCTGACCCTTCTTCCAAACAGAGTTAATATTTCAGGCATGGGCCTGATGATGAGAACAGTTCATGTGAAATTAGTCGCTGTCCATTTTGTTTAAAATAAAATGTATTCTCCGCCTTCATTTGAAGTCATCTTCCGACCACTTCCTCCCACTTAAGTACTTGTTTAATATACTCTTTCTCTAATGGGATGAATTCCAGAAAGGAGCTGCACTAAAGAGTGAAGTGTGAAAAATGAACAAGCAGGCTTGGAACCTGCGCAAGATTCACTTTAATAGCCACCTCAGCGACCTGCAAATGATAAGAAGGTTGGAGTAATACACAAGGAATGACAGGCCCATTTAGGCCAACATCTACTGTCACTGGAGTTACAGTGACTGAACAATTAAACAAATGGGAACTAACCAGTGCAAGTGAAAGACCGTGAGAGAGCGCGCGAGAGAAGTGATTTGTACGTCTACACTCTGCATAATGAACCTAATTTGTTTTTAAGGTAAATGATATGAATGTGTTGGCTGGGATGGTGCGAATGGATGTCATTTATGTGAACTTCCAGAAAACATTTAATAAGGCTCCAAATAGAGACTGAACTAAAACGGAATCACACCAAATTAATGGCAAATACTAAACGTGGCAGCAAGTTGCAAAGGGTATTGGTAAATAAGTGAATAGGCAAAACTTAGTCAGATAGAGTTCAATGTAAAGAGTAATTATTCTCAGTGAATCTAAAAATGATTGATAGAATATTGTTTAAAATAGCAACAGAAGTCATGGAGGATCTCAGCAAGCTAGGAGAAAGGTAGACAGACCACTAAAAGTTAGTGAATAGATAAAAGAAACACAATTAAAACAAGGCTACTGTTTGGCTGGAAAATAATGGGGTGGAGGTTATGTCCAAAGCTCTGAATAGACCAGAAATGCAGTACTGTATTCAGTTCTGACAATCACACCTTAGAAAGTTCGACTGATCCTTGAAGATGCGAAACAGAATAAACCGGGGGAGAAGGGTTAACTTGCACAGACTAGGCTTGTGTTCCATAGATCAAAAGATTCAGGAATGGTCGAATGAAGTTATTTGAGAAGATGAAAGACATTGATAGGATAAACAGGAAGAAACAATGATCATTATGTTTATAGATGTATGCAACAAGATAGATTTAAGAAACAATTCTCCATGACTAAAGCATTACCTCTTTGAATTCCGCTTTCAAAACAGAGTGCCCCAATGTTGGCTGCCATTGGAGTTTTCTGCCACTGTGCTTTCCGAGGTAAAATGTTTTAAATACCTCCTGCAATTTTATCATCTATAAAAATAGATATGTAAACATTACAATGAAGTCGAGATGTCACAGCCATTTTCACAGAACGTGGGCATTCATGCTTGTGTTGGTTGTTTGACTCAGAGCTACTCTTCCCTCATCACCCTGCACAATTAAGTATTTATCCAAGTCTCTTTGAAAGTAATTATCAAATCTGCTTCCACTGCCTTTTAGGTTGCACATTCCAGATCGTAATCACTGGTTATTGAATCCGCTGCTAAGTTGTTACTATGTTTAAAAGGTGGATTACGGTCGTCAGAGACTGACTCGAATTTTCAAGTTAGTTTTTAGGCCTCCTTTAATATTTGGGACACAGCTCCCAGTAGCAGACCACAGGACACAGTACTCCAGGAGAATCTGGATGTCCCGTTCCTGCACAGACATAGCCAGCCAGTGTCCCCCTCCACACTGATGATCCTGCTATGCCTCACAGTCATCTGCCCTTATTCCTTTGTTTCCAAATGATTCCCTATCCTTTTCCTCCTCCTTGAGATTGACAATAAAAGCCAATGGCTCAAGTGTGGGAAACAGAAGACGTTTGAAATTACATGGGGGAAAAGAAAATAAAAACAATAACTGGGTTCCTGACCAGTGTAGGACTTGGAAATAAGGCCTGATCCAGGTGTGGGTCCAGAAATGCCAACGACAGCCATATTAAACTATATTCCACTCTCCAACACTCTTCCCAGGTAGATATTCTTGAAACATAGGGGCTTGCTCAGGAGTTTTTGAGATTGAGTTTTCAATACCAGTCAAAATGTTAAGTGTGAGCAAAGACATTGACTTGGGACAGAAACGAGAAGAGTGATCACAGATTATAAAAGGCAAGAAACTGAACTGTAATACTTTCTTTCCCTTCATTAGTATCTCAGCCTGGTTCAACAGGACGAATTACACACTGACCTGTTTCACCCCAACCTTTCTTTCTGTAAAACAATGACTCACCCCTCGAAGGCACTCCCCCACTTCAAACAAACATATCAATTCGTAGGAGGAGTGGGGCACTATTTTCTATTATCCACTATACAGCAAGGTCATCACTGATTGGATTGGGACCTCAACTGATCATCTCATCTACCAGACCAACTGCAATATGTCCCCTCTCCCCACCCACCCCACTCAATAGGTTTGTTCATCAAGAATCTGTCTTTGTCTTAAAAAATACTCAATGACCTGATCCATTGGTCTCTGGGGGAGACAATTCGACAGACTAAAACACCCTCAGAGGATGCTGCTCTCATTTTCATCTTAAGTGGAAGGCTGATATTTTAAAATTCTAGTCTCCCACAAGGGAAACATCATCCCTGTCAAGTTCCCTCAGGATCAATAAGATCCTGTCTCATTCTTCTAAGCTCAGATAGATAAAGGTTTAATCTTTCCTCATACCCTCTCCGTTATAGGAATCAGTAAGTCATAGAATCCCTACAGCGTGGAAGCAGGCCATTCAGCCCATCGAGTCCACACTGACCCTCCAACGAGCATCCTACCCAGACCCACCCCTTACCCTATCCCTCTAACCCTGTACCTCCTATGGCTAACCCACACTGTCCAGGGATGTGCAGGCTATGGGCAATTTAGCATGGCCAATCCAACTAACCTGCGTATCTTTGGACTGTGGGAGAATCTGGAGCACCTGCAGGAAACCTACACAGACACGGGGAGAATGTGCAAACTCCACACAGACAGACAGTCACCTGAGGGTGGTATCTATCCCAGGTCCATGGCACTGTGAGGCAGCAGTGCTAACCACTGAGCCACCACACCGCCCAGTTAGTTAAAACTGCTTAAGTGAAACGGATTTCTCAGCTTGTTCCCAATTTGCTTGCGGATTCCTTTAAAGCTGAACATCTTTGCTCTGGTGCTGCTCACAAAATGCGGGCAAATATTTGGAAAGATTTCATGAGTAGAGCTATTTCTCTCTGTTTCTGATGAACTGGTGTGCGGAAAACACTGTACACGAAGGGAATTTTTCTCAAATAAACAATTCTTTTAGAATATGAGAATACTGTAGCATATGTCTAAAAACTTGTTAAAGAAATAGTTTCCAAGGAGGTTCAGGGAGAAAGAGGGAGAGGTAGAGGTTTGAGTTATAAAGAGAGGCTGGGACTTGTTTTACTGGAGTGTAGGACTTTGAAGGGTGACCTTATAGAGGTTTATAAAATCATGAGGGGTATAGGTACAGTGAATGGCAGGTGTCTTTTCCCTAAGGTGGGGGATTTCAAGACTAGGGGACATATTTTTAAGGTGAGAGAAGAAAGATTAAAAAAAATACATGAGGGGCAACTGTTTTATATAGAGAGTAGTTCATGCATGGAACGAACTTTTAGAGGAAGTAATGGATGAGAGTACAGTTACAACATTTAAAAGACATTTAGATAAATACATGAATAACATATGTTTGGAGGGGATATGGGCCACGTGCAGGCAGTGGGACTAATTTAGTTTAGGGTTATGGTTGGCATGGCCTGATTGGACCAAAGGGTCTGTTTCCACGCTCTATGACTGTATAAATTGTAGAGGATGGCGAAGGTACTATATTTCAGATTCTAAAATCCAAATCAATTTTGTTCATACTGAATAACAGTAGTGCCAGCTGAGTTGTGGAACAACACAAATGGTTTTACAAATTTTAGGGAAGCTTAGCTCATTCAGCTGTGGATTTTGTAATATGTTGTAGATGCCAGTATTACACTTACCTCAGCAGGCAAATGTATTTCCATGGGTGTGTACGTTGGCCAGTATCCCATTGTCAGAATGTTGACTGTCAGATCTATCTTGCTTGGATCACTCTGGTTTTGGATGTACTGAAATGGCAGAAGAAAATTCGCACATTAGGAAGAACATGGCATGGATGTCAAGGCAGAAATTACAGACTTTTTCAGAAGTAGAAGATAAAACTGATGCTTAGAAAATTAAACGGAGAAACAGGATTGATCGTCAAACCTGATGCTGGTATGCGAATTTTACTATGGGACCCTCGCTCCTTTAAGTACAGACTGGCTTTGGCCTTGCTGAGGAACATAAACTCTGCTACAAATTCACCACGAGAAATGTTTGCAGAACCAGAGTTTGGCTGCAGTTTACCTTTAAAGAGTAACTTGGCACAATTTTCAAGCACCAAAAAGAGAAGATACAGTAAAGTCACGCTGCAGTGTCTAAAATCACCAATAATTCCTTGGACTTTCTGAGCTAATTAATATATTCATTAGCAACAGATGTTACTACATCAAGAACTAAGCTCTTGAAATTTAGATGCCTTACTAGCTTTCCCCAAAACTGTGATGCAAAATGCACTGAAACCTTGGCTTTGCTTATTCAACCAGAAACAGGGAAAGTGTGCAGCCTGGGGAAAGGAGATGACTAAACCTTCGGATCACATGCACCCTGAAAACGCCCTTTGTAGAGAGAAATGCAGAAATTGACTTCCCATTATCAATGCCCGGCAAACCATAGCAAAACACTTGTTAGTTTGGGATTGTCACCAGATGGATGTTGAGCCAAGAGCATTAGGTGTGGCCTGAAGGTTACCACCTCATTTGAGCTGTGTCCTACCAGAGGGAATGAGAAGAAGCCTACTCCTGTTTGTCAATCGCCTTTGCCTTAGGTCAGAAGTGTTCCAGGAAGATTTGAATGTGAACAAAGCAGCTTTGGTCAGCAAGTTTGTAGATAACACTGAAATTAGAGGTGTAGTGGACAATGAGGAAGGTTACCTCAGAATACAACAGGATCTTGATCAGATGGGCCAATAGGTTGAGGAACGGCAGATGGAGTTTAAGCTAGATAAAGTTGAGATGCTGCATCTCAGAAAGGCAAATCAGGGCAGGACTTAAACACTTAACGGTAAGGTTCTGGGGAGTGTTGCTGAGCAAAGAGACCTTGGAGTTCAGGTTCGTAGTTCCTTGAAAGTGGAGCCCCAGGTAGACAGGATAGTGAAGGCGGTGTTTGGTATGCATTGAGTATAGGAGTTGGGAGGTCATGTTGCGGCTGTACGGGACATTGGTTAGGCCATTTTTGGAATACTGTGTTCAATTCCGGTATCCCTGCTATAGCATGGATGTTGTAAAACTTGAAAGGGTTCAGAAAAGATTCACAAGAACGTTGCCAGGGTTGCAGGGTTTCAGCTATAGGGAGAGACTGATTAGACATTAGGCTATTTTCCCTGGAGTGTCAGAGGCTGAGGGGGTGACCTTACAGGAGGTTTATAAAATCATGAGGGGCATGGACAGGGTGAATAGCCAAGGTCTCTTCCCTGGGGTGGGGGAGTCCAAAACTAGAGGGTACGGGTTTAAGGTGAGAGCGGAAATATTTAAAAGGGATCTTTTAAAATTTAAAAGGCATTTGGATGGCTAAATGAATAGGATGGGTTTACAGGGATATGGGCCAAATGCTGGCAAATGGGACTAGATTGATTTAGGATAGCTGTTTGACATGGTCGCGTTGGACTGAAGGGTCTGTTTCCATGCTGTACAGCTCTATGACTCTTTGACTGGTCCTATTCTTATCCTTTCGTACTGAAACTGGGGAATAAACCAGGAAGCAATTTAGCACATGGGCCGAATGACCTCCATCTGGATTGTAACACGTCTGTGATTCAATTATACTGGAAATGTAAGGAAGAGTGATCACAACACCATCAGATTTAGGTCAGCTTTGTAAGAGACTAAGGAAAATCAACAAAAGCTTACAGTCAACCTAACACCAGAAATAGGAAAACAAAAATGGAATCTTTGCTGAAGGAGAGAATGGAAGAACACTTAGAAATGAGGAATATTATAGCGAATAGCCCAACATAGAATTCAAAAGGAAAACTCTTGCTCCCTTGAGGCAGTAAGGTAGAGAGTACACAATGGCAATGCAGGTGATGCAATTTATCTGGATTTTCAAAAGCCTCCAGTAAGCTGCCTCA
Organism: Rhincodon typus; assembly: GCF_021869965.1. Classification (NCBI taxonomy): domain Eukaryota; kingdom Metazoa; phylum Chordata; class Chondrichthyes; order Orectolobiformes; family Rhincodontidae; genus Rhincodon; species Rhincodon typus. Next base: position 73,657,860 of record NC_063342.1, read on the forward strand.
CAGCAGAATAATCAATAAAGTTAGACAATGTGGAGCTAGGAAACAAGTGACTGAATGGATTGCCAGTCTTCAATAAAGATAATGGAAAGTGAGAACAAAGGTTAGCTATTCAGAGTGGCAGAAGGTGGGAAGTGGTATAAATTGGGGAAATAATTGGCCAATGAAGTTCAACACAGATAGATGTGACGTGGTACATTTGGTAAGGTGACTGTGGAGGCAACTTATTACTTGCAGGACGTATGGCCTAGGCAAGGAGACTAGAACAATAGATGGTTCTCAGAATATAAGAAACATAATAATCATTGAAAGTTGTGCCACTGCTTAACAAGGCCATAAATACAAGGAAACCAAACACAGATTTATTTCTACAGACAGAATTGAAAAGTAGGGAAATTGTGCTATACCCATATGGAACCTTGGTTAGACCACACTTAGTATTGTGTGCAGTTCTGGTCACTATATTATACATAGATGTATAGGAGAGGGTATGGAGAACATTTACAAGGATGATACCAGAAATGTGCGGGCCTACAAATCAGGAAAGTGTTAACAGCTGGGTCTGCTTTGTGATGGCAGGAATCTCAAGTAGAGCAGAAACACCTGTATGGACTATTTAGGCTGAGTGGCTTGTTTCTGCTTCTATCCCCTGAAATCTCGAGTAAACTAGTGTAAGAATACTTTATCGAAGGAGAGTCAATTCAGTTGTGAGAAGATAGATCTGGCTCAGGAAGACTGCAATCAAAGATTTGCAAACAAAGCTATAAATGCAATAACAGGCTGCCTTTAAAGAGGACATGGTCTGATAAAAACAAGGTAGGACAAACAAATTCAGGACTTCCTAGATAATGACAGAGACAGCCTGCTAGGTAAAGTGGCAAAAGGGTGTGAGATGTCATGTTGATAATAGCAATAAGAGGGATGAATATAGAAACTTCAGAAGGAACTTGGAAAAAGAAACAACATATGCAGACAGAATACGATAAGAGACTGGCAGCTAACATGAAAGGGAATCCTGAACAGTTCTCTAAACATATAAATAGTAAAAGGTTGGTGAGAAGGTGGCATCGGACTGATTAACGACCCAAAGGAAGCTTATGCATGGAAACAAAGACTGTGGCAAGGTACTACATGAGTATCTGCATCTGTCTTTAACACAGAAAATGCTGCTGTCAAAGTCAGAATGAAGGAGGAGGTCATTAAGACATTACATGGGCTACTACTGGATAAAGAAGAGGCATTCAAAAAGCTTCAAGTTATTAAGTGACCAGGACCAGATGGATCATCAATGAATCATAGGGAAGTAAGACAGGGAGGCAGTGACCATAACCGTCCAACCCTTCTCAGATACAGCAGTGACGCCAGACAACTTGGAAATTATGTTATACCTTTTTTTCAAATAATAGCCCAGTAACAACAGGCCAGTTGGTTTAGTTATTTATAGAATCCCTACAGTGTGGAAACAGGCCCTTTGGCCCAACAAATCCACACCAACCCTCAGAGCATCCCAACCAGATCCATTCCCCTATAACCCACCTAATTTACACATCCCTGAACACTACAGGCAATTTAGCATGGCCAATCCACCTAGCCTGCATATCTTTCGACTGTGGGAGAAAAGCGGAGCACCCGGAGAAACCTGCATGGACACGGGGAGAATGTGCAAACTCCACACAGACAGTCGCACCAAGGTTGGAATTGAACCCAGGTCCCTGGTGCTGTGAGGCAGCAGTATTAACCACTGAGCCACCATGTTACCCAGTGGTGAGAAAGCTTTTAGAAATAATAATCCAAGTCAAAGTTAACAGTCACCTGAGAAGCCAGAACAGCTTTGTCATGTATAAATTGTGTTAAACAGTTTGACTGAGCTTTATGATGAAGAGAGAAGCCCAAAGAGATTAATGTGGCTGATGTAGCGTACACAAACCTTGCAAAAATATTTTATTAAAGCCCATGGAATAAAGGAGACAGTGACAGCATGATTATTAAGTTGCTGAGCGATAGAAAACAGAATTGTGGTGAACGGTTACTTATCAGATCTGACAAAGATACAGAGCAGGGTTTCCCCAAGGGCCAGGCACAATTTCAAACTTTGTGCCTGACTGAAGTTTAAGCACTGTGAACTGAGAGGAGGATAGTGCTAAACTTCAAGAGGACACAGACAAGCTGGGTGAATGTGCAGACATATAGCAGATGAGATGCCTGAAGTGACACATTTTGGTAGGAAGAACAAGCAGACAAAATATTAAAATGAAGGTTACACTATAAAGGGAGTACAAGAATAGAGACACCCCGGGAATGTGTGTACAAATTACAGGAGGTATTGGAAAATGGTCAATAAAGTGATATGGGATCCTTAGCTTTATGATTTAAGCTAGAAAAACAAGGAAGTTATGATAAATTTTATGCTTGGCTTCAACTGCAACATTGAATCCACATCTGGGCACCAGACTTTGTGAAGGATATGAAAGTTTTAGACAACATGCAGTAAAGATTCACAAGAATGGTTCCAGGGATGAGGAACATCAGTCACGATGATAGACCAGGAGGAGTTGAGGTGTTCTTGGAAGAGAGTAGATGATTTGTTTGAGGTGTTTGAAATTACGAGGGGCAGGGACTGAGTACTTTGGCCGATACTGTTCCTGTTGGTGTAAGGATGGGGAACCAGAGGACGCCAACACAAGGCGAGTGGCTAGAGAAGCTATAGGCAATGTAGTTGATGAAAAACAATTTTAATGCAGTAACAAGATAGCACTGAAATGCACTACCTGTGATTGTGGTGGAGGCAGGTTTCATTAAGGCTTTCCCAAGGGACAAGTACCTGAAAAGGTTTGCAGAGGAAAAAGGCTACAGAGTAGCAACAGCTGATTTTCTGTTGCGGACTAAGGGGGTGAGCAGGACAGACATAGATGTGTCAGGCTGAATGACCTTCTGTAGAGCCAGAACGTTTCTACGATTTGAATTGTCCAGGTGGAGACCATGACCCTGCTCATCCTCTCCCAATGTGCCTGGCCACCAGTTTGTGGAAAATGAGTCAATGAGGAAGAATTTATTTTCTGAATTATAAATTCACTGTCCAATTCAGTCTGGATTAGTTCAGTTTGATAGTAAATGCGCTTGAAATATAGAAAGCACACAACTGAAGATTGTATTAATGCCACCCAGATCAGTCCTACCCAAATTGAAAGCAGTATAGTAAACCTCCAGTCACCGTGCCCTCCATTAACCAGAAATACTCTACAGAACCGAATTTCTGACAGCTTGATTTTTTTAAACAAGTCAGTCATACAGCACAGAAACAGACCCTTCAGTCCAACCAGTCCATGCCGATCGTAATCCCAAACTAAACTAGTCCCACCTGCCTGCACTTGGCCCATATCCCTCCAAACATTTCTTATTCTTTCCACACATGAACCACTCTCTGTTTAAACAAAAATGCCCCTCCTGTCTTTTTTAAAATCTTTCTCTTCGCACCTTAAAAATATGCCTCCTAGTCTTGAAATCCCCCAGTCTAGGGAAAAGACACCTACCATTAACCCTATCTGTATCCATGATTTTATAAACCTCAATAAGGTTACCTCTCAACCTCCTACGCTCTAGTGAAAATAGTCCCAGTCTATTCAGCCTCTGCATAAAATGCAAACCCTCTGTTCCACACTTTAAACGTTCAGATTAGGAGTATTTAAATAATAATAATAATAGTAATAACAACAGCTCCTCATCCTGTCTCCATTTGCCCCCAGTGTTCTGCACAATCATGCTCCCTCAGTGCCCTCACAGTATTTCAGCACTCCTGTATTGTTTATGGTGCTTTAGCAAACATGTCATCACAAGTTCATCGAAAAATCATAACCCTCAACTAATCAGCACTTTTGATTAAACACCACCACCTACTACCTGGGCAGATACGGAAGATTTTGCTCTACATTTTCTCATCCTTGGCTCGATCGTTGATTATGCTGAATCCTGTGATACCAGTGGGTTCCTGCAGTTTGTTGACTGTACTGAATTAACTAGTCTCTGCCTGACTGAATCAAACAGAGCTCCTGGGCCATGAAAAGACTGGAGAGGGGAGGCCGATTTCTGCTGGCCAGTGAGCACACACTGGGAACCAGGAGGAAGAGTGATTCAGTGCGGCTTTCATGTCACCCAAGATTAATCTTCCCCCTTGAAGTTCATGCTTATGGCTTTTGAAGCCAGCTGTAGTCATACAACGGGCACAGAAGAGAGCTCCAGACAGGTGACAGACAACAGGGGAGGAAAGTCACTTTTTGTAAGGATGAGGAGGGAACAGAAAAGGGGACAAAGAAGGTATGCAAAGATAGAGAGAACAGATAAAAGGAAATGTAGGTTATAGAAAATAGGGAGGTAGGTTTTAGAGGAGAGATCAGGCCATTCAGTCCATCAAACCCACTCCATCATTCAATATGATTATGGCTGTCCCTTTTCTTGCCATACCCTTTGATCCTTTTAGCTCTAAGAACTATATCTAACTTTTTTATGAAAATATTCTATGTTTTGGCTTCAACTGCTTCCTGTAGCAGAGAATTCCACAGACTCACCGTTCTCTGGGTGAAGAAATGTTTCATCTCAGTCGTCGATAATCTCTCTTGCATAGCATCCCTACAGCATGGAAGCAGGCCATTTGGCCCATCGGGTCCACATCAACCCACCCCATCCCTTTGACTCTGCATTTTCTATGGCTAACCCACCCAACCTACACATCCCTGGACACTACGGGCAATTTAGCATGGCCAATCCACCTCACCTACACATCTTTGGACTGCAGGAGGAAACCAGAGAACCCGGAGGAAACCCACACAGATACAGGGAGAATGTGCAAACTCCACACAGTCACCCAAGGGTGGAATGGAACCCAGGTCCCTGGCACTGTGAGGCAGTAGTGCTAACCACTGAGTCACTGTGCTGCCCTTTAGACTGTGTATCTTAAGACTGTGACCTTTGGCTCTGGACTCCCTAGTCATTCGGAACATCCTTCCTGTAATTACCCTGGGTGGTCCAGTTAGAATTTTATAGGTTTCCATGAGATCACCTCATTCTTCTAAACTCCTGTGAATATAGCCCTAACCGACCCAGTCTCTCTTTACATCTGCCCTGCCATCCCAGGGATCAGTCTGCTAAACCTTTGTGGCACACCTCCCATTGCCAGAACATCCTTCCTCAAGGAAGGAGACCAAAACTGCACATAATACACTGGGGGTGGTCTTACCAACGTCCTGTACCATTGCAGCAAGACATCCCTGCTCCTGGACTTGCATCCTCTTGCTGTGAAGCCAACAAACCATTTACCTCCATTGGCTGTTGCACCTACACGATCACTTTCAGCGACAGCTATCTAAGGATATCCAGGTCTCGTTGTCCCTCCCCCTTCTCCAATCTATCCCCATTCACAAGCTTTGGATGAAGGGTTGGGAGAAGAGAAGCAAAAAAGTACAAGCCGCCGGCAAGAATACCTGCTTAAATTGGACCATAATATCTTTTGAGAGCTCCATGTCCTTGAACATTCCCTCCAATTTGCTGGTGAAGGCAGCACCACATTCTACAGGAACAAAACAGGAAATGGTCAGAGCTCCAGACATCTCTAACTGCACAGAAATGGTTACTGAGAAGAGGACGAGACCACCCTAGAGTTATGCAGGAGCTGTGCTGACGTACCATGCTTCAGTTTGGACAGCATCGACTTCTCAGCATCAACAGAAGCACTTTTCCCTACCAGGAGACGTTTTGCTAAGTCTTTCTTATAGAAGGCCTCAAATACGTCCTTACCTATTGGAAAGGAAGTAAATATTAGTACCCAGATTAATTTACATTAAATGAAAATCAACTTGAATCTGGGACACAGCATAATTCAACATTAAGGCAAAATAAGTCGAGGTAAACATGGGATGTCCATCGCCTCAGTGGAAGTCCTGCCCTCAGAGCTACCAGTTGAACTGGTAGTCTAGCAGTTCCACAACAAGTACCATCCTCACCAAAGACAACGACATGGAGCCTGGAGGGAGGCATGTCAAGGGCACTGATGGGAATGGGGCATCAGGCAGGGGAGAAACAAAAGACAAAGATCTATGGGGGATGCTCCTGACGTGTGCAGGACAGCCCCATCTCAAATAATCTGCCCCCGCACAACCTTTCTTCCTACCTTTTCAACAAAGTTATAAAAACAAAACAGCCTGTCCACTTTCACCCGCCATCCACCACCCAGTATTGCAATAACTGGCCACTTAAGGCCCTTGATAGGCATGGAGTGTGGGTGGATACTGTACCAAGCACCTCACATTATGGGGAATGGGATCAAGGTGAGCAGGGAAGCCAGGAGGTAGCCACATATCATATTTCACATGTCTGCCCTCAACAACAAGCTCATCAAAACTATAGAGGCGAACTTTGTTACGCCTTCATGAAATCTAACTGAAACTCATGAAGCAAGAATGGTGCTGATTAGAATCCAACTCTATTCCATCTTGGTGATTTGTCAGAGAGAGATTATCATGCCAGCCTCGTGCCCCAGCTATCCACTCACTTTATGAATGATCAACATCTCTTTAAAAATAATGCAGCATCTAGTGCCAACAGGTTTGATCTTACAAGATTATGTAAAACTCAGCTCTTCTGATGACCCCTTCCACTCTGTTCTCCAAAGTACCAGTAAACTCTGTGCATTCAAACTCCACAATCACTGGTAGTTAAGTCCTCACTTTGTAAAGTTGCATAGACACTGGATTTACATTGTTGCAAAAATACTCGAGGTATCCATCCAGAAGTTGGGTGCTGACAAGTTGTTCGCCCACCCAGGATGTCTCCCAATGAGACTTGACTCTATCTGCCTGTACCTTCTTTTATATTCTTTTATGGGATGAGACATTACTTATTGCGCAGAGGACTGCAAGGGTGAGCCACATTGTCGTGGATTTAGACTCGTATGTAGGCTGGACAGGGTAACAACGTCTGATGTCCCCAGAACATCTGGATTACAGATACACTAGGTCACTGCCACCCCTAAGCTCTCAGGCATCTCAAAAAGAAGCCACGAGGTGGTGATTAGAGGCAGAAACTACCTATGAGTGCAAGGGCTCAATAACCACTGTGCCTAGATAGCACTGATATTGCTGACACTGAAAACACTGACATTTGAAACCTTTTACTTCAACAGTATTGCAAACAAATAGTTTCTTATTAAGAAAATAGAAAAAAAAAAACTGAACTGATTCACTTGATCATTGAGGCTTTTGCTGGAGCCCAGTTGTTCAATTACTATATTGGCTGAGGCAATTGTTATCCAAGAGAGAAGTAATTTTGAGGTCCACAAAAACAAACCGATTGCATTATAAACAGGAATGACAAACCAGCTGTAAATCAGAGAGAAGATCTCACCATGAATAAATCTAAATATGATCATGATTTTATCCAGCATTCTTTCCAGTTCCTCATCTGTGGCCTCTTTGTTTCCAGCTCGCAATTTTGAATCCACATACTTGGCTATAAACAAATGAAATCATATATCAGTGATGATTCACTCTGAAAAGTCTCATTGTGCACAGAAACCTTATGCTACCAATTTGCCAGTTAATTAACAAATTTTTTTAAAAAGTCAGAGAAATTTTTAATATTAAAGTGGAGAAAAGGGCAGAATAATAGGATTAAGTAGACGGCTCTTTGAAGAGCTTGTAAAAGACAGATGGGACGAATGGCTTCCTTTCACAATATAAAAATACTAAAGCCACTCAGGAAGCGAGGCTCATTGGCCAAAACAACAGCTTAAGAGGAGATTTTTAACAGTGGAAAAAGGGGAACTAGAAAATCAGAATAAAAGAAAATAGGGAATCCAACAAATTTGCACCCTGGCGATGCCTTAATAAAGGATTCTAGCATTTTCTCGATAACAGATGTTAAGACTAACTGGCCTACAGCTTTCTGTCTGTCTCCTTTTTTTGAGTAGAGATGTTACGTTGTTACAATCCAACGGGACCTTTCTAGAATCTAGGGTTTGGAAGATTACAACTAATGCACCTACATCCTTGGTCTCATGATACAGAGCATCAGGGACCAGGGAACTTGTCAGCCTTTAGTCCCAATGGTTTTCCTAGTAATTTTTCATTCGTGATTGTTATCATATCAAATTCTTCTGTCCCTTTTGTCTCTTTTACTTTCCAAAATCCTTGGGATGCTTTTGGTGACTTCTGTGTAGGCAGGTATAGAATTCTTCTGTAATTTTTGTTCCCACATCCCATGAATGAACCAATAAAATGCCCAATCTCACTTTTTAAGCAACCAACATTCTCTTTGCCTTTTCATATAATTGTAGAAACTCTATCTTCACATTTCTATCTAGCTTTCTTTCACACTCTAAATTTCTCTCTCATTACTTCTGTAGTCATTTGCTGGTTTTTAAAATTTATCCAATTTTCTTTTCTGCCTCTCATCTTTGCAGTATTGTATTCATTTTCTTTCAACTTGATACTCAATGTGGTTGACTAGGAACGGGAAATCATTTCCAGCCTCGCCAGTGATGGCCACGTCCAGGGAATGAATAATGAATGAAACCAGTAGGGGACGGAAACTGGCAAGGCAGTAGCGTTAGCCAAGATGCTGGATTGTGAAAGGTGGAACACATTATTGCACAATGTTTTTATTAATAGCACTTCTGGAAGGGCCAAATCATTACTGGCAATCTATACTATAGAAACAAATTTTTTACACATGTAAATGTAAGTTTTATGAACAGTATTATAGAAGTATCTGTGGTGATATTGGGAACTCCTGCAACAGTTTAAAATTCATCGCCATAGTTATTAAATACAAGAGATTAGCCTTACCTATCAGCTCAGCAGGCTTGTTGGGTCTCTTATTTATAAAAGTCTCAAAAGCTTCCTTCATTGTATTGACGAATTTTTCATTTTTAAGAAAGCACACTTCAATGACACGGTCGATTTTATCTTTGAAGTCTAGCAGCTCCTCAACCATCGTCTTGTCCTTCTCTGGATTAACCACAATCATACTGCCAAAGGTCTGCAAAGTAAATATCATTTCATACAAATTCTGAGGCTCTGTGTTTGGATAGACATATTACATGTGAGGACATGTGCTGAATTCATTCTCTAAACGGTATACAAATTCCTACAGTCTAGTAGTATGGAGGCGTCTTCTTAAACATTATCATTTGTCTGAAGAGTTAATGTGCCATTAACTAGGTGGGGACTGCTGTCTCTCTGAACCTTCAAGCATGTATACGAGGAGACTGTACAAATTCTAACTGTATCAAAGTCTTCTGCATTCTAAAAAGTGGTTCACTCAAGAGAAAAAGAAAATCACCATGTTTCCACAAATAAAGCCTTGTATTTATGCAGTGTTTAAAACAGAGTGAAAAGCCTCAAAGTGGCTCATGGGAGCATCGACATGGCTTGACATCAAGTCATGACAGCAGATGGCCAAAAACTTGGTCAGAGGTAGGTTTTGAAGAAGCACCATAAAGAAGAAAAGGGAGCTAGAAGAGAAGGTGCAAAGGGAATGGTGCAGCTTAGTGTCTAGGCAGCTGGAGGCAGACAGTGGTCAGCCTGCATGCTCCCTCTCCTCAAGGGAGGCAGAAACATTTCTGCTAAACTTCCAGCTGAGTAACTGAGAGGGTGCAGGATGCCCCGAGTAAGCAAAGTGAAGTAAAGCACAAAAGTAAAATGAAAGAAAGCAAAGTCTGTATTATCGTTAACCTTTAGATGAAGGAAGCAATGGAGAGACCCACTACAACATGATTATGATCAGATGCGGCATGTTGGAGAGGTATGCACTTTGAACAATCATAGCTAATCAGGAAATCATTCTCCAGGGTTTCACTCCTGCTTTTAAACACTGATCTCAGGGTCAGAGATATACAGTACAGTAAAAAGCCCTTTGGCTCAGCTCATTCAAACAACTACCAAACTATTACAATCCCATTTTTCAGCACAGAGTTCGTAGCCTTGTATACCTTGGCATCTCAATTGCACATCTTAATGATACTTAAATGCTATGAGGGTTTTTGCCTCTCTCACCCTTATAGGCAGTAAGTTCCAGATTCCCCTCTGGGTGAAAAAGATTTCTTCACATCTCTTAAACCTTCTAATTATGCCCCCGGTAATTCATCTCTCTACAGAGGGAAAAAAGTTTCTCCCTGTCTCTCGTATGCTTCTCATAATTTTATACATCTAAATCATGTCCCCTCTTGATCTCCTCTGCTCTAAGCAAAACAACCCCATTCTGTCTAATCTCTCTTCATAACAAACTCTCCACACCAGGCAACATCCTGGTAAATCTCCTCTGCATTCACTCCAGTGCCATCACATTCCTCCCATAATGTAGATTCCAGAACAGCACACAATACGCTAGCTGTAGCCTAACCAACATTTTATATAGTTCCAGCAGAAACCCCCTGATCTTAACTGTAAGCCTCACCTAAAGGCAAGTATACCATGTAGCTTCTTCACCACTTTATCCACTTCTGCTGATACCTCAAGGGATTGGTGGACTTGCACACCATGATTCCTCTGATCCTCAGTGTTTCCCAGGGACCATGATTCCTCTGATCCTCAGTGTTTCCCAGGGTACTATTGTTCATCATGCATTCCCTTGCCTGGTTTGTCCTGCCCAAGGGCATCACTTCATATATATCTAGACTGAATTCCATTTGTCACTGATTGGCCAATCTGACCAACCCATCTATATCATCCTGTAATCTAAGACTATCCTTTTCAATATTCATCACTCCATCAATTTTCATATCAATGAACTTATTGATCAACTCTCCTACATTCAAGTCTAAATCCTTTATATAAAAGCACAAACAGCAAGAGCCCCAGTACTGACCCCTGTTGGACTCCACTGGACACAGGCTTCTAGTCAGAAGAAGACTCCTCAACCATCACCCTCTGCTTCCTGTCACTCAGTGAATTCTGGTTCCAATTTGCCAAATTTCCTTGGACCCCACTGGCTCTTCCCTTTGCTATCAGCCTCCAATGCAGGATCTTATCAAAAGCCCATCTAAAATCCAAGCTGACTACATCAAAAGCACTGCCCTCATCTACACACCTGGCCACCTCTTGCACAAATTGAATCAAGTTGGTCAGACATGACCTTCCCTTAACAAAACCATGCTGACTCTTTCTGATTAATCCCTGACTGTCCACATCCAAATTAATTCTTTCTTGCAGAATTGCTTCCAATAGATTCTCCACCACCGGGATTAGACTAAGTGGCCTGTAATTTAATGATTTATCACTTGCTGTCTTCTTGAATAATAGCACCACACTGGCTACCCTCCAATCTTCTGTGGTCAGTGAGGAATTGAAAACTTTTGCAACCACCCCTGCTATTACAAAACAGTGACTTTGAAACTAGAATGACTGTGTCAAGTGCACCAATATTTTGTTGTGTAAAAGTCCAGAACTCTCCAGGTTACCTGGGCTGGGGGTACTTTATATATTTTGATTATGTAACCGAGTATGGAGATAACACAATTTATACATATCCAAATGTGGCTGGTTTCCATAAATAAGGGCAATTAAAAAGGAATGAGGTCAGAGCTGGCTAGAGTGGAGTGTGAAAGGGATTTAGCAGTAAAGACAGTTGACAAATAATGGCAGACATTTAAGAAAATAGCTCATGGCTCAGAGCAAAGGCATATTCTAGTGAGGAAGGAGGATTCTGGGATGGAGATAAGCCAACCATGGTTAACCAGGAAAGTTAAAGATAGCATCCAATTGATAAAAGAAAAACATACAATATGGCAAAGATTAGTGGTAGGCCAGAAGATTGAGTTTAAAAACCAACAAAAGATAACTAAAGAAAAAATATAAATTTAGAAGGTAAACTTGCAAGTAATATCAAGGCAGATAACAAGAGAATTTAAAAGAAAAATATATAAAAAGGTACAGACCAGCCGTCTCTGGTAAAGAATTCCACAGGTTCACTACCCTCCAAGCAAAGAAATTCCTTCTCATCTCTAACTGGGTGGCTCCTACTGGGAGATTGTGGCCTCTGGTCCTAGACTCTCCCTCAAGGAGAAATAATCTCTCCATGTCTACACTGTCAAGTCCCCTAAAAGTTCCTATTAATTTCCCTAGTACTTTTTGTCTTGTGATAGTTATTGCATTTATTTCTTCTCCGTCTCCTCTTTATTATTTAGAATTGTTGGAATGCTGTTGGTGTCTTGCAATGTGAAGATGATGCAAAGTATTTATTCAATTCCTGTGCCATTTCCTTATGAACGTAGGCTCCTTGGAGACTAATGCCAGGGAAATACTAATAAGAAAACAGGAAATGATGGTGGGAGGAACTTTTAGGATGGCAACCTGTAACTAATGGTGTGCCAATGGGATCTGTGCTAGGGCCACAAATATTTACACTGTATATATAATATCTCCGAAGAGGAAAGTGAACGTACATTGCCAAGTTTATGGAACACAAAATTTGGTGGGAAGGCGAATGGTGAGAATGATATAGAGTCTACCGAGGGATATGGTAGGATTAAGCGAGTGGCCAAAACGTGGTAGATGGAATAAAAGTTGGTAAAATGTGAGGTTATGCTCTTTTGCAGGAAGATTAAAGGAGCTGTAAATTATTTAAGTGGGGAAAGATGCAGAAAGCTACAGCAGAGGGATTTCAGAAGTGTTGTGCATAAGTCACAAAAACTTAGCATCCAAGTTCAGTGGGTAGTAGTGAAGGCAAATGGAATGTTAGACTTTATTTCAAAAGGAATGGAATATAAAAATATAGAGGTCTTGCTAAAACTATGCAAGGATAAGTCAGACTACAGCTGGAATAGTATGAACAGTTTTGGTCCCCATATCTAAGGAAAGATACACTAGCATTGGAGGCAGTCCAGAGAAGGTTCACCAGGCTGATCCCAGGTATGGAGGGATTATCTTATGAACAGTGGTTGAGATGGAGAGATGACCTTATTGAAATTCACAAGCCGGGGAAATAACGAGGAACCAGGAAACAGCACAGGGATTGAATAAATACTTTGCACAGAAGATGCAAATAGCATTCCAAAAATACAAGTCAAGAACCAGGCGCCACAATCTAAGGGCCACCCAGTTAGGGCAGAGATGAGAAACAATTTCTTCACTCAGAGGCTAGTGAATCTGTGTACTTATTTACCTCAAAGGGCATTTGAGGCAGTGTTAAGTATGTTCAAGGCTGAGATAGATTTTTTTAATTAGTAAGGGAATCAAGGATTACAGGGAAAAGGCAGGAAACTGCAGATTCTATGAGGTGAATGGCCTATTTCTGCTCCTATATCTTATGGTCTAAAAGGATTAGCTCAGACAATATTTTGAAGAATTACCTTGATATATTCATTCCAATGTTGCAGGAGAGCCTGCAGACCACCTTTAACTCTGCTGAGTAGTTGGTAGAGAAGAGCGAGGTCCACTATTCTGTTTTCATCGAGTAGTTGATTGAGGCCTGCAACAACCACCAGCTATGATGCAATGTCAAATCACTATTCCCAACAACAGCCATTTAGAAAGCACTGTAAATCTGAGCTATGCAGAGTGTTAAGAATGCTCTGAATGAAGCTGGAAGGACATGGTTTATGTGAGAAACTGGTGTAGCCACTCAAAGATACAGCCACTGATGGGGAGTGAAAAGATGGACAAATGGATGAATTGGTGAATGGGGGCTTCTTATAGGGCTAGTGGAGAGGTAGGGACAGACAAGGCTATGGGGTTTTGGTGGGGTGGGAATTTAAACACAAAGATGAGAATTATAAAGCTGGCATATTGGGACAGGGCAAGAGTCAACAGGCATTTAGCAATGATTTGTGCAAGACTGGACACAAGTACCAGTTTTGGATCAGTTGGTGCTTATGGAGAATGGCAGATGGAGAGCTGACGTAAGAAATACAGCAGCAATTTAGCCTGGACCTCTAGAGTTTCCACAGCAGACAGCCCAAGGTAAAGGCAAGCTGGCAAAGTTAGAGAGATGAATACATGCTCTTTGTAGAGGTTAACAGGGCTAGAAATCAGGCTTGGCGTTGAACACGACGCGGAGATGCTTGCACACTTTGGTTCAGCCTGGGCTGGGAAAATGGGAATTCAAGTCAAGGAGCTGGAGTGTGTATGACAGCAGAGAAATTATAGTAAAACAAAAATGGTGTACCATAACAATTTGCACAGCAATGCTTCATGCGAAGATCAAACATTTGCTCTATAGGAATGTAGGTAACAGCCATGCCATTACAAACCTCTGCAAAAATAACTTACAGCAGAAAAATCAATAAAGTACTGCTAGTGTGGGGTCCTAGTATGTTAGTCAGGCAGATTTAGCCAAATGCAGTGGAAAGCCAGCAGATTGTTACCAGAGGAAGTTAAACAGAAATATATTTAGTCTTTCTGTGTTGATTTTACCTTTCTGAAGAATAGCTGTCAGATGTTCACCAAGCAGTTGCTTCTCAACACTGGCAACCAACCATTTCCTGTAAATCACAAATGCATCCAGCTATTCATTTACTGAAAATGTATAATCCACTCCCTACCAATAAAATAAAAACAGAAAAATACAGGGTAGAGAATGAGAAAATGTGAAAAGTTTCACACAACCCTGATAACGCACCCCAATAAACAGGCCTCACTACAGCCCCTGAAGCAAGCATGTGGGGAACCTTTCCAGTCAAACTGAAGAACTAAACAAAATAGGACCAAAATCAAACATGAGCAAAGGAGGTGGGGATCCTTCTTTGCAAGGAGTCACTATCAACAGGAAATCAGAGAGCCAGACATGAGGAACAACTAGCTCAGATTAGCCTGTACATGGAGACTCATGTTTATTTGCTTTCCACTCACTGACCAATAAAAGGAAGAGTTATCGATTACACTGTCCGAGTTTTCAGGTCTCACTGACCCTTACCACGAGAAAGCTGCACAGCAGGTAGGGACAACCACAGGAAATGAAGATCTGAGGACAGGGATCGGTAAAGGCAGACCATCCCTTTAAAGAGTGAAAGATGGGAAGGCATCAGCATGATACAGATATGACACCAACGGTCGAAAGTGAGCACATACCCAACCTTCTCAGGAAGCCCAGAATGCAAGCTGATGGGTCAGAAATTAGCTTGCTCAATACCCTTGGGTCTTGTGACTGCAATACATGGGAGACAATGATCACTTCAGTACACTTCCTCCAATTCTGAATACAACAGATCACCAGCACTAGGAATGAATCAATGCTGTTGCTCTCACTTCCAGCTGTAATTTATAAACCTCCCATATATAATGTAGGATGGCATCAGCATTTCTTTCATGGACAAATTAGTCACTGGATTAACCCTTGCAAAGTAGCACCTCCCTGCTTGTGAACTATCTCCCCATCACTTCTGAAGGTGCTCATTCTGGAGAGTTGTTCACTGGATGCCAGATACAGTCAATGAAAACTCATCACGTCAAAAGTGGGCTCACAAAGTCTGTGATTGTGAGGAAAAGCAGTTGTTATTTAAAGAAACAGTTTGGATGTTTAGAATAGGTTCAGGCTCCACACTGTAGGCACAGGCATGAACACTGGTTGCTGTTGAACAACAGCTCATTAAAGAATCATCCAAGATTTATGGTACAGAAAGAGGCCACATTATTACATCTGGAGTCAGCCTAATCCCTCTTTGCAGCATATGATCCATCCTGGCCCTGCAGGTTAACGGACTTGAGCTGCAAATAAGTGAGTTGAGGGTTCCGAGTTTATTGCCTTTTCAAACAGAGTGTTTCTGGCCCATAACATCTTTTGTTTTAAATCGTCCCTTTAATATTTACATGAATCACTTTACATCCATAACTCCAGTCACTGAAAAGGCTGGGGAGTTGCATTAAGTCATTTGGCAGTCAAGTACAGACATGATGGCCCAAATGTCCTCCTTCTAACACTTGTGATTCTGAAACCACTTCATTCCATAACCTTCTAAATGATTCTTTCCAGCACTTATCAACCCACCACAACATATAGAAGGGTTTCCAAACTAAGTACAGCCAAGAACACAGGTAGCATTTCTGTTCATTGCATCATAATCACTCCACTTAAAGATGCAACTCACTTTGGGAATTCTAGACAACTTAAGATGGACTACTAAGAGCTCAGGTTTTAGAACCTTAAGGTTACTTTTTCCAGTTAACTATATAAAAAAAAAGTTTCCCACATTGGTAAGTTTCTTGTTGCTTGTCCAGTTAGCAGAAGTAGGTTGCTAACTTATAGGCCATTCAAGCACTGAGCCTGAACTATCTATCCCATCAAAAAAAAAATACTTCTGGCAATAGCAGTAAAGTTGCCTATCTTCTCACCGTCCAATCTCCCTGACAAAGAGATAAAACGAAGCATAAGTTATAATTTGGCCTTCCATAACAGCTCGTATCTCACACTTGCTGTTCCCTCTACTCCGAGCCCTAAATGTGTAAGTTTTAACTCTCTCAGTCTATTGCACTTAGAATATTTAACGATGCATGATCAGAATATCCTCACCCTGCTGCAATTTCTGTCTGCATCTGTTCGTGAACATCCATATCTACAGCATACACTTGTCAACTGGGAGCACCTTGCTGGGAAAAGCTATGTCCTATATAAAACACAATCGGATTTTAATTCCGCCCCAGACTTTTTATATTAATGACAGGCTCAGAAGCTTCTGTCCTGGTCTAAACACATTGTTTGTGGGGTAAAAAGACCAACAGGACGGGGCAGAGACAAACGCAACCCTCTTCTCACACAAGGAATCCTCAATCTGCCCCAGATGCCTCCTTCAAGCATGAAGGTTATCTCATTTCATTTGCTCACCAATTCTTAAACAACCAGCTAACTACATTCTACACAGGGCACTGCAGTAAAATGCAAGGATCATTACTTACTGTGTGCTTTGATCCAAGTAAGTAATCACTCTGTCTGTTTCTTCTTCCAGGCGTTTGTTTACATGGTGAAGGTATTCTGGCACCTACATTAGAACATTAAAAATTAAAAGAGAAAAAGGAACATTGGTCCCAAGTGGAGAGCTAGTTAATAATCTTTAAGAATCACTACTACTTGCCTCACTCTCTTGCATTAGTCTTTGGCCTTCTGCTGCATATAAACAATTGGTCTCCTCCAAAAACCTCTGTTCAAATGATTCCTGGTAGACCTGTTTGATGCAAAGTCTAAATAATGGAAGGTTCTGTGAAAGAAAGAGTGAATTTCAGAGTTAAAATCTCCCTTACCTGCAGGTCTGACAGCATACTCAGCAAACTTCGGATCAAGCTTCGGTCCACAGCCTCCCCGTTTCGCTCTTTTTGGATCAGCAAAAGGATCCCATCGATGGTTTTGGTCTGGACAATTCTGTCATTGATCACATGGGTTCGGAAAAGCTCTAAACCTATGTCCCTGAAAATATAAGCACGGGGGATCTGTTACTTCTGGCAAATGGCTAAGTATTTCAAGGCTGCAACGGGCACACACAGCCTGTGTCCAGGAACGCCAGCAATGAAGAAGCCGAGATCTAACGCTAAACTTGTGATGTGCAATTATAATTTGAAATGCCGCAAGTAACAGATGGTATTTGTTTAGTTATTGCAGCATTCACTTTAACAGATTGACTTGTTTTATTTTCAACGCGTTTTCAACATTACGAAATGAAGCAAGAAAAATTTATGCCAGGTTGGATTCAGCCTCTCCAAAAACTGGAAAGGGAGAAGTGAAAGTGAGGTGGGTGGGAGGAAGTAAAGAAGAAAGTAATGGCGAGAAAAAGCAAGTCAGAAAGGCTGGAGGAGTGGGTTTGGGGGACAGGAGGGAAGAGAAAAAGAGGACAGCAGTGGGAGAAATGGAGAAAGAAGTGAATACAAGAGTCACCTTGCAGTGGGGAAGGTGAATTAAACAGAGTTTGAGAGAGAGAGAATGCTCGACATTTTGGCAATTGAAGTCTTGGGCTTCTCGGTCAGGAGGTAGGCTCTACAACGTCAGCGCATTTATCCCTCTGTGGTGTGGAGATGTACCGTGCGTAACCAGTTTAGATGCTAGTCTGCTGTGCATTATTTTGTTTCCTATTTTCAACCCTCACTGTAAACAAATGCAAATGGGCACCAGTTATGTACTCATTCAAAAGAGGAGATAAAATGGAAGTTTGGGTGCATGGAACATGATCCCAATGATTGCAAGAAAGGTGTGGTCTGGGTTGGGGGCTCAAGATCAGAAATCCCTTAAGTTTAATAGCTGGCTAAAGCGGAGGTTTGTCTGGCTCCTCAATTGTAACATCTCTAATTTCATGAAACCTACAGAATAAAACTGCACAGACTGGCTAGTGAAACACAAATTTGAGGAGGCAAGTTACGAGAAAGGGCTGAAAAGAAAAGGGAACCTTGTTTCTTCCACGTATCTTGAACATATTGATGGGTGAACTGCTGATTGAAATAACCACAGAATTCCCCTGTCATTCAAACTTAACAACAACCCACGACCAACTCACCAGATAGATGGCAGCATTGAACTCTGCAGAACATAGGTTCGGTCAAGAAACAGGAAGATGCTCCTGATCATTATCTGCAGGTAAATGGAGACATTAAAAAGCAAATATGATTGCATCACAAATAAAAAGAAACAGAATTAAATCCTAAGTCAACAGGACAAGAGAGCCCCGAGAAAGGATTTTATATCTAGAGGGCAGTTACTTACCATTTGCCGACAGTGGTCCTGCCAACACGTGTTAATCTTCTTCAGAAACAGACTGCTATCCAGTGAATCCGTGGAAGCAAAGTCAAGGAAAAACAGATCACCCCCAGTTACCAAAAGAACATCTTCAGAAAGATCATCCCATCAAAGTAGTTTGTTCAATTACCCATTCAGCATCGCTAATACCATATAAACACATTGTGTTAAATTAACACGAAACACAGTATGATGATGAACTGAGACACCACAAATCCAAGGGAAAACTTTATAGTTGTTAACTTATTTATGAAGCACTTCATCCTGCCCCCTCTCACAATCTGCTAGTAATTGGTGAGACTCTGCAACAAGCTAAGGACATTGTTTATCCCAGTATGCTTACATTACTGCAAAAGAATGCATTCATCCTCTCTGAAGAATGTTAAAACAATGAGGTCATGTTCCACAAGCTTTGGATTACATTGCTGAATGAGGTTGTGATTTGTCAGGGCAAAAGTGTTCGGAAAAATCACATCTATAGTCAGCACTTGAGAACCGTGATTTGTCAAGATCGTCAGCACGATAGTCACTAATACATCCCATTAGAGAATTCAAGGGAAACTTCTTTTCACAGACAGTGGTTTAAAATTATTTTTTCAGAACAACCAGGAAAATTAAATGGAGAGCAGAATGACCGTCTCCTAGTATGCACGCTGGTAATGTGGAAGTTGCCACAGTATGGAGCTGTTGAGGTAAATAACAGATGCATTTAAGGGAATGCTATGCAAACAGTGCAGGATCCTTTGGGAAGAAGAGTGTTTTTTTCTATAGTCACACGAGGAAGGTCTTAGGAACCCACCTTTACAGTTTTCCCTTGATGTATTGCTCAGATTGAAAGTGGGAGGTTCTTGGGAACAATGGAGAGGAAAAAGCAGGACGGCAAAGCATGGAGAAACGAACAAGAAATCCTATCCTTGGCCAGATCGCCACAACTCATTATAGTCACGAGGGAGGAAATACTGGAGGATATGCAGGTAGGGTTTGACGGAGAGGGATCGGAGGTACCTCATGTGAAACTTAATCAAGCGTACAGGCCATTTGGGTCAAATGTCCTACACATTCAATGTCATCCATGAAGCAAGTTCAGCATTTTGGTTTATACTCTGAATGAAGCTGAACCTATTACATAGAGCACAGATTCAGTAGGAAACACATTTGCTTTAATGAAATTACCTCAAACTGGCATTCTGCTAGGCACATACCAACAGGATTTGATCAAGGTGCAAAGCTCTATAACAAATCCAAAATAGAATCAGAAATCATAGAATTCCTACAGTACAGAAAGAGGCCATTTGGTCCATTCAGTCTGCAATGACCCTTCGAGGAGCATCCCACCCAGAACCACTCCCCCACCCTGACCCCACGACCCCACAACCCCACAACCCCACGTTTACCATGGCCAATCTACCTAACCTGCACGTCTTTGGATTGCAGGAGGAAACAGTGCTGCTCCATGCCATAAAGAGGCAAAGTTTAAAATAATTCATTCCTTATTTGATCACAGAAGGTTTTAACCAACAGTTAATATATTTTCAATGCCTAATTAGCAGCATCTGTGTTAAAATCTCTTCCTTTGGTGGATTAATGACAACACTAAAATTGCTTTGAAATCATTTTGACTCTTTTCTTATAGAAACATGGCCTCCGCTAGAGCTGAAAGCTTAGGCAGACCAATAGGATAACGTAAAACTGTGTTAAGTGTACAGCACAATACAACAACAAACATCTAATCAATATGAATTGCAGACAAAGCACATTATGGAGGAGAAAAAGGATATTCCCGGAACAGCAAAATCTGTGCCTTGACATGGTCTTCACATACCTGTCTCAGTTGTTTGTACAGTGTTGCTGACACTTTATAGGAGCACAGATTCTCAACAGCCTGTATGTGACAGAAAAACCCATTTCTATATCAGATCGCAATTTCAGAGCTTTCTTAAACCTCAGATAGTCGCCCACAATCACCGCTCAGCCCAGCCACGTATGGTCAAAGTGCAGGAACTTAAAGGAGTGAATAATAAGATGGTGCACTAATTATCACTGGGATCTGAGGATGGAGTTAAAGCACAGATCAGCTGCAATCTAACTGAACGATGGAATAACTATCAGGGACTAAAATGCCACCTTCTGTTCACATGCTACTTGGAGAATGGTCACCACAGCAAGACAGCTAGATTCAAGAACAAAAACAGAAGTTGCTGGAAAAGCTCAGCAGGTTCGGCAACATCTGTGAAGAAAGAAAATCAGAGTTAACGTTTCAGGTCTGGTGACCCTTCCGCAGAACAATTCTGGGGAAATGTCACCGGACCCAAAATGTTTAGTCTGATTTTTTTTCTTCACAGATGATGCCAGACCTGCTGAGCTTTTTCAGGAACTTCTGTTTTTGTTCCTGATTTACAGCATCCGCAGTTCTTTTGGTTTTTATACAGCTAGATCCAAGTTGGTTTGCAACGCCTTAACTTAACTTGGACTCCCTTGAGCACAAAACTTCCAGACAGCCCAAGGTCTCTGTGTTGAAACTTCTGGTCTGGTACAGATACCCAACCAACGTTTAAACCAAGGCTAAATCATGAATACCTTCGTCCAAAATTAACAAAGGACTTTGGAGCAACAGTTGGCCATTTGACCCTTCAAGCCTGCTCCACCATGAAATAATATCATGGTTGATCTGGTTGTGGTCTCAGCTCCACTTTCTAGTCTATATCTCAAACACTTGACTCCCTTGTCTATCAGCATTCTACTGAACTTAGCCCTGAACAGCCTCCACTAACTCCTAGAGAAGAGAATTCTACACCAACAAGCCTTTTCATTTGTCTTAAAAGGGAGCCTTCTCATTCTATATTTCCTCGTTTTATTCACTCCCACAAAAGGAAACATCCTTCCAGTACTCTCACTATCCAAAAAAAAACCCAAAGAACTGCAGATGTTGGAAATAGAGTTTATAGAGTCATACAGCACTGAAACAGGCCCTTCGGCCCAACTTGTCCATATTGACACAAGAACAGAAATGGCTGGGAAAACTCAGCAGGTTTGGCAGTATCTTTGGAGAAAAAGCAGGAGCCTTCTGTTCTGAAGAGAGGTCATTGGACCGAAGCATTAACTCTGCTTTCTCTCTAAAGATACAGTCAGACCTGCTGAGTTTTCCCAGCAACTTCTGTTCTTATTTCACACCATTCAACCCTCTTGCGAACTCATAGTTTCATAAAGATCCTCCCTCTTTCTTCTAATGGGTGTGGGCCTAAACTGTTCAAATTTCATAAGTTAAAGTCCTTCATCCAAGGACATTATAGAAGCTCTGGCTCAGACGTTAACCTGAGTACAGGAGAATTCACCTACATTTCACACATTCACTACGGACCTCCTAACAGAGAAACATTCTTTGGTTTAGATACAATTGTCATTTTTGCCGTCTGAAGACAACAATTGAGAGTCTCAGGACTTGGATTTGATTTTTACATCTGATGCTCTTAGAAAAGTGTAACCAGCAATAGACGGCCATACAAAGCACATGACAAAGTAGGTACCCTGGAGGTTCAGCAGCATAATTTCAGGTCCCATTCCTCTGATCGGTCATTTGTGCCACATTCAGTTGGATAGTATGTAGCAATACAAACTTGAGATAAGCAAACAAACTCAATACTCCAGTCTCAGGTTATTCTTACAGCTTTTATTGCTGCTTCCTTTTGATACCGAGCAGGCCGGCAAAGTTAGCAGCAATACCGACAGCTGGGAGGGCGCAGTAAATCTTCATCTATTTTACAAATTAGTGACTGTGAAGATGCTGTTGGCTGTAGTTACCTGATAAAGTTCTTCCAAATTATATTTTATTGATGTGCTATTTTGAATGGCATCCACAGCTTCATGAAGTTTCTGCCATGTGTCCTGAGTGTAGTTATCCGGCAATTTTGGTTTATCTGTTGAAAAGCAAACAGGAATCAACACCGCTGTAGGTTGGGCACTTTCATTCCTGGCTTGGGATCGATAATAGAGAATAAAATTATATACTACAAAAACGATGCGGAAGCGAATCAGACAGAGACAGAGAGGCAAGAGCAGGACACGGGACTTCGGATGTAATTTATAGAGAAATATAAAAGGCTTTAAGAATCATATGGGAAAGAGGTGGGGGTGAGGGCACTCGAGATAAAGGAATCATTATAGATCAAGACAAACGAAATGGTGAAGAAGTGAATATGGAAAGGCAGAGTCTCCAGGGTAAGTGTAGAGGGCTACTTCTGTAAATAAGTGGCTTAATGCTAGCCACATTTTAAAATATTAGCAAGGCCAAAAGTCAGCTGACCCACAAGAGATGCATCCCAAAGGTACTATAAGGTACTCTAACAGAACCTATTCTTAAGAATGGAAGGATGGGTAATATTAAATCTCGACCTTACTGTAGTGGTTACACTTCAAATGGAACTGAGAGACTAGGAATCACTTTGGGACGTACTGATGTTGTGAAACGCAAGGTAAGTACAAGCATCTTCATTCCTGGTATGGGTAAACTTTGAGTATCTACAATAGAAGGTGAAATTAGTACTAAGAAAGGAGTGAACGAGGAAGAGTCAATGTGTGTTTGCATTCTTGCTTAAGTTAAGTTCATTTCTATTTATAACATTCTGTTATTTACTTAGATAACAAGGTGTAGAACTGGATGAACACAGCAGGCCAAGCAGCATCAGAGGAGCAGGAAAGATGACGTTTCGGGCCTAGACCCTTCTTCAGGAGGGTCTAGGCCCAAAACGTCAGCATTCCTGCTGTTCTGATGCTGCTTGGCCTGCTGTGTTCATCCAGTTCTACACCTTGTTATCTCAGATTCTCCAGCATCTGCAGTTCCTACTATCTGTATTTACTTGGCTTTTTATGTAGATATTTTCAGAAACTATTAGCTAAGGTACAAAAATCTTGTTACACAATTAAGGGAACATAGTAAAAGGAATGGGACTACTTGCATTTATTTGGGGCCATTAAAATAATAAAAAGTCTAACAGCACTTCATTGAAGGATTATCAAATCAAATTTGACAGCAAACCAAAGCAAAGATGCAGGGCAAACTAATCAAAATTCTTGGGTAGACATGAATTTTAAGAAACATCTTTGAAATACAGGAGCAAGCGGTTATGGGTAGGACAGTGCAGAACGGTTCCAGGCTGCTGTAGGAAGCAAGAGAGGAGACTGCAGGGGCTCTGACATGAATTTTCAAATTGTCTCTGGCTACAGGAGGGGTGCCAGAAGACA